>NC_059329.1:31740000-32106774 GCF_018350155.1 Leopardus geoffroyi
TAATATTACTTGTATTATATATTATAATATATGTATCTATTCTATTCTATTCTATTCTATATTATTATTTGTATGAGGACAGGGATGAGGCATGCAACAGGGTGACTCACTTGCTTCAATATGTGTTCTTTCAGCTAAAAAATCATGGCATCATAGGGGTGCCTAGGTGGCTCAGTAGGTTAAGCGGCTCAGGTCATGATCTCACAGTTCGTGACTTTGAGCCCCCGTGTCAGGCTCTGTGCTGATAGCTTGGAGCCTGGAACTTGCTTTGGATTCTGTGTTTCCCTCTCTCTCTGCCCCTCCCCCACTCGTGCTTTCTCTCTCTCTGTCTCTCAAAAATAAGTAAACATTAAAAAATCATGCCATCATAGAATCTGAAGTGTGTGGGAAATCTAAAATCATTTTTGGCAGTTTCCTTCCATTTATTATCATTATGCTATCTATAATATCTTACTTGACTTGTTTTCTACTTGATATTTTTAATCTCTCCTATTTGTTACCAGTAACTTCTGGCTTTTTTGTGATCCAAACACAGACTCTTCGGGAGAATTAAAGTTCCCATCTTTGGCCATGAGAATCAGAATCTTCCATTTTTTGTACGTTCTTCCAGCCTCCATCCTTTACATCTTTCTGGAAATTGTCCCTGTAACCTTTAGGGGGCAACCTAAAATTGGCCTATGTTTGCTCAATTTGGTTAAGCGTGTCATGCAAGTCCTCTCTTGTAACTGGTATAGCAGAGTGATTAAGCCAAGCTAGAGACGCATCACTTTCTCTGGTTTATAGAGCAGAAGCTACAATCACCCAGGAAACTCTTATAGAAATTTCTTTTCTCCCAGGGACAGTGTTCTAAGGTGTGTAGAAGAAATTATGAGGTGTTTCCTTGGTTTCTGAGTCATCGGGGAATCTTACAAAGAGCCCTTGGTTTCCATAGAAACTTTATGGAAAAGTTTAGCAAGAGTTCCCATCCTTTATTATCATAAGAAAGAGAAAATCAGCAACAGGGAGATAATTAATGGGAGTGCTGGACTCACTGCTTCTATTGTCCTGGAGCCTGTTAGGACGAGGCTCATAGGTGATCTCCATCCCGAGAATGAGATCAAGTCCTAGATCTATTTGGTCAGAGTCATGATCCAACTTGTATCTTTCCCTCCAATATAAGTCCAGCTTAGAATTTGTCGTTAACTTATAAGTTATTTCAAGTACTTGAGCAGAGGTAAAGTTGAAAACTTATACAAACAAATTAAAATAAACTATGTAAATAGTGAAAGTATTCTGCGTCTTCTGTTTGTTTTCTTCCTTTGCTTCTGAAATCCTTAGCCTAGGTGTAGACAACACATGCCCACTTATTCCTCTCCCCTGCCTTTAGTAAAATTACTTTTTTCTATTTTTATTAATGTTTATTTAGTAGGAAACTTTATAGGCATCTCAATAATCTTCTCTAGGGCCTCACTCTCTTCTTATATAAGGTGACTTGTTTTCTGTTTAAACTATGTTTTTCTTGTTGAAATTTAAACTTGCTTTCTCTAGTTATATGGAATTAAAAATCAAACACACAAACAAGACCACAAAACTACAAAACTAGAGCATTGTTATTCCCTGCTGGGCACTCATAATCTTCCATATGCTTGAATCTCATCAGTCATTCTTAATCTCTCCTCCAGACTCATTATATAACTATTTTTTTTCACCCTCAGATTTAAGTAGGTTTAAGAAAGAAGCTCCTAACACTTTTCAAATTTGAGGTCTCTGGGGCCTGGGACCAGAAAGAGAAGGAGACTCTTCTAAAATGGTGTAACTCTGTGTACTGTCTTTAAACACGTTTACATTTTTTCCAAATGATCCTAATTACAAAGGAATTGAGGAAGGCAGGTTTTATTCTGCACATTTCACTGTTAAGAAATCTAGTTCCAAGTGAGGTTGAGTCATTACCCAAAGTCCCACAGATGGTGATCAATAGATTTGGGGCTTTGAATCTATGTGTTCTGGTTCTAAAGTGAATCTCTCCTCTGCCACATAAAGGCTACCCCCTTTCTGTGAATTTAAGACATTACATTTGTCATTAGCAGTTACTATACATATATGCAGTTTTTAGCCCTTTGTCCCTCATGCTTACAATATGGATAAAGAGGGCATTTTCTTTCTCCTATCCCAGACTCCTATGGCTTGGAGAGGATATGCAGGAAGTCAGGGAAGAATGGGAAAAATTCTGTGTCCCTCCTCCTTACAATTCTCTCCTTGTTCCTCCTTAACTTCAGCTAATTTCAGGACTCTCTGCCCCCATTTTTGCCTCCCTTCAGTGTACTCTTTACACAGATAAATTCTATTAAAACATAAGTCACACCAGTTATCTTCCCAAGATCTGCTCCCTCATATAAGTTCTGGGAGAAGCTCCTACAGGATTCCAGTGAGCCTATCTTGCTAGAAAAAAACTTAAAACAGGAAGATGAATAAGAAGTATGGTCCCCATTGCCACAGTTGGTTTTGGGGTTACAGCATAAACTTGTCATTTCCATGTCTACACTCCACTCTGATTGTCCTCATTCTTAGCCTGCACTTTGTAGCTCTCAGTAGCCTACCTAGTGGCATGGCATAGGCCCTCATCCATGAAGGGTTTGAGCACCAAATCTCAGTGCACTTCTCAGACTGGAGTTACTACATTTTCCCCTTCCCATCAAAATTGGGGTCCTGGGAGGTGTCTCTTCCCTCCATCAATTCTTATCCCTTTTCCCTTGACTCCTGCAGACCAGTTGTCATCTTCTAGTATAGCATAATATTTACTTATTTATTTCATTTTTTGTCTCTCCTCAAATAAATGTTAGCACTTGGGGGACAAGGATTTTCATAGATGAAGTTCACAGCTATATCCTAGCATAAAACAAATGGATGCTCAAAAACATCTGCTAAATATTGATTTAAGGGTGAATGAGTGTCCCCTCCATGGAGAGGTCACCCCTAACAGCTGCCACCTCCCTCCAACCAAAATAGATAAATAAGCAAGCAAACAAACAAACTAGGTCTGTCCTATGATTCTCTCTCAATGGCTGTTCTTTTTCATCACAACAGATGCCACAAATTCTGAATTATATATGTGTTTTTATTTGTTTCATGTCTTTTTCATGTCTAGTATATCCACACTAGATGGTGAGCTCTTTGGGGTCAGCAAATGTGTCTTATTCTCTACTATATCATCACTACCCAGTTCAGTGTCTGGTTGATTATAAATATGCAATAAATAAGAGATAGATGAAAGAACGAGAAGAGAAATGAAATATGTAGTTGATATTATGTACCTTATCACATTCCAGATAGTTATACTTTTTTTTTCCTGGAAAGTTAGCACCTATATGTGGTTTGTCTACACACACACACACACACACACACACACACACACACACATAGTTGACTAGTCAAGAGCCTGAGGGAATTCTTAGCTCTCAGGGCTTTAGTTTGGTGATATGACTTGCACAGAGGAAACACTTTAAAGGTAACACCTGGGACTTTTTTGTCACTGCTTTGCTGTGAGAACATTACCTCTTAATGTCTCCTGCCTCTCCACACTCTGATTTCAGAACAGGTCCATCACATGTCCCTTCCCTTCAGGGTCTTTGTGCCCATCTCTTTCCAATTCTAGCTGTCACAGCCAGGACAAAGGACAAACACTCCCTCCTTTTGCCAAGTCTGGATTTATTTAAAAGGCTCATCCCTCAAATACAAATTTCTAGACAACAGACAGTGGATGTGTGTGTTTGCAGGGTTGGGTGTGGATAAAACTTTCACACTTAATTTCTCAGGACCAGTCTGTTGATGTCACACAAGATAACATACTTGGGACAGTCCCTATGTGCAACTGAAATACAGAAAACTAGGTTGACAGTGCCAAATGCCTTCATAGTGTGTTCACATACTGTGTGCACACACACACCACTGCAAGAAGAGGAGACTGTGACTAGAACTGAGAACAGTCACTGCACCTGTCAGAACCCATAGCATAGATCCTGTGGGCTGGTGCTCTGATATGGGCACAGTCCTGCAGGATCCCATGGGTCACAGGAAGGCTGACCCTCCACTGAATGTTAGGAGGTGCTACTGAGGTTTCAGTGTGCTGGTTTTGAACAATAACAACAAAAACTCTCCTCACAAAATTTCATGATTGCTGGCACTCAGGAACCCTCTTTTCTGGTGTCAACAAAAATTCCTGGAATGTAAAGATTTGGTCACACTTTATTGCCATACAGTTTACAAACCCTGGAAATGAAGCCTTTGTCTGCAAATCAGAAGTACATTCAGAAGGAAGAAGTTTAGGCTTGGGATTAAGTAGGCAAAATCTACAAGTTATATTCCCTTTATTCAGATTGGTTAGACACAGGTCCCGAACTGCAAACTTCAAGAGCAAAGTGACAAACAGGGTACAGCTCGTTCTTTCTGGTAGCAGCTTCAGGGTGTGGCTGTCACTGAAAAGCATGCTAAGATGTGTTGCAGGGTTTTTTCTGTGAATTGTGATGAATTCTATGCAAGCTTTTCTCTTCAGGCTGTGCTGATTGGTTTTATTCCATAGTCATTAGACCTAATTAAAATGTTAGTTTCTCTCCCTTGACATGAGAGTATCCATCTTATTTGTTAGCTGTTTGTCTAATCATTGGTGTCTTTTGTTCTCACTGGAAAAGGATAAGCACGCAGCCACTTTATTGGCTGCCAAAGAATGCAAAGTGCCTCTCTCTGCCTCAGGTCAGCCCAGTTATGCAAAGAATATGAGTAGAGGACAATCAAAATAAAAGCTCTATGCTTGGGTCATGGAGGAGTTCAAGGTCCAAGAACAACAGCTGCTCTGGCACCTTCACTGTAATGAACACGTTGACTTTCCAAAGCTTTCTGTGACACCTTTCCCTGTTCATATACAGGGAAGTAGGCTCATTGGTGATGATGAAGTCACATTGTAACAAACAGAATATCTTGTTTGCTTTCTATTCCTCTGCCATGGCCCTCACCCATAGTTCTCCCTCAGTCTTCTCCTCCCCAAAGCCTCATCCCCTTTCCCACCTGTCCACATCCCATATCAAGTCCCATCTCCCCTAAACAGCCTTCCCAATCCTTTTCACTAGAATAAACTCTCCCTTGTCCTCAAGCTTCCACCTCGTTGGGTCTTCTTCTGCCTTAATGCTTAACACCCCTGGAGTCAAATCCAAGTAAGTAATGTGTGATTGTGAGCTAGACTTAGACACAGAGGGGATCCTGAGTCCCATTTTCTTCTTTGTGTTTTCTACTGTGCCCAGCTCAGCACCTACCATATGTTCAATAAATGCTGGTTGACACTAAGTGAATGATTGCTTGATATTAAGGATAATTATATGCCTTTTCTAGGATTGCCAGATGAAATATAGCATGCCCAGTTAAACTTCAATACCTGATTAAACAAAGGATATTTTTTTATAAGTAGGTACTAAATACTGCCTGGGACATACTTATAGTAAAAATCCTTTTGCCATTCAAATTTAATGAGGTGTCCTAATTAAATCTGGCAATTCTAGTCCTTTGGTAACTCCTTTTCTAAAAACTGGAGATTGTGTTCTAACGGAACCAAAGAATGGAATCAATGAACAAGGTTAAGAGCAGCACAGACACCAAGTTTATTAGGGTGAGAACGAAACAAAAGGATTTTCAATACCTGAGTGGGGCTCCTTAAGGAAGAAGCCTGTTTAGACAATCATCCAATATATCAGGAGGAAGTTTATCAGCGTGCTTAGTGGCCAAACACATTCTACAAGAGGCCCTTAGACCAAGGTTCTGATTTAGGGCCATTCAAGGATGGATATAGGGTGCCTCAGTCTATCTTCTGTTTCCTACAGAAGAAATCTAACTGATAGGTTATACTGAAGCTTAAAGTTTCATTAATGGGCCATTTTTCCTCATCTCCTAAGGAATACTGAGGCTGTGCAATGTTAAGGAAGACCAGTCCTTTATTAAAACTTGCAATCTGAATTGGTTTGAGTGGGTTAAAAGGCATGCCAAGGGAGTCATTGGAAAGTGAGGAAGAAGCCTAGAGAAAGTCCATTACCAAAAATCCCCCAACTCTCAGGTGGTGGCCCATGCAGGATATGTCAGAAGTTCCTGATGTCAAAGCAACCAGAGGTATCCCTTGAATGAAATCTGTATGATCACTGACCAGCTGTAAGGGTCCCATAGGAGGGATGCTAGCATACCCCCCACCCCACCACTTCCCCATTGCATTCTAGACTGCAAAATGTTGCTGGCATATGGACCGAAAAAAACATGCCTTGCCTTAATTAAAGGCCATGCTATTCTTAACCCACAGAAAATACTAGAAAAGATTTATCAGGGGAAATTGTCCAATTTTGTCACTTCAGCAGCCAGTAGGGGACAGTGATGAAAACCAGTAAAGATATAAATCTATCATGGTCTAAACGACATTCCAACACATGTAGTTTTTATTCAGTTGTGTACTCGTTTTGGCTGGCTCCAAGTGGAGTTCTCCTGGCCAGAAATGGCTAGACTAAATATGTAGAAGGGATCACATTAGACCAATGAGGAGAAAACCTCATGTAGGAGTCTTTAAGATTGGCAGCCATCCTAGTGATTCAAGTAGCTGTCCAGTACCCAAGACAGGCAATTTTGTATAAGAATAGGAATAAAGAGAGGGCATCAAGTTTCTGGGTCTTATTATCATTCCAGCCAGAGTAGTAACTTCCAGCCAAAAGGTAGGCTTTTCTTTCTCCATTGACATGAAAATGTTCCTATAAGACCATACTCCATGAAAAGTGCCTGGAATGAAAGTAAAGTAAGAGAAGAGGAATTTCTCACCAAATTTGTACTAAGGCTCAGAATCCAGATGAAAAGACTCTAAGCCCCACATAAGGGCCACAAAATGATAAAATTATGAAATGGGGTTTTGTGAACAAATGGCTAAGAAATAATTCTTGAGACTTCTTGGTGCAAAAAGGTGATTTTATTATAGCACAGGGACAGGACCTGTGGGTAGAAACAGCTGCACCAGTATTGTGAGGAGTGACTGATTATACAGTTTTAAGTTAGTGGGGGTTAGGAATAGCGTAAATCTCTAAGGAATTTGGAAGCTTTCAGGACCTTGAGGGGCTAGCTGCTATTAAGATAAGGTTACTTTTATCCTTTAATAAAACAAAAACTTTAAGGAACTAAGGCAGCCATGAGTTACTTGAGGAAGGCCATGCTCTTATTTTTTTAGGTGTCTATCAGTGGACTGCAATCTATAAAGAGATTTAAGATACATTTCTCTTGCCTTTGTTTCCTCTTCACTTTCCCACAGGACTACTTGACAAAATAGTTCTGCTCAATGTAACCCTTAGCCTGTCCCTGCTCAGCTCTTGCTTGTTCCCACCCCAGCCAAGCAGTGCTTTGTGCTTTCTTAGATTCTGTATTTGTCTATTTGGCACCCTTTTGATTCATCACAGGGACAGTTACATTAACTATATTTTCATATTTTCTATATTCTTGATGCTTTGGCCTTTTGGAGCTTTGCAGACCTGGAGAATGACTGTCCTCTCAGGACTAGCCAATTCTTAGAGCAAAGGACTTGGCTGAAATCAGATCTTTTATAAACAAACAAACAAACAACAGCAATCCACAGTCTATACCCCCAACTGTTTTCTTTGTCTAACTCACACACAAGGAGCCAATATTCCCCTTCCCCTAAGTCACCCCAGGACAAGTACTAGATAACTAAAAACTACTCCCAGATCCCAGAGTCCACTGTAATTATTCAAAATAGCCACACCTTCAAAATAGCCACTCTGGCCTACACTTTCCCCTCCTTTCTACCTCTGTCTCCTGACTAAAACCTGAGGCTTCCCATGTGGCCCTGCATGACATGGTGTGCCCCCTTCTCTCCAGAAACATAAGTGGTAAATTTATTTTTCAATGGCATTACCTGTCTGTGATATCACTTGGTCATAATGAACTCCTGGGTGTAATTTTAAAACAGGCAGTCCTAAGGGAAGCACATGAGAGATTGTGTTCTCTGCTTCTGACACGCAGCCCTTGTAACATGTGTTCCTCTCCATCTTCAGCCTAGAGTGTCTGTTAAAGAGCTGAGATATCCTGGCTGGAGCATTAACTGATTCTGAGCATAGCCTGGGCAGGAAGCTAGCACCTTCTCTCTGTTATCAGAGAGGCTTTGTCATCAGGTACAAATACTCACATGTAACTCCCTTGACACTTTCCAGTGAGGATCTTCTGCCAGCCAGAGTGTTATACCTGTAAGACTCTCTTCCTCACTTTCTCTTCCTTCCTTCCCACTTCCTGCTCTCCTTTCCCCCATTTCTCCTCAGAGGTAGCAGAAAGTTTCCTCCATGAGATGAACTGCTATGTTCCCAAATGCTTTCCAGTCCCTGAACAAAAAGATCTGCAGGACCATCAGTGCTTCCTCTAAAATTAGGACAATTCTTTAATTCCAGAGGAGCCTTGTGGAGACAGACCCACCTCCTCCTTCCCAGCCGAGGTACGGTCACTCTGTTCAGAGAGGCTGCATTCAGAGCACACAGGAGATTCTATGAGCTGGTCCTTCAGCTACCAGAAAGGGTAGGGGTTGTTTATGAGGTCCACAGGATCCTGTGTCAATGTAGGCACTGACTGGACATTCCTTTAGGAAGATAACCAGCTTATATCAAAATGTGCACTTATTTATTTTTTTAATATGAAATTTATTGTTCAATTGGTTTCTACACAACACCCAGTACTCATGACATATTGGACACAAGGCTAGTATCCAAAATCTATAAAGAACTCTCCAAACTCCACACCCAAAAAACAAATAATCCAGTGAAGAAATGGGTAGAAAACATGAATTGACACTTCTCTAAAGAAGACATACAGATGGCCAACAGGCACATGAAAAGATGCTCAACATCACTCCACACCAGGAAAATACAAATCAAAACCACACTCAGATATCACCTCACACCAGTCAGAGTGGCTAAAATGAACAAATTAGGAAATTATAGATGCTGGAGAGGATGTGGAGAAACGGGAACCCTCTTGCACTCTTGGTGGAGAAACGGGAACCCTCTTGCACTCTTGATGGGAATGCAAAATGTGCATATAGACTTTAGGGTTTGATCCAGTCATGCTTTGGTGAGAAGAGAAAGTGGAAAGGTAGTGATGGGCAGAACCAAGTGACATTGAACTTTAAAAGGAAGCTAGGAGAAAGAGCCCACTAAATGTGTGGTACACATGTAGACCCCACACACACCCAGGATGGTCACAGGAAGTCAAGATGTACATTATTGGTGAATAAAACCTATATTATTAAGTTCCTTGTGTTTTATATCTCAGTGATCCCAGCCTAGAAGTAGAGTATTGGGGTTGGGAGGAGGGAAACAGGAGCCTAAAGGACCAGTGTGTGTGTGTGTGTGTGTGTGTGTGTGTGTCTACATGGGACATGCCTGGAAGGGAGGTTGGGAGGGCTGTGCTTGGCTCTTATCACAGCACCAGGAACAGGCATCTGTCTCCTGCAACTCCAGCCCAGCTGTCATTGGAATGGAGTCCAGGCACAGAGACTTCCTGGTAGCCAGTGAGGAGGGGACAGTTCCACCCAGACTGTAGCCACTTGTATGGTCAAGGGGACCTGAAAGTACAGCAGCAACTAAAATGGCCACCAGAAGACTGGATTTTCACTTCATTTCCAATGAGAGGGAAAAATTTTAAGTCTTGGAATTTACCTAGATGCATTTAATACAAACCATGGAAAACATTTTTATGTTGAACATAATAATAATATATTATATATAATATATAAATAGAATATAAAATTAAAATATAATGTGATATTAAAATTAAAGATATATGATAAAAATTAATATAAATTATATGTGTGTGTGTATTATTACTTTCTCTTTTAGTTTGCCTCATCTTATTCTCCCTTAGTATCTTTCCCAGATCTTAATACATGCTGATTCCTAATTCTTTTCCTTTCTACCCACCCCTCACCCCCACTGTCTCTCTCAGTACTAGCCCTCCCCTCTGTCTGTGCCCTGGAACCTGGGAAATGAGCCCACAAGTTGAGGATGAATCTCGCAGGGAAAAAGGCCTCAGGGAAGAGTCCCAGTTTCAGGAATATCTCTTTCCCAGCCCTTGTTTCATATAGCCCAGCTTCCCACCTGGACCAGTGAGGAAACTGTCGCAATGGCCCTGCTTCTCCACTGAGCTAGGAGCAGTGGGACAGTGAATTGCCAGGTCTCCCTCTCTGCAGACAGTCCCCTATAGTGAATCAGCACAGAACTGGGCACAAGGGGAAGACACAGGCTGGCCCCACACATGTGATGCCTTCGTGGTATTTGTGGGCTGCAATGTTCTGTAATGTTGGGATTGAGATCACAGGACCCTCACCTTCCTGTTCCACAATCCTGAGTCATCATTCCTGGGGGGTTGCTCATTTAGCATATTTAGGATTGTTAGAGCAGGACTGAAAGCCTAATTTCTACAGAATGAAGCAAGTTTACTTAGCTTTGTGCATGGTCTTTAATTAGAAATTAGTCTTAGCCACATAATAAAATAAAATTGATGATTCAGCAACAGCTAATCACTTGCTGGAAATGAAAGATGCCTTTACAATGAAGATTTATTTCATGTTATTTTTCCCCAAGCACTCTTAACTGACTGAATAATGTTGCAATGATCACTCTGATATTACCACATATGCTTTTAAGATTTATAAAGTAATCTGTCTTCTGAGGCTTCCAGAGAGATACTTGAATGGTACAGTTAAAATAGGAGAGAGCAGAAGTCCATACCCCTCCCAGGCCTTCAGATAGGTCAAATGGAAAATAGTCTTTGGGGGTTGGGGACTTGAGGAGCAGGCATAGGAGGATGGATTCACAATGCAGAAGTAACCCCTAAGTGGTGAAAACAGTGATAGGTTCCTGGAATTGGGGGGAAAGGTAGACTAGGCATTAAATGTCTCCCATGAGGCTGAAACAAGAAGCCTCTGACAGGGGCTATAGGGAATTGAATGAAACCGGAAGGAGACCCATTAGGGTATGGAGATAAGACCATGGTCCAGGCAGCCAGAGAAGTCTCTGAAAAGGGCTGAGGATGTTAGCCAAGGATAAAGCCCAGGTGATCACAGCAGCCTTTATAAGGACCAAGGAGTGTGTGTGTGTGTGTGTGTGTGTGTGCAGGTGCATACTGCATATGTGAACATATACTTGTGGGTGTGTGTGCGTGTGCGTGTGTGTGTGTGTGGAGCAAGGAAGGTATGGGATGTAAACTGAGGCACTAGCCCCCAAAGATCTTTCTTTGCACATAGGATTCAAACCTATAGACAAGTGATGAGAGAAGATGGCAGCGTAGGAGGACACTGGGATCACCCATCCTGCTGATCGCTTAGATTCCACCCACATCTGCTTAAATAACCGAGAAAACCACCAGAAGACTAGCAGAACGGCCTCTCTGGAGCCAAGCATAGACAACAGGCCCACGGAAGAGGGTAGGAAGTGCAGAGAGGTGGTGTGTGTTACACGGTCTGGCGGGAGGGAGCCAGGGGGGTGGAGAGGCAGCCCACCTGGCAAGTCAGAGCCCCCAAGTCTGGCTTGCAAAAGTTGAGGGGCCAGACTGTGTAAGTTCTGACAGCCAGTGGGACTTAACATCTGGAATGGAAAATGTGAACAGCTCTGCTCTCAGAGATTGGGGAGGGCAAGAGGATACCTGCAGGGAGAGTTGCTGAGCCCCAGAAGACAGAGCTCAGCTCAGTGGGGAACAAAGGTGCTGGCAAGCACCCTCTCCCTCTCCCATCCCCCAGCCGAAATTTCAAAGTGAACCAATTCCCATCACCAAACTTGCTAGCACCACGCAAACACACAACGCTGTGCTTCTGTAGATCCATACCTCCAATGGGTCTGCCTCCATCCCCCTGCTGCAGGGCCCCTCCCACAGGGGACCACTGACAGCTAGCTGAGACTGTCCCTCCCAACTCTGTGCACGTTGCGGATCCACCAGCGCTAATACCCCAGATCCCACTGATGAAGCACCACAAGCCTGGCAGTGTGAAAATAGCACAGACAGGGGCTACACCACTCCACAGTGAGTCCTGCCCCTGGGAGAGGGGAAGACAAGGTACACACAGTCTGACTGTGGCCCCAGTGGTGGGCTGGGGGCAGATATCTGGTCTGACTGCAGCCCTGCCAACCAACACAAGCTAATCTGGACAGTATAGGGGAAGTGCCCTGAAGATTGGAGCCACCCTAGGGACTACCCAAATGAAGAAACGGAAGAATTCTCCTGAAAAGAAACTCCACGAAGTAGCAAGAGCAAACGAATTGATCCAAAACGATTTAAGCAATATAACGGAACAAGAATTTAGAATAATAGTCATAAAATTAATCTCTGCGCTTGAAAAAAGTATAGATGACAGCAAAGAATCTATTGCTACAGAGATCGGGGACTAAGAAATAGTCATGAAGAGCTATGAAACGCTATAAATGAGGTGCAAAATTGAATGGAGGCAACCACAGCACATATTAAATTGGCAGAGGAGAGAATAGGTGAAAGAAAGAATAGGTGAAAGAATCAAGGGCCCTGAATGATACATTGGATCAGATAGACTTGGCAGATATACTTAGAACTCTGCATCCCAAAGCAACAGAATATACTTTCTTCTAGAGTACACATGGAACATTCTCCAAGATACAACACATACTGGGTCACAAAACAGCCCTTCATAAGTGTAAAAGAATTGAGAGCATACCATGCACACGTTCAAACCACAATGTTATGCAACTTGAAATCAACCACAGGAAAAAGTCTGGAAAACCTCCAAAAGCATGGGGGTTAAAGAACACCTTACTAAAGAATGAATGGGTCAACCAGGCAATTAGAGAAGAAATTTAAAAATATATGGAAACAGGGGCGCCTGGGTGGCGCAGTCGGTTAAGCGTCCGACTTCAGCCAGGTCACGATCTCACGGTCCGTGAGTTCGAGCCCCGCGTCAGGCTCTGGGCTGATGGCTCGGAGCCTGGAGCCTGTTTCCGATTCTGTGTCTCCCTCTCTCTCTGCCCCTCCCCCATTCATGCTCTGTCTCTCTCTGTCCCAAAAATAAATAAACGTTGAAAAAAAAAATTTTTTTTTAAATATATGGAAACAAATGAAGATGAAAATACAACAATTCAAATGCTTTGGGATGCAGAAAGGCAGTCCTGAGAGGAAAATACATTGCAATCCAGGCCTATCTCAAGAAACAAGAAAAATCCCGAATACAAAACCTAACAGCACACTTAAAAAAAATAGAAGCAGAAGAGCAAAGAGACCCAAAACCCAGCAGAAAAAGATAAATAATAAAGATCAGAGCAGAAATAAACAATACAGAATCTAAAAAAAAAAAAAAAAAAAAAAAAACTGTAGAGCAGATCAATGAAACCAAGAGTTGGTTTTTTTGAAAAAATAAGCAAAATTGATAAACCTCTAGCCAGGATTCTCAAAAGGAAGAGGGAGATGGCCCTAATAGATAAAATCATGCAATGAACATGGAATCATTACAACCAATGCCTCAGAAATACAAGCAATTATCAGGGAATACTATGAAAAATTATACACCAACAAACTGGACAAGATGGAAGAAATGGATAAATTCCTAAACACCCACACACTTCCAAAATTCAAACAGGAAGAAATAGAAAACTTGAGGAGACCCATAACCAGCGAAGAAAATGAATCAGTTATCCCAAATCTCCCAACAGATAAGAGTCCAATACCAGATGGCTTCCCAGGAGAGTTCTACCAGACGTTTAAAGCAGAAATAATACCTACACTTCTCAAGCTGTTCCAAAAAAATAGAAAGGGAAGGAAAATTTCCAGACTCATTCTATGAAGCCAGCATTACTTTGATTCCTAAACCAGACAGAGACCCAGTAAAAAAAGAGAACTACAGGCCAATATCCCTGATGAATATGGATGCAAAAATTCTCAATAAAATACTAGAAAATCGAATTCAACAACATATAAAAATAATCATTCACCATGATCAAGTAGGATTCATTCCTGGGCTGCAGGTCTGGTTCAGCATCCACAAATCCATCAATGTGATACATCACATTAATAAAAGAAAAGATAAGAACCATATGATCCTATCGATCGATGCAGAGAAAGAATTTTTTTATATTCAGCATCCTTTTTCAATGAAAACCCATGAGAAAGTTGGGATAGAAGGAACATACGCAAACATCATAAAAGCGATTTATGAAAAGCCTACAGCTAATATCATACTCAACGGGGATACACTGAGAGCTTTCCCCCTGAGATCAGAAACACGACAGGGATGTCCACTCCCACCACTGTTGTTTAACACGGTGTTGGAAGTTCTAGCATCAGCAATCAGACAAGAAAGGAAATCAAAGGCATCAAAATTGGCAAAGATGAAGTCAAGCTTTCACTTTTTGCAGATGACATGATATTACACAAGGGAAACCCGATACACTCCACCAAAAGTCTACTAGAACTGATACATGAATTCTGCAAAGTCGCAGGATACAAAATTAATGTACAGAAAAGCGTTGCATTCTTATACACTAATTATGAAGCAACAGAAAGACAAATAAAGACACTTATCCCATTCACAATTGCAACAAGAAGCATAAAATACCTACGAATAAACCTAACCAATGATGTAAAAGATCTGTATGCTGAAAACTATAGAAAGCTTATGAAGGAAATTGAAGAAGATATAAAGAAATGGAAAAACATTCCGTGCTCATGGATTGGAAGAATAAATATGGTTAAAATGTCAATACTACTCAAAGCTATCTACACATTCAATGCAATCCCAATAAAAATTGCACCAGCATCCTTCTCAAAGGTAGAACAAGCAATCCTAAAATTTGCATGGAGCCACAAAAGACCACGAATAGCCAAAGTAATATTGAAGAAGACCAAAGCGGGAGGCATCACAATCCCAGACTTTAGCCTCTACTACAAAGCTGAAATCATCAAGACAGTATGGTATTAGCACAAAAACAGACACATAGACCAATGAAATAGAATAGAGACTCCAGAATTGGACCCACAAAAGAGTGGCCAACTAATCTTTGACAAAGCAGGAAAGAATATCCAATGGAAAAAAGACAGCCTCTTTAACAAATGGTGCTGGGAGAACTGGACAGCAACATGCAGAAGGATGAAACTAGACCACTTTCTTACACCATTCAAAAAATAAACTGAAAATGGATAAAGGACCTCAATGTGAGACAGGAAACCATGAAAACCTTTGAGGAGAAAGCAGGAAAAAATGTCTCTGACCTCAGCCGCAGCAATTTCTTACTTGACAGATCTCCAAAGTCAAGGGAAGTAAAAGCAAAAATGAACTATTGGGACCTCATGAAATAAAAAGCTTCTGCACAGCAAAGGAAACAATCAACAACACCAAAAGGCAACCAATGGAATGGGAAAAGATATTTGCAAATGAACTATCAGACAAAGGGCTAGTATCCAAAATCTACAAAGAACTCACCAAACTCCACACCTGAAAAACAAATAACCTAGTGAAAAAATGGGCAGAAAACATGAATAGACACTTCTCTAAAGAAGACATCCAGATAGCCAACAGGCACATGAAAAGATGTTCAACGTCACTCCTCATCTGGGAAGTACAAATCAAAACCGCACTCAGATACCATCTCATGCCACTCAGAGTGGCTAAAATGAACAAATCAGGAGACTATAGATGCTGGAGAGGATTGGGGAAACTGGAAACCTCTTGCACTGTTGGTGGGAATGCCAACTGGTGCTCCCATTCTGGAAAACAGTGTGGAGGTTCCTCAAAAAATTAAAAATAGAACTACCTTATGACCCAGCAATAGCACTACTAGGAACTTTCCCAAGGGATACAGGAGTGCTGATGCATAGGGGCACTTGTACCCCAATGTTTATAGCAGCACATACAATAGCCAAATTATGGAAAGAGCCTAACTGTCCATCAACTGATGAGTGGATAAAGAAGTGGTGGTTTATATACATAATGGAATATTATTTGGCAATGAGGAAGAATGAAATACGGACTTCTGTAGCAACGTGGAAAGAACTGGAGAGTGTTATGCTAAATGAAATAAGTTATACAGAGAAAGACAGATGCCATATGTTTTAACTCTTAGGTGGATCCTGAGAAACATAACAGAAGACCATGGGGGAGGGGAAGGAAATAAAGTTAAAGAGGGAGGGAGCCAAAGCTTAAGAGACTCTTAAAAACTAAGAACAAACTGAGGGTTGGTGGGGGGTGGGAGGGAGTGGAGGATGGGTGATGGGCATTGAGGAGGGCACCTGTTGGCATGAGCACTGGGTGTTGTATGGAAACAAATTTGACAATAAATTTCATATTTAAAAAATGTTCTCATATATGATAAGAAATATTAATACAGATAGTAGGAAAATAAACACAAATGGCAAAAAAGTGAAAAAAAAAGATGTAAGGGCGCCACAGAAACAGAAAAACTGTATTAGTGTCTACCTATAATTATACACAATTCTTTTAGCGGTTTAGAACATATGTAAGAAATTGGAAGCAAATGTTTCCCTGGACACATTTTTTGGATAGTTGTCTGTGTATGAGGCAAAGTGAGACAATTTTTTTTCAATGTCTTACTGCTTATAGTATCTACAAATGTCCTTATCTATCAGCTGCTGTATCTTAGAGAACACAAGCCCTTCTGACCATTATGTTAAGAGAGCCATGAGTTATTTTTCTAGCTTACTTATTTCTTAGTGGTACCTGCAAATGTAAATGTCTTTCTATATGTTGGAAATTTTATAAATTGGATATTTTATATTTTAATTTATTTTGTAATTAAGTAATCTATCACTGTATTATTTGTTCATAGAACTTATGCCTATCTTAATTTATCACATTTAGCTTTATATCACTTATTTCCCAATTCTCACCATTGCTTACAGATTGTTACCCATATGAAAGTGGGAGATTTTCCTGCCATTTTTAATGTTTATTTATATTTGAGAGAGAGAGAGAGAGAGAGAGCATGTGAGCAGGGGATACTGAGAATCCTAAGGACCTTACGATTCTTAGGAACGAGAATCTTAAGCAGGGCTCAAACTTACAAACCATGAGATCATGTCCTGGGCCAAAATCAAGAGTCAGCCACTTAACCAACTGAGCCACCCAAGTGCCCCTGATCCTTTCCTGTCTTATGTATATCTGCATTCCCATCACTAGGAAGCAACCACATAGTAAGGTCTCAATAAATTATTTAGCATACGGTAGCTCAATTAATGAATAAATAAATGTGTCACAGTTTCTTAATTGGGGAAATAAAGGACTTGCTATAATTTACGTCCAAGTTCTCTTGTGGTTCAGAGTAAATACAACAGTATAATGTCTTAGTTAACAGTAAAAAAGATTCACGAAAGGATTTGTATGGAATAGAAGCACAAATATAGAAGTGTTTCCCTTCTAGGGTCTGCATGCCATGTGATATGGACTGTGGTGGAGGGATGGATAAAAACAGTGAGAGTGGGATGCGATTTCTGTATCCTGGAAGTGTGTGGGAGGGGTGTTGGGAAAAGCTTCAAGCCAAGGTGACAGTCATGTTGTTCTTAAAAAATGAATTGAGATGCACTGAGTGGATGATGAAGGCAGGCAATTCAAGCTGATTTATCTGAAGAGCAAGGAGCAGATTAATAAAGGTGAAAAAAGTATTAGAGGAAGAGTCCAGAGAAGAAGGAAGAAGCCTGGGTTGAACTAAATTAACAAAGCTTCATGTTTTCTGCTTACAAGTTACCCTGGATTCTGTAGGCAAAACAATCATCAAAGGCTCTTATAAGAGGATGATTTGTATTTTGTAGAGGTCAGGTTGCTAGTTGTGTAAAGGACGGTGTGAATGGGATGAGGCCAGAGGCAGGGATATTCCCCTGCAACTGACTGCAACTGTCCAGGTGAGAAATGATAAAGGCTTAAAATTTACAGAGGCAGTGAAAATAGAGAAAGGGATAGCCTTTTAAAGATGAACAGAGAAATTTGACAGAAGACAGTAACCTGTTTCACCACTTGATTATAAATTCTAAACTCAGTCTCCAGGACAATGAACTATCAAAGTGCCCCACACAGTGTCTGACTCCGGGTCAATACCTGTTGGTTCAACTTGAGCATGCAGCAGTTCAAATGCAATTCCTTTGGTTTATTTCTCCAAATATCCAGAAAGAGTTGGAACCAAAATTGCCATATGTTTAAAAGAAGATATTGAGTTGGCTCAGATTTCTCATCTGTAGGCCAAGATAAACTTTCAGAAGCAAAAACTCTTGAATTTATCTGGAATTGCTTCTTTACTATGAAAGATAAATTCCTAATACCTTGAAGGAGAGGAAGATGAAGTGGCTGGACCCCAAGCTGTACCCTGTGATTCAAATATCAAAGACCACCAGGTTGGCTGCATTCTCATCCTTAGCTGTCAAATGACAGAGTCACAAGTGCCTTGGCTGCCCCACCTTCCTGTGCTCCTGGGATTATCTAAAAATGAATACTTCAGGTGTGCCGGGGCTGTGACTTATCTTGGCTGTGTTGTGTATGGTTTGTGCTGGCATAACTGGAGGCTAGTAGATGTTTATCATTTTGAAGGTGATTAAATTGAAAATTGGAGAGATAGGCAACCATCTCAGGATTGTGTAATTAGTATGGAATGAAGATGAGCTAGGGCTGGGAGTGAGAACTAGACAGATCTGAGTCACAGAATTTCAAAATCTGATATGGGACCAGTTGGTAATGAAAGAGATGAACTCATTCCCATGCCCCTCATTGGTCTGCCTCCAAGTGATCAAAGTGTCTTCTTTGAGATATATATAATTGTGTTGCAACTTGGGGGGATCTTTGATAAAGTTATGCTAATGAAGAGTTTTATTAATTGTTATATTTAAAATATTCTTGATGGAAAATTTTAGCACACACTAAAGAAAAAGTAATGGTCCATCTAATACCCACACATACTAATCAGTGACCAGTCTTGTATCATTTATTCATTGACCATTTTGAAAATTTGTTGCTATTCCTCTGGATCATCTTCCATGTACCTAACCATGTTATGCACAAATACACAACATTACGATTGAGCCCAGACACTCAGAAGTGATTGTCCTCAGGGTCTCAGGTGCCCTACCTTTTTGCTCAATCCTTTGGAGTCCTGGAGGAATCAATAACTGGGTCACCTGTGACCCATCCTCAGAAAATAAGACACTTCCCACACCAGGTAGGAAACCCCAAGTTAGGCTTTGGTATAATCTCCAAAGATGGGCAGCTGTACCTTGGGATGCAGCATCAGACCAGAAACTATGACAGTAACAGAAAATAAAACGTGTTTATTAATGACCAAGGGTATCTCAGAAAATAGTTCTGGCTTTAAAAGATTATAATTTTGTGGGGGCGCCTGGGTGGCTGACTTGGTTAAGTGTCTGACTTTGGCTCAGGTCATAATTTATGGTTCATTAGTTTGAGCCCCACACAGAGCTCTCTGCTCTTAGCACAGAGCCCACTTAGGATCCTCTCTCTCCGCGCCTCCCCGCTATCACTTGCTCTCTCTCTTTCAAAAACTAAATAAAAAAAAACATTAAAATGATGATACATAGCATACATAAAATGATTATTTTTGAAGATGTTATTTTAAAGTAATGTCTATATGCAATGTGGGGCTCGAACTCAATCCCAAGGTCAAGAACCAGCCAAGCGCCCCAATGATGATAATTTTAAGTGGATTATCTTCCGATTAAAAAACAAAACAAAACAAAAAACTCTAATTAAAGTCAAAAAGCCTAAATTTGAGTATGTCCTATGGCATTTACTACTTTTAAACTCTTTGTACCTCAGTTTCCTCTCTTCCACGTATAAGTCATTCAGTAAACTCTTACTGGACATCTATTATGTGCCAGACACTGTGCTGGGCACTGGAAATAAATAATGTTTTCATTACATACTATGGAAAGTGAATAACCCCTACAATTTTGTGTTTTATAATCTTATGGGAAGATTGTACATGTATATAGGCAATAATGATACACTGCTAGGAATAAAAGTTCCAAAGAAGAGTTATAATCAAAGTACAGTGGAGCCAAAAGGAAGAAATACTCTTCAAAATGAGGAAATATGGGGCGCCTGGGTGGCACGGTCGGTTAAGCTTCCGACTTCAGCCAGGTCACGATCTCGCGGTCTGTGAGTTCGAGCCCCGCATCGGGCTCTGGGCTGATGGCTCAGAGCCTGGAGCCTGTTTCCGATTCTGTGTCTCCCTCTCTCTCTGCCCCTCCCCCGTTCATGCTCTGTCTCTCTCTGTCCCAAAAATAAATAAACGTTGAAAAAAAATTTTCAAAATGAGGAAATATGTGCCAAGGAAGCTTCACTGAGGAGATGGCATTTGAATTGACCCTTGAAGGTTTAGGAGAATTTTAACCAGGGAAAGGGGATCTGTGGTGAAGCGAACCTTCTATTATGGACAGGATGAGACCACATAAATGGGCCAGCTTGCCTCGCAGTGAAATCATGGAAAATCATCTGTGAAAAATCCAAAGGTGTGCTAACATGAGCCAAGTCAAATGGTGCTTAAACTGTACATGTAATTACATGTCTGGATGTGAATTGTTTCCTGAAATTGCCAACACTGCCCTAGAATCCCTGGTCGTGTAAAGACAATGGACTGCTCGGACTCTCGGGAGATCAGGGGCCACAGCAGCAAGGAGCTATCCTAGGGAAGAAGACCCTTCATCTAGTACCTTGGTTGTTGACTCCTGCAATCTGCTTGCCCATCAGAATATCTGTGGACTCTCAGTTCAGGGCATTACTGGGAATATTTCAGAAAAATTTCATCTACTCCTATCCAAAAGTGAGCATCTTCTCTGATGTATTTGACTCACTGAGGGAGCTGCAGAGCTGCCTAGTGGTGATCATGAGAAATGATCATGATAATTTTTGTGAGAGGCATTTGGGTATTATCATAACGAGGGTATTAACATTATTATTACTATAATACTAACATATAGTCTTGTACAAAGTCTCAAACTGCTTTCATTTTTATCATCTCAACTGAGCCCAACAATGACCACATACATCTTTTTTAGACAGGAGAAAGCTGAGATTCAGACATGCTGATTAAGTTATCTACTCAAAGACATAATAAGTGACAGAATATTGACTTCAGAACAAGGTCATTTTGGGTTATGGGAACCAGGGGGGAAAGCTACAAGCCTGCAACTCACTTTCTGCACATTAAACAGTATATTTACATGAAGTTGGGCTATCTACACCGGGGCTCATGTTGTTATTCTGCTTCAGGGACCTGTCTTGGCCAAGGATGAGTCTGGGGCCCTGTCTCAGATGGCTCAGCAGAACCATCAGACTGCAGCCTCCCTTCCATGGAAATGCTGTGTAGGAAACAGATGCACCAAATTCCACAAACACAGAAACTCTAACTTCAGGTGCCCGATGGAAAGCACCAAAGTATTTCCTGATCTCTGAAACAAAAATGGAGGTAAGCAATACTGCATTTACTGAAATGTTAGAATAAAAACGGTGTAAGGAAAGGGGAGCCTATAGTTCTCTTTCAGGGGCACGAAGAATGAATAAAGGCTAAGTGAGGCTATGAATTATGCTTCCGAACTTAAAGTCCAAGCATAAGGACTTCATTTTCCTCCTCAAACTGACCTTTGTGCCCAATTAGCACATTTTCCTTCACAGTGAACACTGAGGTATGGGCACTGGTAGCATGGACCTTGGGGTTCCAGAGAAGGCTTTCTAGGTGCTCAGCAGGGCAGGACCCATCCTGCTTTGGCCATCCATCTTCCTCCCTCCTGATGGCATCTTCCCCAATAGTGGGGCCATTTCTACTCACTCTTTCACCTGCCAGCTCTGGTTTATGCATTAATTAATTTATTCATAAATGGTTGCCTATGTGCACTGTGTGTGCCAAGTACTATAAGCCAGAGTTACCACCTACTACCATTGATGGCACCACCATTGATGGTATTGAGTGAGTGAACAGATGCCATGTAAGGCACAGATATTCCTTCCTCTAATTTATGGGACTTTCTAACAACACTAGGGTGGAGATGTTATTATAAAAGGAACTTAGTTTCAGAGAGGTTAAGAGACTTTCTCAAGGTGCTCCTGATTAAACCATAATTATTATCGGCCATCCATGGCTATTTGAGGTATGCATACCTTCTTCCCCATTATACTTGAGTCTTTCAGAGTCAAGACTGAGTCTCCACTTTCTTTCTCGTTTCCTTTTAAGTTCCCTTGGTCTCCAGCCAATTTCTTCTAATTTTTTTTTCCTATGTGGAAATGGACCACAGTCTCAGGTACAAAACTGCACAAGCTGAGGAAGTATTTCAGTGGAGGTATATGATGAATGCTGGGGGACCAAAGTGAATTGAGCCAGCCTGTGACGGTATGGAAATGAAGCCCTTACACATATAGGAAACATTACCAGGTCTTCTTTCTCTCCATGGCAGAACAGCAAGATGCCCCCTACTGAGAAGTAAAATAAAATAAATTCCCTGGAGGGAAGACATAGCAATCTTTTAGATCATTTTCTGAGCAGCTATCACTTTGCTCGAATGCCATAGAACTGCTTCATGGGGTGGGAGAGACTGGAGCTAGATCTTAGATGAGGTGGTCTGCAGAAGCCTCCTCGCTAAAGCCTTTGCCAATGGTCTTGCCTTCCTGATTTTCATTTGATGGTGCCAGGAAAGGGAGAGTCTTGGGGTATGTGGCTCAGTTGGGACATCCAAAATGATGCCCTAGTAAGAGCTGAGGTCTGCCCCACTGTGTCGGTTTTCTCTATGCTGATTTCAAACAGCTATAATCTAAGTTCCCAACCTCCTCTGACGCTTTAGTTTCAGCCTTTTGAGGTATATCCATCCCCTTAGCAATTTCTATGCAAAGCTTGTATGATTTGGCAAGTGCAGTGAACAGATTTCAGATGGTGGCTGGGTGTTGGTGGTGATGATGGGTAGGGGGGTGAATATGACTTGTCCCATGGAGGTAGTTTCTACTCTGTACCCTGTCTCTGGGAACATGGTTAAAGAGGCCTTTATGTTGCATCCAAAATATAATTCTCATGAATCTGTTTTGGCTTTAGATTTGCTTTTCTGGACAAAGGATTTACTTCTTCTTTTTTCTTTTAATTTTATTTATTTTTGAAGGAGAGAGAGACAGAGAGAGAGAGAGAGAGAGAGAGAGAGAGAGAGAGAGAGAGAGGTGGAGAAAGAGGGAGACACAGAATCTGAAGCAGGCTCCAGGCTCTGAGCTGTCAGCACAGAGCCGGATGCAGGGCTCCAGCTCACAAACTGCAATATTATGACCTGAGCCAAAGTCAGACGCTCAACTGACTGAGCCACCCAGGTGCCCCAGAAGGATCTATTTCTTGTATTAATTTTAGATTAGTAACTTCAAAATGGATAAAAGCCATTGTATAAAGATATTTGAGGGGACTAATTCTGCCTTTTGTTTGCCTATTCATTTATTTTGTTTTTTTAGATGTCACATAGGGGTGAAATCATATGGTATTTGTCTTTATCAGTCTGTATTATTTCACTTAGTATAATACACTTTAGGTGCATCCAGACTAAACAAACTGCAAGATCTCATCCCTTTGTTTTTTTTTTTAATATATGAAATTTATTGTCAAATTGGTTTCCATACATCACCCAGTTCTCATCCCAAAAGGTGCCCTCCTCAATACCCATCACCCACCCTCCCCGCCCTCCCACCCCCAATCAACCCTCACTTTGTTCTCAGTTTTGAACAGTCTCTTATGCTTTGGCTCTCTCCCACTCTAACCTCTTTTTTTTTCCTTCCCCTCCTCCATGGGTTTCTGTTAAGTTTGTCAGGATCCACATAAGAGTGAAAACATATGGTATCTGTCTTTCTCTGTATGGCTTATTTCACTTAGCATCACACGCTCCAGTTCCATCCACGTTGCTACAAAGGGCCATATTTCATTCTCTCTCATTGCACGTAGTACTCCATTGGGTATATAAACCACAATTTCTTTATCCATTCATCAGTTGATGGACATTTAGGCTCTTTCCATAATTTGGCTATTGTTGAGAGTGTTGCTATAAACATTAGGGTACAAGTGCCCCTATGCATCAGTACTCCTGTATCCCTTGGGTAAATTCCTAGCTGTGCTATTGCTGGGTCATAAGGTAGGTCCATTTTTAATTTTCTGAGGAACCTCCACACTGTTTTACAGAGTGGCTGCCCCAATTTGCATTCCCACCAACAGTGCAAGAGGGTTCCCGTTTCTCCACATCCTCTCCAGCATCTATAGTCTCCTCATTTGTTCATTTTGGCCACTCTGACTGGCATGAGGTGATATCTGAGTATGGTTTTGATTCGTATTTCCCTGATAAGGAGCGACATTGAGCATCTTTTCACGTGCCTGTTGGCCATCTGGATGTCTTCTTTACAGAAGTGTCAATTCATGTTTTCTGCCCATTTCTTCACTGGGTTCTTTGTTTTTCGGGTGTGGAGTTTGGTGAAATTTTTATAGATTTTGGATACTAGCCCTTTGTCTGATATGTCATTTGCAAATATCTTTTCCCATTCCTTTGGTTGCCTTTTAGTTTTGTTGGTTGTTTCCTTTGCTGTGCAGAAGCTTTTTATCTTCATAAGGTCCCAGTAATTCATTTTTGATTTTAATTCCCTTGCCTTTGGGAATGTGTCGAGTAAGAGATTGCTACGGCTGAGGTCAGAGAGGTCTTTTCCTGCTTTCTCCTGTAGGGTTTTGATGGTTTCCTGTCTCACATTCAGGTCCTTTATCCATTTTGAGTTTATTTTTGTGAATGGTGTGAGAAAGTGGTCTAGTTTCAACCTTCTGCGTGTTGCTGTCCAGTTCTCCCAGCACCATTTGTTAAAGAGGCTGTCTTTTTTCCATTGGAAGTTCTTTCCTGCTTTGTCAAAGATTAGTTGGCCACACATTTGTGGGTCTAGTTCTGGGGTTTTTATTCTATTCCATTGGTCTATGTGTCTGTTTTTGTGCCAATACCATGCTGTCTTGATGATAACAGCTTTGTAGTAGAGGCTAAAGTCTGGGATTGTGATGCCTCCTGCTTTGGTCTTCTTCTTCAAATACTTTGGCTATTTGGGGCCTTTTGTGGTTCCATATGAATTTTAGAATTACTTATTCTAGTTTCGAGAAGAATGCTGGTGCAATTTTGATTCGGATTGCATTGAATGTGTAGATAATTTTGGGTAGTATTGACATTTTGACAATATTTATTCTTCCAATCCATGAGCAGAGAATGTCTTTCCATTTTTTTATATCTTCTCCAATTACCTTCATAAGCTTTCTATAGTTTTCAGCATACAGATCTTTTACATCTTTGGTTAGATTTATTCCTAGGTATCTTATGCTTCTTGGTGCAATTGTGAATGGGATCAGTTTCTTTATTTGTCTTTCTGTTGCTTCATTGTTAGTGTATAAGAATGCAACTGATTTCTGCACATTGATTTTGTATCCTGCAACTTTGCTCAATTCATGTATCAGTTCTAGCAGACTTTGGTGGAGTCTGTCGGATTTTCCATGTATAATATCATGTCATCTGCAAAAAGCGAAAGCTTAACTTCATCTTTGCCAATTTTGATGCCTTTGATTTCCTTTTGTTGTCTGATTGCTGATGCTAGAACTTCCAGCACTATGTTAAACAACAGCGGTGAGAGTGGGCATCCCTGTCGTGTTCCTGATCTCAGGGAAAAAGCTCTCAGTTTTTCCCCATTGAGGATGATGTTAGCTGTGGGCTTTTCATAAATGGCTTTGATGATGTTTAAGTATGTTCCTCCTATCCCGACTTTCTCAAGGGTTTTTATTATGAAAGGGTGCTGGATTTTGTCAAAGCCCTTTTCTGCATTGTTTGACAAGATCATATGGTTCTTCTCTTTTCTTTTATTAATGTGATGTATCACGTTGATTGATTTCCGAATGTCGAACCAGCCCCGCATCCCAGGAATGAATCCCAGTTGATCTTGGTGAATAATTCTTTTTATATGCCATTGAATTCGATTTGCTAGTATCTTATTGAGAATTTTTGCATCCATATTCATCAGGGATATTGGCCAGTAGTTCTCTTTTTTTACTGGGTCTCTGTCTGGTTTAGGAATCAAAGTAATACTGGCTTCATAAAACGAGTCTGGATGTTTTCTTTCCCTTTCTATTTCTTGGAATAGTTTGAGAAGGATAGGTATTATCTCTGCTTTAAACGTCTGGTAGAAGTCCCCTGGGAAGCCATCTGGTCCTGGACTCTTATTTGTTGGGAGATTTTTGATAACCGATTCAATTTCTTCTCTGGTTATGGGTCTGTACAAGCTTTCTATTTCCTTCTGATTGAGTTTTGGAAGAGTGTGGGTGTTTAGGAATTTGTCCATTTCTTCCATGTTGTCCAATTTGTTGGCATATAATTTTTCATAGTAATCCCTGGTAATTGTTTGTATCTCTGAGGGATTGGTTGTAATAATTCCATTTTCATTCATGATTTTATCTATTTGGGTCATCTCCCTTTTCTTTTTGAGAAGCCTCGCTAGAGGTTTGTCAATTTTGTTTATTTTTTCAAAAAACCAACTCTTGGTTTCGTTGATATGCTCTACAGTTTTTTTAGATTCTATGTTGTTTATTTCTGCTCTGATCTTTATTATTTCTCTTCTTCTGCTGGGTTTAGGCTGTCTTTGCTGTTCTGCTTCTATTTCCTTTAGGTGTGCTGTTAGATTTTCTATTTGGGATTTTTCTTGTTTCCATTGGATGTATTTTCCTCTCAGGACTGCCTTCGCTGCATCCCAAAGCATTTGGATTGTTATATTTTCATTTTCGTTTGTTTCTGTATATTTTTTAATTTCTTCTCTAATTGCCTCGTTGACCCACTCATTCTTTAGTAGGGTGTTCTTTAACCTCCGTGCTTTTGGAGGTTTTCCAGAGTTTTTCCTGTGGTTGATTTCAAGCTTCATAGCATTGTGGTCTGAAAGTATGCATGGTATGATCTCAATTCTTGTATACTTATGATGGGCTGTTTTGTGACCCAGTATGTGATCTATCTTGGAGAATGTTCCATGTGCAGTCGAGAAGAAAGTATATTCTGTTGCTTTGGGATGCAGAGTTCTAAATATATCTGTCAAGTCCATTTGATCCAATGTATCATTCAGAGACCTTGTTTCTTTATAGACTGTGTGTCTAGATGATCTATCCATTTCTGTAAGTGGGGTGTTAAAGTCCCCTACAATTACCACATTCTTATCAATAAGGTTGCCTATGTTTATGAGTAATTGTTTTATATATTTGGGGGCTCCGGTATTCGGCACATAGACATGTATAATTGTTAGCTCTTCCTGATGGATAGACCCTGTAATTATTATATAATGCCCTTCTTCATCTCTTGTTACAGCCTTTAATTTAAAATCTAGTTTGTCTGATATAAGTATGGCTACTCCAGCTTTCTTTTGGCTTCCAGTAGCATGATAAATAGTTCTCCATCCCCTCACTCTCAATCTAAAGGTGTCCTCAGATCTAAAATGAGTCTCTTGTAGACAGCAAATAGATGGGTCTTGTTTTTTTATCCATTCTGATACCCTATGTCTTTTGGTTGGCACATTCAATCCATTTACATTCAGTGTTATTATAGAAGGATACAGGTTTAGAGTCATTGTGATGTCTGTATGATTTATGCTTGTAGTGATGTCTCTGGTACTTTGTCTCACAGGATCTCCCTTAGGATCTCTTGTAGGGCTGGTTTAGTGGTGACAAATTCCTTCAGTTTTTGTTTGTTTGGGAAGACCTTTATCTCTCCTTCTATTCTAAATGACAGATTTGCTGGATAAAGGATTCTCAGCTGCATATTTTTTCTGTTCAGCACATTGAAGGTCTCGTGCCAATCCTTTCTGGCCTGCCAAGTTTCAAAAGAGAGATCAGTCACGAGTCTTATAGGTCTCCCTTTATATGTTAGGGCACGTTTATCCTTTGCTGCTTTCAGAATTTTCTCTTTATCCTTGTATTTTACCAGTTTCACTATGATATGTCGTGCAGATCGATTCAAGTTACGTCTGAAGGGAGTTCTCTGTGCCTCTTGGATTTCAATGCCTTTTTCCTTGCCCAGTTCAGGGAAGTTCTCAGCTATTATTTCTTCAAGTACCCCTTCAGCACCTTTCCCTCTCTCTTCCTCCTCTGGGATACCAATTATGTGTATAATATTTCTTTTTAGTGTATCACTTAGTTCTCTAATTTTCCCCTCATACTCTTGGATTTTTTTATCTCTCTTTTTCTCAGCTTCCTCTTTTTCCATAACTTTATCCTCTAGTTCACCTATTATCTCCTCTGCCTCTTCAATCCAAGCCGTCGTCATTTCCATTTTGTTTTGCATTTCGTTAAAGCATTTTTCAGCTCCTCCTGACTGTTCCTTAGTCCCTTGATCTCTGTAGCAAGAGATTCTCTGTTGTCCTCTATACTGTTTTCAAGCCCAGCGATTAATTTTATGACTATTATTCTAAATTCACTTTCTGTTACATTATTTAAATCCTTTTTGATCAGTTCATTAGCTGTTGTTACTTTCTGGAAATTCTTTTGAGGGGAATTCTTCTGTTTGGTCATTTTGTATAGTCCCTGGAGTGGTGTGGACCTGCAGGGCACTTCCCCTGTGCTGTGGTGTATAACTGGAGTTGGTGGACGGAGCCGCAGTCAGACCTGATGTCTGCCCCCGGCCCACCGCTGGGGCCACAGTCAGACTGGTGTGTGCCTTCTCTTCCCCTCTCCTAGGGGCGGGATTCACTGTGGGGTGGCGTGGCCCATCTGGGGTACTTGCACACTGCCAGGCTTGTGGTGCTGGGGATCTGGCGTATTAGCTGGGGTGGGTAGGCAAGGTACACGGGGGCAGGAGGGGCAGGTTAGCTCGCTTCTTCTTAGGTGATCCACCTCAGGAGGGGCCCTGTGGCAGCGGGAGGGAGTCAGACCCGCTGCCGAAGGGGTGGCTCAGCAGAAGCACGGCGTTGGGTGTTTGTGCGGAGAGAGCAAGTTCCCTGGCAGGAACTGGTCCCCTTTGGGATTTTGGCTGGGGGATGGGTGAGGGAGATGGCGCTGGCTAGCGCCTTTGTTCCCCACCAAACTGAGCTCTGTCACCCAGGGGCTCAGCAACTCTCCCTCCCTTTGTCCTCCAGCCTTCCTGCTTTCCGAGCAGAGCTGTTAACTTATGACCTCCCAGATGCTAAGTCCTGCTTGCTGTCGGAACACACTCCGTCCTTCCCCTCCGCTTTTGCAAGCCAAACTCGGGGGGGCTCTGCTTGGCCAGCAGGCTGCCCCTCCACCCCGGCTCCCTCCCGCCATTCCGTGCAGCACGCACCACCTCTCTGCCCTTCCTACCCTCTTCCGTGGGCCTCTCATCTGCGCTTGGCTCCGGAGACTCCATTCTGCTAGTCTTCTGGTGGTTTTCTGGGTTATTTAGGCAGGTGTACATGGAATCTAAGTGGTCAGCAGGATGGGTGAGCCCAGCGTCCTCCTACACCGCTATCTTCCCCATCTGGATCTCATCCCTTTGAATGGCTGCATAGTATTTCTTTTTTTTTTATATGAAATTTATTGTCAAATTGGTTTCCATACAACACCCAGTGCTCATGCCAACATGTGCCCTCCTTAATGCCCATCACCCATCCTCTCCTCCCTCCCACGCCCCATCAACCCTCAGTTTGTTCTGTTTTTAACATTCTCTTATGCTTTGGCTCCCTCCCTCTCTAACATTTTTTTCCTTCCCCTCCCCTATGGTCTTCCTTCCCCCTCCCCCAACTTTTTCAGCATCCACATAAGAGTGAAAAACTATGGTATCTTTCTCTGTATGACTTATTTCACTTAGCATCACACGCTCCAGTTCCATCCACGTTGCTACAAAAGGCCATAATTCATTCTTTTCATTGCCAAGTAGTATTCCATTATGTATATAAACCACCACTTCTTTATCCATTCATCAGTTGATGGACAGTTAGGCTCTTTCCATAATTTGGCTATTGTTGTATGTGCTGCTATAAACATTGGGGTACAAGTGCCCCTATGCATCAGCACTCCTGTATCCCTTGAGAAAGTTCCTAGTAGTGCTATTGCTGGGTCATAGGGTAGTTCTATTTTTAATTTTTTGAGGAACCTTCACATTGTTTTCCAAAGCAGCTGCACCAGTTGGCATTCCCACCAACAGTGCAAGAGGTTTCCAGTTTCCCCAATCCTCTCCAGCATCTATAGTCTCCTGATTTGTTCATTTTAGCCACTCTGAGTGGTGTGAGGTAGTATCTGAGTGCGGTTTTGATTTGTACTTCCCAGATGAGGAGTGACGTTGAGCATCTTTTCATGTGCCTGTTGGCCATCTGGATGTCTTCTTTAGAGAAGTGTCTATTCATGTTTTCTGCCCATTTCTTCACTGGATTATTTTTTTTGAGTGCAGAGTTTGATGAGTTCTTTGTAGATTTTGGATACTAGCCCTTTGTCTGATATGTCATCCATTGTATATATACACACCACATCTTTATCCATTCATGGGATGGACATCAGGAATGGACCATTGATTTGCTTCCATATCTTGGCTATTGTAAATAATTCTACAATAAACATTGGGGTAGGGGTGCCTTGGTGGCTCAGTTGGTTAAGCAACTGATTTTGGCTCAGGTCATGATCTCATCGTCATGAGTTCAAACCCCACGTCAGGCTCTGCACTGACAGTGTGGAGCCTACTTGGGATTTTCTCTCTCTCCCTATCTGTCTGCCCCTCTCTCACTTGCTCTCTCTCTCTCTCTCTCAAAAAAAAATACACTTAAAAATAAAAATAAATAAATATTGGGGTGTATATATGTTTTCAAATTAGTGTTTTCATTTTCTTTGTGTAAATATGCAGTAGTGGAATTATTAGATCATATGTTATTTCTATTTTTAATTTTTTGAGGAACCTCTATACTGTTTTCTACAGTGGCTACACCAAGTTATATTCTCCCCAACAGTGCCCAAATGTTCTCTATTCTCCACATTCACCAACATTTGTTATTTCTTGTCTTTTTAATTTTTTGCCAGAGGGGAGGTTGATGGGAGTGAGAAACAATAGTGAAGGGGAATAGGAGAAACAGACTTCCAGTTATAAAATGAATAAGGGGAATAAAAGGTACAATACAGAGCATATAGTCAATGATACTGTGATAGTGTTGTATGGTAATGGATTGTGGCGACACTTGTGATGATGGTGACACTTGTGAGGTTGAATCATTATTTTTGTACACATGAAACTAATGTACATTGGCATCAACTATACCTTAGTAAAAAAAAAAAAAAAGAAATTAAAAAGATACTCGAAGGGAAATTCCCCCAAGTCTACCCCTTGCTATCAATCCCACTCACAGGTTATTTCTGAGGAGAGGGGAAAAAATCAAAACTAACACCTCCCAGTGACTTCTCACTGTGACTTGCAATGGAGAATTTATTTGGTTCTCTTCTTCTCTAGGTGAAAAAACCCTAGACAGCAAAGACCAGGGCTATTAAACTCAGCATCCACAGGCTGAGAAAGTATTCAATAAACTACTGAATGAAGATATATGGTAAAGAGGGAAGGGCATCAATAGCTCAATGCCTCTATAGTTCTGCTTCCTTATGTAATCAATGCACCCTGAGTGCACCCAGTCCATTCCATGCTCCAGAAGAGCAGTCTCTTTGGGAGAGAGACCCTGGGAGTAGCCTCTGCTTTAAGCACCTCCAGGGCCTATGTCTGCACTCTGAATGACCACTTGACAAACATGTAGTGTACTGTGTGCTGGGCCTAGCCTTAAATTATCCCCAGGCCCACCTCACCATATCATGAAGCTGTCTTTTCTTCCTCTGGGCTGTAGTCCCTATCTAGTCAATTCCCCATCAGACGATATCCGTAAACTATCTCCTGCAAGCCCAAGAGGAAAGTGTTTTGGGAAACTGAAAAGAAGAGTTCCATTCTCTTCTGTCCTTTCCCGGTGTCGTCATATTTTAGATTAGGAAGCTGTCTCTCTGTAAGGTTCCAAGAGTTCAAGCCTGAGGAAAATAAGGTGAAGACCAAGAATATTCCACCTTCACTTCTTGTTTCTTTTAGGGATAATGGGTCAAGAAGCAGAGAGAGTGACAACACCAAGCAGCAGGGTAAACCTCAGAGACCCCTGAAGCAGCAGTGAGAGCCAAGCACCCTTATGGTTTTGAGCAGAATGTCAAAAGGGCTGCAGGCACTTCACATAACAGTGCCCAACGTTTTCAACAAAGACCTTTGAAGCCCTCTCCAAAGCCAATTTTCCATTACACGTTGACAAGGCTATACCTCTCCTATCTCTAAACAGATAGAAAGTTAGGAAATGCAGCACAACTCATGATTGTCAGAGATTTACTTCTCAAGCAAAACTACACAAAATCATTTATGTGCCAATTTCTCTAAGACTTTGGCCAAACCTGATCGATGGCAACTCTTTTATTATGAGTGCCACTTTCCATTGGAACTCACACCAGCCTCAGTAAGTGTTTATAAAATTGACTTTACTGAGTTTGATAAAGGAGAAGTAAGGACCAGAAAATGTTATGTGCTTTCTTCACTTACAGTAGCATGGAACTAGTGAAAAAAAAAAAAAGTCACATCTGAGATTCAACCCTGGACTTTCAGATAAATAAATACTACCTATGCTATAAGAGTATTGAGAAAATTCACCCTAAAAGAAACATGTGACACTTGTTCTAACTCACTTTGCTGAGCACTCGGGGTATAATGACAGATAAAACAAACACATATTTCCATTCAGTAAAAGGATAGAGACAAGTACAAGGCAATTCTAATATGTGAAAACAGGAAATAAACAAGTAAATGAATAAAATAATTTCAAGTGACAACCATAAAGAGACTTTAAAAAACAGCTAAAAATAGTGAATGGACTGGATGTGGACATTTGAATTATGAAAAGGAACCAAAAATGCAAAGTTATTTAGGAAGAATTTCTAAGAAGAGGGATTAGTAAGTAACAAAGCCCTGTAGTGAGAAAGAGCTGGCTATGTTTTCCAGACAGAGAAATCAGTGCAGCTGGAACTTGGTGAACATGGAGGTGAATAGAACAGATGCAAAAGCAAGGCAAGTGTTCTGCCATTTCAGCCCTATGTGTAAAGCTGAAGAGTTTGGATTTTATTTAAGTGCACAGGCAACCAGTGGAGGGTTTTTAGCCAGACATGGTTAGAATCAATGAGGGTGATGAAAAGAGAGATTTGAGCTAGAGGTGAGGAAGGAGATACTGAAATTGGAACCACTGAATGAACTATCATCTTACAACCATTCAGGGACTTATGGTAAAAGTGGACCCTACATCAGGCAAGATTCTGGGTTGTATACCTTCCAATGTCTCCAATTGGAAGCATAGAATATTTTTTAGGTAAGCAGCCTCCTGGGTCAGACTCTTTGTTTTTATCATTTGCTAACATTGCAACATTGGGTAATTTGCTCAACCTTAGTTCCACTGTGTAATAAAATGGAGGTTAGAAGTTATATCTACTACACAAGTGTGTTGGGAGGATTTAACATGATGAGGAATGTAAGCTGTTTAGTATGGTGTCTGGAACACATTGAGGTTTAAGAACACATAAAGGCAGTCAACTTCTGGAATGGCTGATTGAGGAGCTTAGAAAATTCTTTCTATAAAAACAATAATAAACTAAAACCACAGTCTGTGAAAGAAATGATTGATAAGTTGGACATCATTAAAAGTCAAAACTTGGAAAGACATTGTTAAGAGCAAAAAAAAAAAAAAAAGACAAGCCACAGACTGGAAGAAAATATTTGTAGAACATGTATTTGTCAAAGAACTAGTATCCAAAATATACAAAGAACATTTAAAAATCAACAATAAAAAAAACCCCAATTTTTAAAATGTGCAAAATATCTGAGCAGACATCTTGCCAAACAAGAAATATGGATGGCAAATAAGCATGTAAAATGTTGTTCACCATCATGTGTCAACAAGAAAATACAAATTAAAACAATAAAGAGATATAGCTACATACCTACCAAAATGACCCAAATCCAGAGCATTGACAATACTAAATGCTTGTGAGGATATGAAGCAACAGGAATTCTAATTCTTTGCTGGTGGAAATACACAATAGTATAACCACTTTGGAAAACAGTTTGGCTGTTTCCTATAAAAGTAAACATTCTCTAACCAATGGTCCAGCAATCATGCTGTTTTGTAATTACTCAAATGAGCTGAAAACTTATGTCCACACAAAAATTCTCACATGAATGTTTATAGCAGCTTTATTAATAATATCCAAAACTTGAAAACAACCAAAATGCCCTTCAATAGGTGAATAAACAATAGTACATCCAGACGATAGAATAGTATTCACTGCCAAAAGAAATCAACTATCAAGCCATATAAAGACATAGAAGAGCCCTAAATAAGTTATTATAAGCAAAATAAGTCATTCTAAAAACTACATAATGCATTATTCCAATTATATGACATTATGGAAAAGGCAACACTATGAGTCAGTACAAAGATCAGTAGTTTCCGAGAGTTGGTAGAGGTTGAGGAGGGATGAATAGGCTGAATATAGAGGATTTTTAGGGCAGTGAAACTATCCTATATACCATAACAGTGGATCTGTGTCATTATACATTTGTCAAACCCAACATAAGTGAACCCTAATGTAAACTGTGGACTTCAGTTAATGATATGTCAATATTGGCTAATCAGTTATAACACATGTACCACATTAATGCAAGAAAACTGTGTGTAGGTGGGTAAGGAGGGAAAGGATGGGTATAGGAACACACACTGTGTGTTCTGTACTTTCCATTCAGTTTTTATGTAAATATAAAAATGCCATAAAATATAAAGTTTATTAATTAGAACAAAAAGAACCAGCAATAATAAAACTTGGCAGAACTATCAGAAACCATAACACTCTGGAAATTGACTACAAGCATGCAACAAATTGAGAAGCAATTATTCAAGAGAAAACAGTGAACCTTGGTAAGAACAATGGGATTTTATAGCATTTTAGCCTGAGGCTGCTTCCACCTCCCCTACCAACTCTAATTCCTTGGAACTATAGTGCTGGAACGGCAGGGCAAGCCATGGGGAACGTAAGCCTTGGAACGTTAAAGAATCCAGACTCAAAGGTGACATAATATATTCCATTCATATGATATTCTGCAAAACTCTAAGAAACAGGAACAGAAAGTAGACCATGGTTGCTGGGGCTGAAAGTGGGGAGGATATAGAACATTGGGATTACACTGCTTCACCAGTTTTTTTCCCCCGCTTGGGGATCAATCACAGGGATTGATAAGAATAAAGTGAGTTGGGGCACCTGGATGGCTTAGTCGGTTAAGTGTCTGACTCCTGATTTCAGCTCAGGTCATGTTCTCACTGTTCATGGGATCAAGACCCACATTGGGTTCTGTGCTGACAGCATGGAGATTCTCTGTCTCCCTCTCTTTCTGCTCCTCTCCTGCTCTCTCTCTCTCTTAAAATACATAAACTTAAAAAAAAAAGACTACAGGGGCGCCTGGGTGGCTCAGTCAGTTACGTATCTGACTTTGGCTCCGGTCATGATCTCTCAGTTTGTGCGTTTGAGCCCCACGTCAGGCTCTGTGCTAACAGCTCAGAGCCTGGAGCCTGCTTCAGATTCTGTGTCTCCCTCTCTCTCTGTCCCTCCTCTGCTCGTGCTCTGTCTCTCTCTGTCTCTCAATAATAAATACACATAAAAAAATGTTTTTAAAGACTACAGTTAATCAATGTTAAATGCTTAGGATATTATGTAACTAAAATGAGTATTAGATCTTTAAAACCTTCATATGTATTGAAAAGTAAAAGTAATCTTATCTATCTTATTTTTACAAGGCATGATTGTCTAAGCAAAAATAAAGGCTAAGAAATATCAAAACAATATATACAATTTTCAAATAAATTTAAAAGTATCACAGTATGCCATACCAATTTTTAAAAATTGTATTTTTGTATACTAGTAGTAAACTAGTTTTTGTGACCTTTTTCATATGTAAATTATCATTATTCAAGTATAATTAAAACACAATAAAGTTCAACAATTCTGAGTGTACAATTTGATGAGTTTTAACAAATATACTCATGTAATCACCATGCACATTCATATTTCTTTCACTATAAAAATTTCTTCAGTAACCCTTTATCTTCTTTCCCTTCCCCACTGCCTCAGCTCCTGGCAAACATTGATCTGCTTTCCTCTATATAGTTTTTCTTTTTCTAGAAATTCAAAAAACATGAATCTAAAAAATGCCCAATCATGAATCTAGCTTTTCCTCTCACCTACAGGCCCTCTGGAAAAGGGAAAATTGTGTCTATCATTTATCTATCTACCTATCTATTTATTAACTATCCACCGATCTATCTGTCTATCATCTGCCTACCTACCTACCTACCTACCTACTTATATATCATCTATCTATCATCTGTACATATATATGAAGACACTAAGTGCAGTGAAGATGTAAAAGAAGAGGAAATCACATGTATTGCTATGGAAACAAACATAGGTATAGTTGGTTTGAAAAAGAGTATCATTCATTTTAAAATTTGAATTTGGGGGCGCCTGGGTGGCGCAGTCGGTTAAGCGTCCGACTTCAGCCAGGTCACGATCTCGCGGTCTGTGAGTTTGAGCCCCGCGTCGGGCTCTGGGCTGATGGCTCAGAGCCTGGAGCCTGTTTCCGATTCTGTGTCTCCCTCTCTCTGCCCCTCCCCCGTTCATGCTCTGTCTCTCTCTGTCCCAAAAATAAATAAACAATGAAAAAAAAAATTTTTTTAAAAAAATTTGAATTTGAATTATAATTGACATACAATATGTTAGTTTCAGCTGTACAACATAATGATATTTTGATAGGGTTTGCATTTGATCTGTAGATTGCTTTGGGTAGTATGGACATTTAAACAATATTAATTCTAACATCTGTGAGCATGGTACACTGTTATGTTTATTGGTGTCATATTCTAATTTTTTTCATCAATGTCACATAGTTGTCTTTTTTTTTTTTATAAAGTAGGATCCACATCCAACTTGGGGATGGAACTCACCACCCTGATGTCAAAAAAAGCATGTTCCAGCCAAGTACCACATGTCAATGTCTTGTAGTTTTTACAGTACATGTCTTTCACTTCCTTGTTGAAAATGTATTCTTAGGGGGGCAGCTGGGTGGTTGAGTCAGTTAAGTGTTTGACTTCGACTCAGGTCATGATCTCGCAGTTCTTGATTTCGAGCCCTGTGTAGGGCTCAGTGCTGACGGCTCAGATCCTGAAGCCTGCTTCAGATTCTCTATCTCTCTCTCTCTTTCTCTCTGCCCCTCCTCTGCTCTCTCTCAAAAATAAATAAAAATATCGAAAAATGTATTCCTAAGTATTTCATTATTTTTATGCAATTTAGATGAGAGTGTTTCCTTAATTTCTCTTTCTGATAATTTGTTATTAGACCATAGAAATGCAACACATTTCTGTAATTAATTTTTTTCCTGAAATTTTACTGAGTTTATTTGTTAGTTCTAGTAGTTTTTGTTTTCTATATATAATTTGCTATAGGTAGAATCATACTATCTATAAATAGTAACCTCTCTCCTTCATTTCCAGTTTGGAGGCCTTCTATTTCGTTTGTATTGCAATGGCTACAGCTTCCAATACTATTTTCAATGAAAGAGGTGAGTTGTGCATCCTTATCCTGATCTTAGAACTGAAAGCTTTTCACCATTTAGTATGATGTTCACTATGGGTTTATCATTTGTCATCTTTTTATTTTCTTGAGGTATGTTCTCCCTGTAATCATTTTGTTGAGACATTTTATCATAAGTGGCTGTTAAATTTTGTCAAATGCTTTTTCTGCTTCTATTGAGATGCATATGATTTTTATCCTTTGTTTTGTTAATGTGATTCATCATGATGATTAATTTGCAGATATTAAAACATCCTTGCATCAGTGGCATGAATCCCACTTGGTCATGTTGTATGTTCCTTTCAATGTGTTGTTGAGTTTAGTTGGTTAATATTACACTGAGGACTTTTACATCTATGCTCATCAGAGATATTGCTCTTTAAGTTCCTCTCTCACTTCCTTCCTTCCTTCCTTCCTTACATCCACTCTTCCTTCCTTCCTTCACCACTGCCCCCCTTTTTTTGTAGTGTGTTTGGGTTCGATATCAGTGTAATGCTGGCCTCATAAAATGAGTTTGGAATGGTTCCTTCAGCTTCAATTTTTTGGAATAATTTGAGCAGATGTGTATTAACTTTTTTAAATGTTTGGTAGAATTTGACAGTAAAACCATCTGATCCTGGACTTTTTTTTGTTGAGAGTTTTTGATTACTGATTCAATTTCATTACTAGTAATTGTTCTGTTCAGATTTTCTATTTTTTTCATGATTTAATCTTGGAAGATTTTGTTTTTAATAATTTATCCATTTATTTTAGGTTCTCTAATTTGTTGGCCTATATTTTTTATAAGCCAAATATTTTGTATTTTTTGTAGTATTGAGTATAATTCCTCATCTTCTATTTCCAAGTTTATTTGTTTTGTGGGTCTCTCTTTTTTTTTTTTTTTCCTGATGAGTCTGGTTCATTGATTTTATTTAGCTTTTCTGAGAAACAGCTCTCAGTTTTATTGGTCTTTTTAAATTTCTTTTTTAGTTTCTATTTAATTTATTTCCTTTCTGATCTTTATGATTTCTTTCCTTCTGACTTTGGCATTTATTCTTTCTTTCTTTTTAGTTTCTTTAAATATAAAGTTAGATTGTTTATATTTAAGATTTTTCTTGTTTCTTGAAGTAGGTCTGTATTGCTATAGACATCCCTCTTAGAACTGCTTTTGCTGCATCCCATAGATTTTGGAATGTTGTGTTTCCTTTTTCATTTGTATCAAGATACTTATTTTCTCCTGATTTATTAAATGTGATTTTTTTTTCAACGTTTATTTATTTTGGGACAGAGAGAGACAGAGCATGAACGGGGGAGGGGCAGAGAGAGAGGGAGACACAGAATCGGAAACAGGCTCCAGGCTCCGAGCCATCAGCCCAGAGCCCGACGCGGGGCTCGAACTCACGGACCGCGAGATCGTGACCTGGCTGAAGTCGGACGCTTAACCGACTGCACCACCCAGGTGCCCCTCTCCTGATTTATTTATTGACCAATTGGTTATTCAATAGGATGTTGTTTAGTCTCCATGTATTTTTTCCCCCAATTTTCTTATTTTAATTGATTTCTAGTTTCTTTATGTGTGGTCAGAAAAGATGATTGATATGATTTCATTCTTTTTAAATTTATTGAGACTTGTTTTGTGGCTTAACATGATCTGTTCTAGAGAATGTTCTATGTGCACTTGAAAAGAATGTGTATTCTGCTATTTTGGATGGAATATTCTTTATATTCTGGTCTAATGTGTTGCTCGAGACCACTGTTTCCTATTGATTTTCTTTCTGGATGATCTATTCATTGATGTAAATGGGGAATTAAAATCCACTGAATTTGACATTTTTAGATAGAGTTGAACATACACTTATGATACAGCAATCCTCTCATATTTATTTACTCACTAAAATTGAAACATATGTCCACAAAAAATATGTACATGTAAATGGAAAAGAAGAAAAAGTAGAAAAGTGTTTGAGAACTAAATATGAGATAATATATTCATGACCTTAGGGTATTCATATAGTAAAAAAACTGATCATAAGCCATTTGCTTATCCACTAGCTAATGGATATAAAATTTGTGATAATATTCATACAATGGAATATCACTTATGTAGTTATGTATAAATCAAATTAAAACAAAAACATAAACATTATACTTAGTGGTGAAAAACTAAAAATTATCAACCAAGATAAGAAACTAGAAAGAGGATCTGCTACCACCACTTTTATTTAACATTGTACTGGTCATCCTAACCACTGCAAAAGAGATAAGTAAAAAATAAGATGAATGGGGACTGAAAAGGAAGAAATAGTGTTTATATTTATAGAAAAAATGATTAATACAAAAAAATTAAGAAGAATATATGGAAAACCTTGAGGATAAATAAGTGAATAGAAGAAAATATTTTGGATACAAGGTCAGTATACAGATATATGCAATATATAGTATATTTTTATATGTCATCAAAAATCAAGTAAAAAACGAAAATTTAATTATTTAACAACAGCACAAAAATTCAAATTTTTAGGAACAAAGCTGAAAAACGTGCAAAATCTCTACTCAGAGAAATATAAATATTACTGATAAAAATTAAGAAGACAAATAAATGGTGATATAGTCTCTCTATATTGAAAGTCTTGATATTGCTAAGATATCAATTTCCATACTGAAATGATATGTAGATTTAATACAATCCAGTCAGAACCCCAGTTCTGTGTTGTGTGTGTGTGTGTGTGTGTGTGTATGTATTGACATTTTGATTCTGTAACTGAGATGAAAAAGCAAGGGCCAAGAATAGCAATACAATATTGATGGAGAACAATGTTAGTGGAAGTCTACTGCCACATATTAAGATCTATTATAAAAGTATATTATTAAGAATACATAAATATATATTTAAACATCAAGAATAAGTAAATATATCAATGAAGCATGATACAGTCCAGAAAAAGACCCATACATAGACTTATGTGGTCAACTAAGTTATCACTGCAGTGTCATTTCAATACACATTCTGGAACATTTAAATATCTATATGAAAGATGATAAATCCTTATTTCTACCTCATATCATATGGAAAATAAGTTCTTCCTAGGTAATAAAACCACATGTAAAATGAAAAATGATAAATCTCATAAAAGACAATGAAAACTAAACTTATGACCTTGGTGTAAAATCTTTATTATCCCAAAAAGCACTACTACTTATATGTAAGGAAAAACTACACATGATAAGCTGGATCACACTGAGATTAAAAATTCTTGCTGCCCAAAGATAACTTTGAGTTAAAATCCAAGAGAAGAAGAAAGTATTTGTATACATATATACAACAGAGGACTCACTGAAAATATATAAAGAAATTTTATGAATTAGAAATAAAAAGGCAGGCAATGCAATAGCTAAAGGCTAGAATAAAACTTCAGAAAAGAATCTATGCAAATGACTAATATGCCCATGAAAAGATGCTCCACTTTCTCACTTTCTTAGCCATAGGATAATTATTAATTTAAAGCTACAATAAGGTACTACTACACATGAAAATGGCCACAATAAAACAACAGCTAAATTAACAACACAGTTACTACTACTATTTTTTTATACTGAAACAGCATAATTTAAACCTTCATATATCCTTCATGGAAGGATTAATTTATAAAACCATTTTCTGCAACAGGTAACATTATTAATGCTAAAGATACTATCATGACCTAAAATTCCACATATGCTTATATAAACAGACATACTTATATGTATGTACTGAAAAACATGTGCAAGAAAATTCTCAGCAGCATTTTTAGTAATAGAATGGGGAAAAAAAACAGCTAAAAAGGAAAAATAAATAAATAAATTTCTGTCAGCAAAAGAACTGGTAAGTAACATGTGACATATTCATACAACAGAATATAATATACCAGTAAGAATGAATGGATTACAAATACATCAGCATGAAGTTATCTGTCAAAAATTAATATGAGGGGTGAAAAAAGTTAGACACAAAATGACACACACTACATTACATAAAATTCAGAAACAAGCAAATAGAAACAGATATACAATCTGTGTTTCTTTTTATGTTTCTTTAATTATTTTGAGAACGAGAGTGAGAGAGAGTACAAGTGGGATGGGGGCAAAGAGAGAGAGAGAGAGGGAGAGAGAGAGAATCCCAAGCAGGCTCCATGCTGTCAGTACAGAGTGAGACACAGGGCTCAATCCACAAACTGTGAGACAATGACATGAGCTGAAATCATGAACTGGATGGTCAACCAACTGAGCCACCCAGATGGCTGAATAATCTATCATTTTTACATTCAGGATGGTTGTTATCCTAGGTGGAGCCTTAATGGCTGAAAAGAGTACAAGGGTGACTTTTGTATTGCTAATAACATTGATTGCTTCTTGATCTGGATAGTGTTTATAAGGATGTGTTAATGTTGTCAAAAATTATCTAGATGTATACTTAAGATTTATGCACTTTTTAATATTTTATTAAATTTTTTTCAACGTTTATTTATTTTTTTTGGGACAGAGAGAGACAGAGCATGAACGGGGGGAGGGGCAGAAAGAGAGGGAGACACGGAATCGGAAACAGGCTCCAGGCTCTGAGCCATCAGCCCAGAGCCTGACGCGGGGCTCGAACTCCCGGACCGCGAGATCGTGACCTGGCTGAAGTCGGATGCTTAACCGACTGCGCCACCCAGGCGCCCCTACACTTTTTAATATTTTAAACAAAACAAAACAATTTAGTTATGTTCGCACAGACAGATCTGAACTAATAATCGTCCAGCCTCACCAACAACCATCTTTAAAGTAACATTATCTGATTTGACCTAGAAGTTATGCTATTGTTTTCTTGGTTCTAGGCATTGTTCTTGGCTCCTCAGGGATGGGAGATGGAGCTAATGTTCTAATTATGACATAGAAAACACACTACCAACTAACTCAACTTGTGTTATATACCTTATTCCTCACTTTGTGAAACTGGAGGGTAGTCATTTACTTTACCTTTACATCCCAACCCACCCCCCACAACTCACACTTATTCTTTCCCCTTTATCTAATGCAGCAGAATGATCACTTTAAAAAACTATTCTGTTTTCAACTGGCGTCCATCATTTCTGATGAGAAGTTTCTGTGAATATGATATGCATTTTTTACCTTAAGCTTCTTCTACTTTGTTTATTTTTTGAAATATTTTAAAAATATTTATTCATTTTTGAAAAAGAGAGAAATGGCACAAGGAGAGGAGAGGCGGGGGGGCGGGCAGTGCAGAGAATCAAAGCAAACTCTGTGCTGACAGCAGAGAACCCAATGTAGGGCTCGATCTCATAAACTGTGAGATTGTGACCTGAGCCAAAGTTGGACGCTTAACCAACTGAACCACCCAAAGCACCCTTCCTTTAGGCTTATTTCATTTAAAATATATATATATAATATTAAAATATAAATATTTATATTTACATATAAATATAAAATATTTAAAAAATAAAATAAATATGTATATATATTTAAATTTTTAATGCTTATTTATTTTTGAGAGAGAGAGAAAGAGAATGAGTGAGGAAGGGGCAGAGAGAGAGAGGGAGATACAGAATCTGAAGCAGGCTCCAGGCTCTGAGCTGTCAGCACAGAGCCCAATGTGGGGTTCAAACTCATGGACCATGAGATCATGACCTGAGCCAAAGTCAGACACTTAACCAACTGAGCCACTCAGGTGATCTAGGCTTCTTTTAATATATTCTCTTTTAGTTTTTAATAGTTTAACTTTGATATGCCAAGTTGTGTTCTTTGTATATATCTTACTTGTGGTTAAATGAACTTTCGGGATCACTAAATTATGAATCCCTGTGCAGATGTCTGAACCCCAAAACCATGTACAGCTCTTGGTTTTTGAGCTCCCTGCCTCACAATTTCTAGTCACTTCAGTTGCCTGGAATTCTTATTTCATACTTCCACTGTCTTCCTCTTGAGATTTATTTCATGTGCCAAAGCAGGAGAATGCCACCAGGGAGAAGGTCAGGATTATTCATAAGTCTTCTTTCATGTGTCTCTCTTCTCTCAGGGATAACAGTCCCAGCTGCCTGTTGTTCCATATTTCTCCTCTATCATGTCCAGCTTACAAAGAGATGGTAAGTACCATACTATTTATTTCATCATGACACAAATCAGCCTTCACTTTTGTTGACGTTTTATATACAGAGAGAGATAGAGGGAAACAAACCGTAAGGGACTCTTAAATACTGAGAACAAACTGAGGGTTGATGAGGGGTGGGGGAGAGGGGAAAGTGGATTGTGGACATTGAGGAGGGCACCTGTTGGGATGAGAACTGGATGTTGTATGGAAACCAATTTGACAATAAATTATATTTAACATAAAAATTATATATTTTGAAAAATAGAAATCTATGTGCTGTGATATCTCCCTATCCCTTTCCTTACTTTTGTGAAAATCTTCCATTTTCTTTTCTATACTTTCTTATGTTCTGTTCAATTAAATGTATGGCTCCAGCTCAATTTGTTTTTTTTTTCCCTAGATTAGATAGTCAGTTGTTTTGTTGTAAAAGTTCATATGACTTAAACTGGTTCACACCCTTTAGACTTTTCCAAAGACTCCTCACAATAATCTACATATTGGTGCAGGCAAAGAACCAGCACTTCCCTGTTTCAATTACTGTTCTTAAATGGCCAAAAATGATTTCCACTAAGTCCCTGTTGGCTCTTTGAGGACTGTACTTATCTCAGTTCTATAAAATACCCCTGATCCCTTATGCTTCCTTTCATACAGATGCTGGTATGATATACAACTTTTAGCAGTCAGAATCTGGTCTCCACCTGTTAATATTTTGGGAGTCTTGGAAAGACATTGCCACTTGACTTCTTGTAGATGTGCATAGTTTTTTGGTTTTCCTATCCTATTTTTTTTAAAAATTAGTAGATTTAATGATATACAAAGTTAAGTATAATTAAGTATAAGTATCTATAGTAACAGATAGGGAGCAGTTTATTATGGCAGCATAGGAATACTCTGAACTCACCTCTTCCCACAACATATCAAATCTATAGCTACATAAGGGATAATTCTCACTGAAAGAGATCTGAAATCTGGCTGAACAACTCTCTCAACAAAAAAGGATAAAAAGGCTACATGGAGACATGTAGGAGAGCAGAACAATGGTTTCATCAAAAACCCCACCACTGGTGTGCTGACACACACAATGTAGAAATCTCACAGGTCAGAAGATTCCCCAAAGACTGAGGTGTGTGTGCACCATATAGGGTACTTCAACCTTTGGGACATGCACTAGAAATATGAGGCCTCGGGGCGCCTGGGTGGCGCAGTTGGTTAAGCATCCGACTTCAGCCAGGTCACGATCTCGCGGCCCGTGAGTTCGAGCCCCGCGTCAGGCTCTGGGCTGATGGCTCGGAGCCTGGAGCCTGTTTCCGATTCTGTGTCTCCCTCTCTCTCTGCCCCTCCCCCGTTCATACTCTGTCTCTCTCTGTCCCAAAAATAAATAAACGTTGAAAAAAAAATTAAAAAAAAAAAAAGAAATATGAGGCCTCAAAAATATTTTGTTTAAAAAAAATGGGGCTTATGTCCAGAGGACATGGGAGATGTTAGGGATTGGAGTTACTTCTTTTAAAGGGCTTGCACATAGACTCGCTTAACTCAGGACCCAGCACAAAGGCAGCAGTTTAAGAGGTGACTGGAGCTTGATATAAGATGTCAGAAAGGGCCAGATGGTGGAGCAGCAAGGAAATTCTCTGCTTCTTTTGTCCCTGAAATGCAACTAGATCAGCACCAAACCATTTTGCACACCAAAAAACTGATCTGATGATTAAGACAACAATCTGCTAAACTTGAGCCACAGAACTTGGCAGGTATGCAACAGAGAGAGGTGAACTGGGGGAGAGAGAAGCTACGAAGGGCAGGGAGCTGCTTTTGCAGAGAGAGGACAGAGAAAAGGGGGAGAGTATAAGAAAAGCACTCCCCTGGAAAGTAGCTGGAGAGAACTAGTGGGAACACCCACAAGTGACTGAACAAGAAAGGGAGAGAGGAGAAAGGAGAGATTTTCAATACCATTTTGACTCTATAAACGGGGGAGAACATTTGGAAATTCCACAGCTCAATATTTGTTGGTGCTCTGGTGGTAGGACAAATCCCCAGGAGCAGCCAGCAAGGTCCGAGGGGTCCATGGGCCACACAGGGAAAAGTGTTTCACCTGCTAGGAGGACATTTGATAGAGGCCCATATGGCCTCCCCATAGGCAAAGTTCCCAGTGGACCCCGGAAAATAATGTTTGCTGGCTATGAAACAAAGATGCCAGGGTGTGGTCAAACCTGGTGCCAGTTGTGTGTTGTGAGTTACCATAATCCCTGAACCTCTGCTGCCACATTATTGCACAAATTTTTTTTTCTGAGGCAAGACAGCACCCGGCCATGGCTTAGTGAAACCCTCCCCCACAGGGTTAGAGCAGGTCCAAGCCTCAGCGCCCTCAGATCTGAGGGGTTTGGAAACACAGTTCCATCTGAGATAAAATTCCAGAGGGAGGTGTCACCTGGCTGGCTGACAGCTTGGACGTGGACAGTATAGAAGCAGGGAGTGGACGGATAGTGGAGACAAAAGAGGAGTGCTTGATTGCCTGTTGCTGAGAGTGCAGTGTTACTGTGCCAGAGACTGGGAAGCTGGGTGAAGCCATTTTCATCTCTCATCCACGTGCAAATCCACACACATCCACACATATGCCTCACCTAGTAAGCTAAGCAGTGTCACCTAGTGGAAAATGGAGCCATTACACCAAACCACATCCAACTGCACCAACCAAGCCCTAGAGGACCACCACATCTCTCCACCTGCTTAGTGTACACACTATGAAATTCTTCATAGTTTGACTTCTATGGGAAACTGGATGTAATTTTATTCGGATTTTATTCTGTTTGCAGGTCCAACTATTTAGGTTTTTTTTTTTTCCTTTCCCTTTTCTTAATCTTGAATACAGAAAAAAGGAACTTTATTTTTATTTTCCATTTTTATAAAAAAATAACTTTTTTACTATATTTTTTGTAATATTTTTATTATTTTACATTTTTAATTTCATTTTATTCTAATTTATTTTCTACATTTGTTTTAATTTTTAAATGTTTTCTTACCTTTTCATTCTTTTCACCTTTATCTCTGTTCCATTAATCTTCTTTCAACAACCAGACCAAAACACAACTAGGACATAACTTTCTTTATTTGATTTTGGGGGGTTGTTTTTAATTTTTTTAATTTAATTTTTTTTTATTTTAATGATTCTATTTTCTTCCTCAAAAATGACAAAACAAATGGATTCATCCCCAAAGAAAGAAAATAAGAAATGACATCCAAGTACTTAATAAACACAGATATAAGCAAGATGTCTGAACTAAAATTTATCTATTTATTTTTTTAAATTTATTTATTTTTCAGAGTCAGTGACAGAGCATGAGCAGGGGAGGAGTAGAGAGAGGGAGATAAATCCAAAGGAAGCTCCAGGATCTGAGCTGTCAGCACAGAGCCCAACACAGGGCTCTAACCCGCAAACAGTGAGATCATGACCTGAGCTGAAGTTAGATGCTTAACTGATAGGGCCACCCAGGTGCTCCTGAACTAGAATTTAGAATCATGATGATAAGAATACTAGCTGGAATTAAAAAAAAAAAAAACATAGAATCGATTTCTGTGGAGATAAAAGAAGTAAAATCTATCAGGACAAAATTAAAAATGTATCTGAGATGCAGTCTTGAATGGATGCTACGGTGGCAAGGATGGATGAAACAGCAGCAAATCAGTGATATAGAAAACAAAATTATGGAAAATAATGCAGCATAAATAAAGAGGAAAACTAAGGCAGAAGAGATACTATAAGAAATAGAGAAATCAGTGACTCATTAAAAAGGAGTAACATCTGAATCATAGGAGTCCCAGAAGAAGAAGAGAGACAAAACAATGGTAGAAGGTTTATGTGAACAAATCATAGCAGAAAACTTTCCTAACCTGGGTAAAGACACAACATCAAAATCTAAGAAGAGAACTACTATTAGATTCAACAAAAAGCGACCATCAACAAGGCATATCTTAAATACACAAAATACATGGATAAGGAAAGAATTATGAAAGCAGCAAGGGAAAACAGATCAGGTTCATAGCAGACCTATCCACAGAAACTTGGGAGGTGAGAAAGGAGTGGCAGGATATATTCAATTTGCTGAATCAGAAAAGAAAACACATGCAGTCAAGAATTATTTATCCAGCAAGGCTGTCATTCAAAATAGAAGGATAGGTAAAGAATTTCCCAGACAAACAAAAACTAAAGGAGGTCGTGATCACTAAGCCAGCTCTGCAAGAAATTTTAAGAGGGACTCTCTGAGGGGAGAAACAACAAAAAAAGACCAAAAAAGACCAAAAGCAACAAAGACTAGAAAGGACCAAAGAACACGACCAGAAACTCCAACTCTACAGACAATCCAATGACAATAAATTCATACCTTTTCATACACACTCTAAATGTCAATGGACTAAACGCTCCAATCAAAAGATATAGGGTAACAGAATGGATAAGAAAACAAGATCCATCTATATGTAGTTTACAAGATAGCCATTTTAGACCTAAAGCCACCTTCATATTGAAAGTAAGGGATGGAGAACTACCCATCATGCTAATGGTCGCCAAAAGAAAACCAGAGTAGCCATACTTATCTCAGACAATCTAGATTTTAAAATAAAGACTATAACAAGAGATGAAGAAGGGCATTATATAATAATTAAGGATCTATCCACCAAGAAGGTCTAACAATTGTAAATATTTATGCCCCCAACATGAAACACCCAAATATATAAACTAATTAATCACAAACATAAATAAACTCATTGATATTAATACCACAATAATAGGGAACTTCAACACCCCACTTACAACAATGGACAGATCATCTAAGCAGAAAATCAACAAGGAAATAATGACTTTGAATGACACACTGGACTGGGTGGACCTAACAGATATATTCAGAACATTTCATCTTAAAGCAGCAGATTACACATTCTTCTTGTGCACATGAAATATTCTCCAGAATAGATCACATACTGGAACACAAATCAGCCCTCAACAAATACAAAAAGATTGAGATCATACTGTGCATATTTTCAGGTCACAATGTTATGAAACTTGAAATCAACCACAAGAAAAAAATTGGAAAGACCATAAATACTTGGAGTTTAAAGAATGAACAGGTTCACTAAGAAGTTAAAGAGGAAATTTAAAAAGTACATGGAAGCCAAAAAATGGCAACACTACAGCCAAAAATCTCTGGGATGTACCAAAGGTGGTCATAAGAGGGAAGTATATAGCAATCCAGGCCTTCCTAAAGAAGGAAGAAAGGTCTCAGATACACAACCTAACCTTATGCCTTAAAGAGCTGGAAAAACAACAACAAATAAAACCCCAAACCAGCAGAAGGCAGGAAATAATAAATATTAGAGCAGAAATCAATGGTATCAGAAAAAAGAAGAAAGAAATAAAGAAAGAAAGAAAGAAAGCAGTAGAACAGCTCAATGAAACCAGGAGCTGGATCTTTGAAAGAATGAACAAAATTGATAAACCCCTAGCTAGTATAATCACAAAGAAAAATGAAAGGACTCAAATAAATAAAATCAAGAACGAAGAAGGAGAGATCACAATCAACACTGCAGAAATACAAACAATAATTAAAGAATATTATGAACAATTATATGCCAGTAAATTGGGCCTGGCCTTCTGGAAAAAATGGACAAGTTGCTAGAAACATATAAACTACCAAAACTGAAACAGGTACAAATTTTGACCAAGACCATAACCAGTAAAGAAATTGAATTAGTAATTTTAAAAAAATCTCCCAAAATACAAGAGTCAAGGTCTGGATGGCTTTCCAGGAGATTTCTACCATATATTTAAGTAAAAGTTAACACCTAGGGCCACCTGGGTGGCTCAGTCAGTGGAGTGTCCAATTTTGGCTCAGGTCATGATCTCATAGCTCATGAGTTTGAGCCCCATGACAGGCTCTGTGCTGACAGCTCAGATCCTGGAGCCTGCTTCAGATTCTGTGTCTTCCTCTCTCTCACTGCCCCTGACCCACTCTCATTCTGTCTCCATGTCGGTCAAAAATGAATAAACATTTAAAAAATTTAAAAAGGGTTAACACCTATTTTTTGAAACTTTTCCAAAAAATAGAAATGGAAAGAAAACTTCCAAACTCATTCTATGAGGCCATAATTACCTTGATTCCAAAACCAGACAAAGACCCTACTAAAAAGAACGACAGAAAAATTTCCCTGATGAACATGAATACAAAAATTCTCAACAAGATACTAGCCAACTGGATCCAACAATATATTAAAACAATTATTCACCATAACTAAGTGGCATTTATACCTGGGATGCAGGGCTGGTTCAATATCCAGAAATCAACCAATGTGATACACCACATTAATAAAAGAAAGGACAAGAACCACATGATCCTCTTGATAGATGCAGAGAAAGGATTTGACAAAATACAACATTCTTTCTTGAAAAAAACTCTCAAGAAACTAGGGATAGAAGGATCATACCTCAACTTCATAAAAGCCATATACGAAAGACTCCCCCCCCCCCCACTAATAAATCCTCAATGGGGAAAAACTGAGAGCTTTCCCTCTAGGGTCAGGAACACGACAGGAATGTCCACTATTGCCACTGTTATTCAACATAGTATTGGAAGTCCTAGCCTCAGTGATCAAACAACACAAAGAAATAAAAGTCATCCAAATTGGCAAGGAGGAAAAAACCTTTCCCTCTTTGAAGATGACATAATACTCTACATGGAAAACCCAAAGGGTTCCACCAAAAAAACCTGCTAGAACTGATCAATGAATTTAGCAAAGTCACAGGATATAACATCAATGTACAGAATTTGGTTGCATTTCTATATACCTATAATGAAGCAGAAGAAAGAGGAATCAAGAAATGGATCCCATTTACAATTGCACCAAAATCCATAAAATAACTAGGAATAAAGCCAACTTGGGAAGTGAAAAATCTATACTCTGAAAACTATAGAAAGCTTATAAAGAAATTGAAGAAGACACAAAAATGGAAAAAGTATTTCATGTTCATGGATTGGAGCAATAAAAATTGTTAAAATGTTAATACTACCCAAAGCAATCTACATATTCAATGCAATCCCTATCAAAATAACACCAACATTCTTCACAGAGCTAGAACAATCCTAAAATTTGTATGGAACCATGAAAGACCCTGAATAGCCAAAACAATGCTGAAAAACAAAAACCAAAGCTGGAAGCATGACAATTCCAGACTTCAAGATGTATTACAAATCTGTAATCATCAAGACAGTATGGTGCTGGAACAAAAACAGACACACAGATCAATGGAACAGAATAGAGAACCCAGAAAGGGACCAATGGATGTATGGCCAACTAATCTTTTACAAAGCAGGAAATAATATCCAATGGAATAAATACAGTCTCTTCAGCAAATGGTGTTGGGAAAGTTGGACAGCGGTATGCAGAAGATTGAACCTGGACCACTTTCTTATACCATACACAAAAATAAACTCAAAATGTATGAAAGACCTACAGATGACATAGGAAACTATTGAAATCCTAAAGGAGAAGGCAGGCAAAAATCTCTTTCACCTTGGTCACAGCAACTTCTTACTCAACATGTCTCTAGAGGCAAGGGAACTAAAAGCAAAAATAAACTATTGGGACTTCATCAAGATAAAAATCTTCTGCACAGGGAAGGAACAATCAGCAAAACTAAAAGGCAATTGTTGGAATGGCAGAAGATATTTGCAAATGATGTATCAGATAGAGGGTTAGTATCCAATATCTATAAAAAAAAATTATCAAACTCAACACCCAAAAACAAATAACCCAGTGAAGAAATGGGTGAAAAACATGAATAGACACATTTCCAATGAAGACATCCAGATGGCTTACAGAAACACACACACACAAAAAAAATGCTCAACATCACTCATCATCAGGGAAATACAAATCAAAACCACAATGAGAAACCACCTCGCACCAATCAGAATGGCTAAAATAAACAACTCAGTCAATGACAGATGTTGGCAAGGATGTGGAGAAAGAAAACCCTTTTGCACTGCTGGTGGGAATGCAAACTGGTACAGCCACTCTGGAAAACAGTATGGAGGTTCCTCAAAAAATTAAAACCCTGTAACTGCACTACTATGTATTTATCCATGGATGTAGGTGTGCTGTTTCAAAGGGACACGTGCACTCCAATGTTTATAGCAGCACTATCAACAATAACCAAGGTATGGAAAGAGCCAAAATATCCATCAACAGTTGAATGGATAAAGAAGGTGTGGTATATATATATTTAATGGAGTATTGATTGACAATCAAAAAGAATGAAATCTTGCCATTTGCAGCAAAAACATGGAACTAGAGTATATTATGCTAAGCAAAATTAGTCAGAGAAATACAAATATCATATGAATTCAGTCATATGTGGAATTTGTGATATAAAACAGATGAATATGTGGGAAGGGAAGCAAAAATAATATAAAAGCAGGGTGGGGGAAAACATAAGTGACTCTTAAATATGAAGAACAAACTGAGGGTGCTGGAGGGATTGTTGGTTAGGATGGCCTAAGTGAGTAAAGGGCATTAAGGAAGACACTTGTTGGTACAAGTGTTACAAGTCTAGACATTTGTTGTGTCTAGATGTTACATGTATTGGATTAATCATTGGATTCTACTCCTGAAATCATTATTGCAGTATATGCTAACCAGCTTGGAAGTAAATTGAAAAAAAAAAACATATATAAAAGATATCTTTAAAAATACCTTACACTCTGCTCTGATCACTTAAATTTACTGTCCTTCAAATATTTAGTTTAAAATTATAAAAATTTATTCCCAAAATTTGTATTTTTGTTAATGTTAAACTTGCCAAATGAAATCAGGACATCTGCCTAAATTTGGATTTCAGATAAGCAACAAATGTTTTTTTAGCATAAGTATGTCCCAAATATTGCATAAGACATACTAAAAATATTTTTGTTGTTTTTTGAAATTTCAAATTTCAACAGGTGTCCTGTATTTCTATTTGCTAAATCTGGCAAAATTAATTACAGTGGACTCCATACACTGGAATCACATTCTTCAGTTTTAAGGAAATTTGGTGGATATTTGGTCAGAAGACATGGTCTTATCACTGAATCAATGTATTAAATTTCCCTGCTGATAAAAATATCTCTCTGTCTATAAGGCAGACAGTACCAATAAGTTAACCTCGATCTGATATGAATGAAAACCGTTTCTAAATGGTTATAGTTTCTTTTTTTTTTTTTTTTAATTTTTTTTTTCAACGTTTATTTATTTTTGGGACAGAGAGAGACAGAGCATGAATGGGGGAGGTGCAGAGAGAGAGGGAGACACAGAATCGGAAACAGGCTCCAGGCTCCGAGCCATCAGCCCAGAGCCCGACGCGGGGCTCGAACTCACGGACCGCGAGATCGTGACCTGGCTGAAGTCGGACGCTTAACCGACTGCGCCACCCAGGCGCCCCTGGTTATAGTTTCTAAAACAGAACTCCATTTATAATAAATGTAATTATTTCACTAGAAAAAAAGAGATGGCTGGATTATATATAAAATAAATATATTTGGTAATGTTAAAGTGTCTACCAAAGAGGCAGGGGCCAGTGGAAACATTCTTTGGGGACACTGGGGCTGATGAGCATCATTTTTGCACTCTCCCTCTACCTTGCTAGTGCATGTGGGCATGCACAGACACAGCCTCACTAAAGTTGTGAGTTTGCCACCCCCCAATGATCTTCTCTTATATCACTAAAGCCACAATGTACACCACCCCCAGTGATCTTTCCCAGCCTTGCTAAAGCTGCAGGCATGCACAGCCCCAGCACTCTTCCGCTACATCTCTAAAGCTGAAGACATGCTTTTCACTCAGAACTCTCCCACAGTTTTTCTAAAGCCAGTGGGCAAATTCAGTCTTCATAAGGGATGCCTGTAGGTCACCAGGCTCTGGTGTCCAGAAGCCCTTGAATTCCTGGGCCCCACAGACTGTAAAAATCAGAATGATCGTTTAAGGCATGCTACCAAACACAAGGTAGTACACCAAGAGCAGACTGAAACACAGCTGATCTCTCTGTGAAAAAGGCCTATTTACTTTACCTGGAGCATCACCCTGAGAGACAGGCTTCAGGTTTGCCACATATCTAGAGGATACAGGGGTGTTTTCAGGAACCATAAGCAGAGAGACATTATGTTTGTGTTCTCCCTTGGCTTTGCCACAGTTTACAGTACTTCCCAGAAAGGAGCTTATACTTTTGTCTTGAAGACACGATTTTCTCAGCTATCCCTCAGGGGACACTTCCAGATCTCCTGGACTAGATGTCAGCAGGGTCTACAATTTTGGTACCACAGGACTATATATATTTGCATACTTTCCTGCTGCCTGAGGATCTGGTTTCCAATTGGCCTGAAACTAAGTACTGACTTATCACTCCCTTTGGAACACTAACAGGTCTTACTACTTATCCAACAATTGGGACTTACCAAGAATAAATCAGGCTACTCAGGTATGAATATACAATGGTATGAGAGTCAACCAAAAACTAGGGCAAGGTTGATGACAAGACTCATCTCTTACATAAGACCACTCCTTCAGACTGGAAGAGGTATCTGTTTCACATAATACATAGAAACAAATACAGAGAATCAAAGAAAATGAGAAAACAGAAGGATATATTCCAAATGAAAGAACAAAACAAAATCTCAGAAAATGACCTTAATGAAATGGAGATAAGTAATCAACTTGGTAAAGAGGTCAAAGTAATGGTCATAAAGATGCTCTGTAAAAAGAGTGGATGAGCACAGTGAGAACTTGAACAAAGAGATAGAAAATATAAGAAAGTATCAGAAAGAAATGATAGAGCTGAAGAATATAATAGCTCAACTGAGAAATACACTAGAGCAGTTCAACAACAAATGAGGTAAGGCAAAAGAAAGGATTATGACCTGTAGATTTGGCAGAGGAACTTGCTCAAAGAAGCAAAAATAAAATAAAAATAAAAAGTGAAGTAGAGGTTTCTATAATGCTAAATTTTTATTTTTATTTTTATTTAAAAAAATGTTAATGTTTATTCATTTTTGAGAGACAGAGACAGACCACAAGTGGGTGAGTGGCAGAGGGAGAAGGAGACACAGAATCTGAAGCAGGCTTCAGGCTCCAAGCTGTCAGCATAGAGCCCGATGTGGGGCTCAAACCCACAAACTGCGAGATCATGACCTGAGGCAAAGTTGAATGCTCAACCGACTGAGACACCCAGGCGCCTCATATAATGCTTAATTTTTAAAATACACTGATAGGGGCGCCTGGGTGGTGCAGTCGGTTAAGCGTCCGACTTCAGCCAGGTCACGATCTCGCGGTCCGTGAGTTCGAGCCCCGCGTCAGGCTCTGGGCTGATGGCTCAGAGCCTGGAGCCTGTTTCCGATTCTGTGTCTCCCTCTCTCTCTGCCCCTCCCCCGTTCATGCTCTGTCTCTCTCTGTCCCAAAAATAAATAAACGTTGAAAAAAAAATTAAAAAAAAAATACACTGATATATATACTGACTGTTATATGTGACAAAATGGAAAGTGCCAAGCAAAAACCTATAGAAGATATACAGAAGATAATGAGAGAGTATTCTAAATATAACACTAAAGAAAATCATCAAACTACAAGGGAAGAGAGCAAGAGAAAAATATAGAAACACACAGAGGAACTAGAAAAACAGCCAGAAAGCAACGAACAAAATGGCAATAAGTACATGCCTATAAAAATTACTTTAAGTATAAATGGACTAAAATATCCAATCAAAAGATATGGAGTGGCTGAATAAATTAAAAATACAAAACTAATCTATACATTACTAAAAGAGACTCACTTCAGATTTAAGAACATATAGACTGAAAGAGAAGGGATGCAAAAATGTACTCCATGCAAATGGAAACAAAAAGAAAGTTATTGTAGCTATATTTATATTAGACAAAATAGATTTTATATAAAAACTATACTAAAAGACATGGCAGAGAAGGATTGAAGATACATGGGATGGCTGGGAGGCAAACCATAAGAGACTCTTAACTATAGAGAACATACTGAGGGTTGATGAAGAAAAGTGGGTGAAAGATGACCTATATGGGTGATGGGCATTAAGGAGGGCACTTGTGATGAACACTGGGTATTGTATGTAAGTGATAAATCATTAAGTTGTACTCCTGACACTACTATTAAACTCCGTGTTAATTAAATATACTTTAAATAAAAAATGAAAAAAAAAGGAAAAACAAAATATAAAATATAAGATTTCCTTTAATGGACAATTTCAAACAAACAAACAATAAATAAATAAATAAAAGACCTAAAAGAGAAAGGCCTCACACAATGATAAATGGGTCATTCCAATAGGAGGATATATTAAAATTCTATGCACTCCACATAGAGGCACCTAAATATATAAAGAAATTATTAATAGACCTAAAAGGGAAAATTGACAGTAATACACTAATAGTAAGGGATCTTAATACTCTATTTATATCAATGGATAGATCACCCAGAGAGAAAGTCAATAAGGAAATATCAGCCTCAAATGACACATTAGATCAGATGGACTTAACAGATATACACAGAACATTTTACCCAAAAGCAGCAGACCATTCTTATATGTTCATATTCCCATAAAACATTGTCCATAATAGATCACATATTAAGCCACAAAACAAGTCACAATAAATTTAAGAAGATTAAAATTATATAAAGAACATTTTCTGACCACAATGGTATAAAACTAGAAACCAATTCTTTTTTTTTTTTTTTTTTACTGTTACTCTAAATTCTTGTTTATTTTTTATTTTTTTATTTTTTTTATTATATGAAATTTATTGTCAAATTGGTTTCCATACAACACCCAGTGCTCATCCCAAAAGGTGCCCTCCTCAATACCCATCACCCACCCTCTCCTCCCTCCCACCCCCCATCAACCCTCAGTTTGTTCTCAGTCTTTAACAGTCTCTTATGCTTTGGCTCTCTCCCACTCTAACCTCTTTTTTTTTTTTCTTTTTTCCTCCCCCTCCCCCATGGGTTCCTGTAAGTTTTTCAGGATCCACATAAGAATGAAACCATATGGTATCTGTCTTTCTCTGTATGGCTTATTTCACTTAGCATCACACGCTCCAGTTCCATCCACGTTGCTACAAAGGGCCATATTTCATTCTCTCTCATTGCACGTAGTACTCCATTGGGTATATAAACCACAATTTCTTTATCCATTCATCAGTTGATGGACATTTAGGCTCTTTCCATAATTTGGCTATTGTTGAGAGTGCTGCTATGAACATTGGGGTACAAGTGCCCCTATGCATCAGTACTCCTGTATCCCTTGGATGAATTCCTAGCAGTGCTATTGCTGGGTCATAGGGTAGGTCTATTTTTAATTTTCTGAGGAACCTCCACACTGCTTTCCAGAGCGGCTGCACCAATTTGCATTCCCACCAACAGTGCAAGAGGGTTCCCGTTTCTCCACATCCTCTCCAGCATCTAGAGTCTCCTGATTTGTTCATTTTGGCCACTCTGACTGGCGTGAGGTGATATCTGAGTGTGGTTTTGATTTGTATTTCCCCGATAAGGAGCGACGCTGAACATCTTTTCATGTGCCTGTTGGCCATCAGGATGTCTTCTTTAGAGAAGTGTCTATTCATGTTTTCTGCCCATTTCTTCACTGGGTTCTTTGTTTTTCGGGTGTGGAGTTTGGTGAGCTCTTTATAGATTTTGGATACTAGCCCTTTGTCCGATATGCCATTTGCAAATATCTTTTCCCATTCCGTTGGTTGCCTTTTAGTTTTGTTGGTTGTTTCCTTTGCTGTGCAGAAGCTTTTTATCTTCATAAGGTCCCAGTAATTCACTTTTGCCTTTAATTCCCTTGCCTTTGGGGATGTGTCGAGTAAGAGATTGCTACGGCTGAGGTCAGAGAGGTCTTTTCCTGCTTTCTCCTCTAAGGTTTGGATGGTTTCCTGTCTCACATTCAGGTCCTTTATCCATTTGGAGTTTATTTTTGTGAATGGTGTGAGAAAGTGGTCTAGTTTCAACCTTCCGCATGTTGCTGTCCAGTTCTCCCAGCACCATTTGTTAAAGAGGCTGTCTTTTTTCCATTGGATGTTCTTTCCTGCTTTGTCAAAGATGAGTTGGCCATACGTTTGTGGGTCTAGTTCTGGGGTTTCTATTCTATTCCATTGGTCTATGTGTCTGTTTTTGTGCCAATACCATGCTATCTTGATGATGACAGCTTTGTAGTAGAGGCTAAAGTCTGGGATTGTGATGACTCCTGCTTTGGTCTCCTTCTTCAAAATTCCTTTGGCTATTCGGGGCCTTTTGTGGTTCCATATGAATTTTAGGATTGCTTGTTCTAGTTTCGAGAAGAATGCTGGTGCAATTTTGATTGGGATTGCATTGAATGTGTAGATCGCTTTGGGTAGTACTGACATTTTGATAATATTTATTTTTCCATTCCATGAGCAGGGAATGTCTTTCCATTTCTTTAAATCTTCTTCAATTACCTTCACAAGCTTTCTATAGTTTTCAGCATACAGATCCTTTACATCTTTGGTTAGATTTATTCCTAGGTATTTTATGCTTCTTGGTGCAATTGTGAATGGGATCAGTTTCTTTATTTGTCTTTCTGTTGCTTCATTGTTAGCGTATAAGAATGCAACTGATTTCTGTACATTGATTTTGTATCCTGCAACTTTGCTGAATTCATGTATCAATTCTAGCAGACTTTTGGTGGAGTCTATCGGATTTTCCATGTATAATATCATGTCATCTGCAAAAAGTGAAAGCTTGACTTCATATTTGCCAATTTTGATGCCTTTGATTTCCTTCTGTTGTCTGATTTCTGATGCTAGAACTTCCAGCACTATGTTAAACAACAGCGGTGAGAGTGGGCATCCCTGTCGTGTTCCTGATCTCAGGGAAAAAGCTCTCAGTTTTTCCCCGTTGAGGATGACGTTAGCTGTGGGCTTTTCATAAATGGCTTTGATGATCTTTAAGTATGTTCCTTCTATCCCGACTTTCTCAAGGGTTTTTATTAAGAAAGGGTGCTGGATTTTGTCAAAGGCCTTTTCTGCATCAATTGACAGGATCATATGGTTCTTCTCTTTTTTTTTGTTAATGTGATGTATCACGTTGATTGATTTGCGAATGTTGAACCAGCCCTGCATCCCAGGAATGAATCCCACTTGATCATGGTGAATAATTCTTTTTATATGCCGTTGAATTCGATTTGCTAGTATCTTATTGAGAATTTTTGCATCCATATTCATCAGGGAGATTGGCCGGTAGTTCTCTTTTTTTACCTGGTCTCTGTCTGGTTTAGGAATCAAAGTAATACTGGCTTCATAGAATGAGTCTGGAAGTTTTCCTTCCCTTTCTATTTCTTCGAATAGCTTGAGAAGGATAGGTATTATCTCTGCTTTAAACGTCTGGTAGAAGTCCCCTGGGAAGCCATCTGGTCCTGGACTCTTATTTGTTGGGAGATTTTTGATAACCGATTCAATTTCTTCGCTGGTTATAGGTCTGTTCAAGCTTTCTATTTCCTCCTGATTGAGTTTTGGAAGAGTGTGGGTGTTTAGGTATTTGTCCATTTCTCCCAGGTTGTCCAATTTGTTGGCATATAATTTTTCATAGTAATCCCTGATAATTGTTTGTATCTCTGAGGAATTGGTTGTAATAATTCCATTTTCATTCATGATTTTATCTATTTGGGTCATCTCCCTTTTCTTTTTGAGAAGCCTGGCTAGAGGTTTGTCAATTTTGTTTATTTTTTCAAAAAACCAACTCTTGGTTTCGTTGATCTGCTCTACAGTTTTTTAGACTCTATATTGTTTATTTCTGCTCTGATCTTTATTATTTCTCTTCTTCTGCTGGGTTTAGGCTGTCTTTGCTGTTCTGCTTCTATTTCCTTTAGGTGTGCTGTTAGATTTTGTATTTGGGATTTTTCTTGTTTCTTGAGATAGGCCTGGATTGCAATGGATTTTCCTCTCAGGACTGCCTTCGCTGCATCCCAAAGCGTTTGGATTGTTGTATTTTCATTTTCGTTTGTTTCCATATATTTTTTAATTTCTTCTCTAATTGCCTGGTTGACCCACTCATTCGTTAGTAGGGTGTTCTTTAACCTCCACGCTTTTGGAGGTTTTCCAGACTTTGTTCTGTGGTTGATTTCAAGCTTCATAGCATTGTGGTCTGAAAGTATGCATGGTATAATTTCAATTCTGGTAAACTTATGGAGGGCTGTTTTGTGACCCAGTATATGATCTATCTTGGAGAATGTTCCATGTGCACTCGAGAAGAAAGTATATTCTGTTGCTTTGGGATGCAGAGTTCTAAATATATCTGTCAGGTCCATCTGATCCAATGTCTCATTCAGGGCCCTTGTTTCTTTATTGACCGTGTGTCTAGATGATCTATCCATTTCTGTAAGTGGGGTGTTAAAGTCCCCTGCAATTACCACATTCTTATCAATAAGGTTGCTTATGTTTATGAGTAGTTGTTTTATATATTTGGGGGCTCCGGTATTCGGCGCATAGACATTTATAATTGTTAGCTCTTCCTGATGGATAGACCCTGTAACTATTATATAATGTCCTTCTTCATCTCTTGTTACAGCCTTTAATTTAAAGTCTAGTTTGTCTGATATAAGTATGGCTACTCCAGCTTTCTTTTGGCTTCCAGTAGCATGATAAATAGTTCTCCATCCCCTCACTCTCAATCTAAAGGTGTCCTCAGGTCTAAAATGAGTCTCTTGTAGACAGCAAATAGATGGGTCTTGTTTTTTTATCCATTCTGATACCCTATGTCTTTTGGTTGGCGCATTTAATCCATTTACATTCAGTGTTATTATAGAAAGATACGGGTTTAGAGTCATTGTGATGTCTGTATGTTTTATGCTTGTAGTGTTGTCTCTGGTACTTTGTCTCACAGGGTCCCCCTTAGGATCTCTTGTAGGGCTGGTTTAGTGGTGACAAATTCCTTCAGTTTTTGTTTGTTTGGGAAGACCTTTATCTCTCCTTCTATTCTAAATGACAGACTTGCTGGATAAAGGATTCTCGGCTGCATATTTTTTCTGTCTAGCACACTGAAAATCTCGTGCCAATTCTTTCTGGCCTGCCAAGTTTCAAAAGAGAGATCAGTCACGAGTCTTATAGGTCTCCCTTTATATGTGAGGGCACGTTTACCCCTTGCTGCTTTCAGAATTTTCTCTTTATCCTTGTATTTTGCCAGTTTCACTATGATATGTCGTGCAGAAGATCGATTCAAGTTCCGTCTGAAGGGAGTTCTCTGTGCCTCTTGGATTTCAATGCCTTTTTCTTTCCCCAGTTCAGGGAAGTTCTCAGCCATTATTTCTTCAAGTACCCCTTCAGCACCTTTCCCTCTCTCTTCCTCCTCTGGGATACCAATTATGTGTATAATATTTCTTTTTAGTGTATCACTTAGTTCTCTAATTTTCCCCTCATACTCCTGGATTTTTTTATCTCTCTTTTTCTCAGCTTCCTCTTTTTCCATAACTTCATCTTCTAGTTCACCTATTCTCTCCTCTGCCTCTTCAATCCGAGCCGTGGTGGTTTCCATTTTGTTTTGCATTTCATTTAAAGCGTTTTTCAGCTCCTCGTGACTGTTCCTTAGTCCCTTGATCTCTGTAGCAAGAGATTCTCTGCTGTCCTCTATACTGTTTTCAAGCCCAGCGATTAATTTTATGACTATTATTCTAAACTCACTTTCTGTTATATTATTTAAATCCTTTTTGATCAGCTCATTAGCTGTTGTTATTTCCTGGAGATTCTTCTGAGGGGAATTCTTCTGCTTGGTTATTTTGGATAGTCCCTGGAGTGGCGAGGACCTGCAGGGCACTTCCCCTGTGCTGTGGTGTATAACTAGAGTTGGTGGGCGGAGTCGCAGTCAGACTTGATGTCTGCCCCTGGCCCACCGCTGGGGCCACAGTCAGACTGGTGTGTGCCTTCTCTTCCCCTCTCCTAGGGGCAGGATTCACTGTGGGGTGGCATGGCCCATCTGGGCTATTTGCACACTGCCAGGCTTGTGATGCTGGGGATCTGGCGTATTAGCTGGGGTGGGTAGGCAAGGTGCACAGGAGCAGGAGGGGCAGGCTTAGCTCGCTTCTCCTTAGGTGATCCACTTCAGGAGGGGCCCTGTGGCAGTGGGAGGGAGTCAGATCCACTGCTGGAGGTTTGGCTCCTCTGCAGAAGCACAGAGTTGGGTGTTTGCATAGAGCGAGGAAGTTCCCTGGCAGGAACTGGTTCTCTTTGGGATTTTGGCTGGGGGATGGGCAGGGGAGATGGCGCTGGCAAGCGCCTTTGTTCCCCACCAAACTGAGCTCTGTTGTCCGGGGGGTCAGCAGCTCTCCCTCCCTTTGTCCTCCAGCCTTCCGGCTTTCCGAGCAGAGCTGTTAACTTATGACCTCCCAGATGCTAAGTTGCGCTTGCTGTCGGAACACAGTCCGTCAGGCCCCTCCGCTTTTGCAAGCCAGACTCCGGGGCTCTGCTTGGCCGGCGAGCCGCCCCTCCGCCCCGGCTCCCTCCCGCCAGTCCGTGGAGCATGCACCGCCTCGTCGCCCTTCCTACCCTCTTCCGTGGGCCTCTCATCTGCGCTTGGCTCCGGCGACTCCGTTCTGCTAATCCTCTGGCGGTTTTCTGGGTTATTTAGGCAGGTGTAGGTGGAATCTAAGTGATCAGCAGGACGTGCGGTGAGCCCAGCATCCTCCTACGCTGCCATCTTCCCTCTGTCTCTCAAAACTAGAAACCAATTCAAGATGAAAACTTGAAAAATCATAAATAGGTGGAAGTCAACCAACACGCTACTGAACAACCAGTGGTCAATGAAATAACCAAAATGGATATCAGAAAATATCTTGCAGCAAATGAAAATGGAAATACAACAACCCCAAATCCATGAGATGCAGTGAAAATAATTTTGAGGAAATCTCATAGTGATATAGGCATACCCCAAGAAACGAAAAAAATGTCAAGTAAAATTTAAACTTTACGTTAAAGAAACTAGAAAAAGAACAAACAAAGCCCCCAATTAATGGAAAAAATAATAAAGATCAGAGCAGAATTAAGTGAAGCTAAAAAGGCAATAAAAAAGATCAATGAAACTAAGAACTGATTCTTTGAACAAATAAATAAAATAGGCGAATCTTAAGTAGAACTACCAAGAAAAAAGACCAAGGATTCAAATAAATAAAATTGGAAATGAAAGAGGAGACTTTATAACTGATACACAGACAAAGTATTGTAAGAGAACTAAAAGGAACTATACATCAACAAATTGTACAGCCTAAAAGAAAAAGATAAATTCCCAAACATACAATCTTCTAAGACTGAATCATGATGAAATAGAAAATCTAAATAGACTGATTACTAGTATGGAGATTGAATCAGTACTCAAAACCCTTCCAAAAAACAAAAATTCTTTATCACACAGCTTCAGTGATCAATTTTTATTAAACATTTAAATATTATATATCTACCCTTCTCAAAGACTTCCAAAAATTGAAGAGGAGGTAATACTTTCTAACAAATTTTATGAGGCCATAATTGCCCTGATAGGAAAACTAAACAAGGACATATGCAGACATACACAAAGAAAAAGAAAAGAAAAAAAAAGAAAAGAAGAGAAGAGAGGAGAGGAGAGGAGAGGAGAGGAGAAGAAAGGAAAGGGAAAGGGAAAGGGAAAGGAAAGGAAAGGAAAGGAAAAGGGAAAGGGAAAGGGAAAGGGAAAGGGAAAGGAAAAGGGAAACGGAAAGGGAAAGGGAAAGGAAAAGAGAAGGGAAAAAAAAAAAAAAAGAAAATTACAGGCTAATATCCCTGATGAGCAAGATGAAAAAATCCTCAATGAAATATTAGCAAATTGAATTCAACAATGCATTAAGAGTCATGCACCATGATAAGGTGGGATATATTATAAGGATGAAAGAATGGTTCAACATCCAGAAATCAATAACATGATACAACACATTAACACAATGAAGGATAAAAATGTCATCTCAATAGATGCAGAAAAAGCATTTGACAAAACCCAACATCCAATTATGATTAAAAAAAACTCAACAAAATGAGTATAGAAGAAATATACTTCAATGTAATGCATGTCATATATGACAAACCCACAGCTAACATCATACTAAATGAGGAAAAGCTGAAAGATTTTCCTAGAGTCTAAGATCAGGAACAGACAAGGTTACCCACTCTTGTCATTTTTCTTCAACATTGTATTGAAAAGCTGTGCTACACCAATTAAGCAAGAAAAAGACATAAAAGGCACCCAGATTGGTTAAGAAAATATAAAACTGTCACTATTTGAGGGTAAAATGATACTTCATAGAAAATCCTAAAGCCTCCACCAGAAAGCTATTAGATTTAATAAAAAATTCAGTAAAGTTGCAGGATACAAAGTCAGTACACAAAAATCTGTGGCATTTCTGTACAACAAAAACAAAGTATCACGATGACAAATTAAGAAAGCAATCTCATTTATGGTTACATCAAAAAGAATAAAATATCTAGAAATAATTTTAACCAAGAAGTGAAAGAATTGTACATTGAAAGCTATCAGTTACGGACGAAAGAAATTGAAGAATATACACAATCAAAAAAGTGGATATTTCATGTTCATGGATTAGAAGAATTAATATTGTTAAAATATCAAAGCAATGTACAGATTCAATGTAATCCATATTAAAATTCTAATGGCATTTTTCACAGAAATAGAACAAATAATTCCAAAATGTGTGTAGAGCACACACACAAAAAATATCCAAAGCAATTTTTGTTTTTTTCTTTTTCTTTTCTTTTCTTTTCTTTTCTTTTTAATTCAAGTTAGTTAACATAGAGTGTAGTATTGTAATATAGTGTAATATAGTGTAGTAATATAGTGTAGTATTGGTTTCAGGAGTAGAATTTAGTGATTTATCACTTACATGTAACACCCAGTGTTCAGGAGTAGAATTTAGTGATTTATCACTTACATGTAACACCCAGTGTTCATTCCAACAAGTGCCCTCCTTAATGCCATCACCCATTTAGCCCATCCCCCTCCACCCATCTCCCCTCTAGCAAGCTTCAGTTTGTTCTCTGTACTTAAGAGTCTCTTAAGGGGACCCATGGGTGGCTCAGTCAAACTTCCAACTTCAGCTCAGGTCATGATCTCACAGGTCGTGAAGTGGAGCCCTGTGTCATTGGGCTTTGTGCTGACAGCTCAGAGCCTAGAGCCTGCTTTGGATTCTGTGTCTCTGGCTTTCTCTCTGCACACCCACCCCCAACTCTTGTACATGCTGTATCAAAAATATATAAACATTTAAAAAATTTTAGAAGAGTCTCTTATGATTTGCTTCCCTCTCTGTTTTTATCTTATTTTTCCTTCACTCCCTCTACGTTCATTTGTTTTGTTTCTTAAATTCCACGAGTGAAATCATATCATATATGTCTTTCTGTGACTTATTTCTCTTAGCATAATACACTCTAGTTCTATCCATGTTGTTGTAAGTAATAATCAAAACAATCTTGAGAAAGAAGAGGTATCATGCTCACTAGTTTCAAATTATATTACAAATCTATAACAATGAAAACAGTGTGGTATTGGCATAAATACAGACACATAGATCAATGCAACTGAATAGAGAGCCCAGAAATAATTCCACACATATATAGCCTACTACTTATGACAAAGTAGCCAAAAATATACAAGGAGTATAAAAGAATAATATTTTCAATATATGCTTTTGGTAAAACTGGACAGCCACATGAAGGAGAATCAATCTAGAGCACTATCTTACACTGTGCACAAAATTAACTCAAAGTGGATTAAATACTTGGATGTAATGAAGCCATAAAACTTGTAGAAGAAAACATAGGTGCTAAGCTCCCTGACATTGGTCTTGGCACTGGTTTTTTGAATCCAACTTCAAAAGCAAAAGCAACAAAAGCAAAAATAAACAAGTGGGACTACATCAAACAAACAAACAAACAAACAAACAAAAACTGCACAGCAAAGGAATCCATCAACAAAATGAAAGGGGAATTTATTGAATCAGAGAAAATATTTGCAAATCATGTATCAAATAAGTCATTAGTAGCCACAATATATAAAAAATTGCTCAATACCATAAAACAAAAATAGGTAGAAAATCTAAATAGACATTTTCCCAAAAAAGACATGCAGATGGCCAACAGGAACACAAAGAGAATTTCATCATCACTATCAAAGAAAAGCAAATTAAAACCACAATGAGATAACACATCAAACCTGCTAGAATGGCAATTATCAAAAAGAGAAGAAATAAGAAGTGTTAGAGAAGATGTGGAAAACAAGAGTACCCTCATACACTGTTGGTGGGAGTGTAAATTGATGGATGAATGGGTAAAGAAGTTATGGTGTGTGTGTGTGTGTGTGTGTGTGTGTGTACACAATGCATATACACAATGGAATAATACTCAGATATATAAAAGGATATCTTACCATTCATGATGACATGAATGAACCTTGAGGGTATTGTGCCAAGTAAAATGAGGCAGACCAAGAAAGATAAATACTATATGGTTTTGTTTACAAGTGGAATTTGAAAAACAAATCAAATAAACAAAGCAAAAGCCATAGATTCAGACAACATATTGGTGGTTATCACAGGGGAAGTTGGTCAGGAGATGAGAAAAAGGGATGAAGGAGGTCAATTGTAAGATGACAGATTATAAATAGATTTACTGTGGTGATAACTTTGTAGTGTATAAAAATATCAGATTATTATGTTGCACACCTGAAACTAATACAATGTTATAAACCAGTTTTACCTCAATAAAAAAAAATTCACTGTTGAGATTATCATCTTCCCAGAATTCTCCTAGTAAAATCTAATATGCACTTCTTAAAGGCTTATAATTTGACTGACAGTCATTGTGAGATCTTCAAGATGAATGGGAAAAAAGATGCATTCAGTCTGTTGTACTCTTTTTACCCAGTGAATATCCCAAACCATCTTCATCTCCACAAGTGATGTGGAAGTGGCAATTTACCTGATTACTGACATCTTGGTTCAATAGGCAGTGCCTTGTAAATAAGAAAATAGTTTACTGAAAGAGCAAGTACATTAGCCTGTAGAATGTGGCTAGTTGTCAACCAAAATGAAGTTCGCTTTAGAAAATCCCAGAGTATGTAATAGACTTTATTTTTCTTGTGGGTTCTCAGAAAATATAAAACTTAAATTCATGTTGGAAACAAAGTATAATTTTAGCTCCCAAGACCCTGGATGACACAGCTGTGTTGCAGAAGGTATAAGTTATGGAGTAAGAACAAAACCAGTCATAATGATAACAGATAAACCACCAGGAAGAGGATTAAATCTCAGAGATTCTTAATAAACTTTATCTATCATTTATTTTCTATCCTGATGAAACTACAAATATTTTTGTGGGTTTAAAACTTATTTCTTTCTAGATTTTTTAAATTTTGGGGCTTATTTCAGGGCAACAGTTTGTATTATGGAAGATCATCTTTCACCTTTTAAGAACCTCTTCCTATTAACCTCATGGAAGTAACAACATAAGTCTTCTTTCTTTAAAACCAACTTCTAGCTATTGAAAAACATTAAAAACACATTTATTATGTGGCAAATACAGGATATATCAGTCAAGGCACATGCAGAAAAAAAGTGGGTTAGTCGAGGCAATATTCGCAAAAAGATTCTTTTACAAAGTTATGGATATAACTTAATAGATACCAGAGGAAAGCTAAAGTCTGTCCTACAGGAGAAGGGATGGAGGGAGTATGATCAGAACACAGATACACATAGGTGACTACACTTTCCAACTGCCAACATCCTTCAGAGATACTCAGGTCAAATATATCCTAAAAGGGATCCACTGTGCCATCTTATGGGTCAAATTATGGTATGCATATCAAATAGGAGAGTAGATATGATGGGAAAAAATGAAGTTTTCCAGCACACATAGGTGCCTGGGATATAGAAATAAACAAAATTATCAAAATCCTGCCTCTCAAATGACTTATTTACCAGTGGAGAAGACAGACACTGAACAAATGAACATAATATATAAAAGTATATAGGTATATGTTATTAAACTAAACTAAAACCAAGTAAAAGGAGGGGATAGAGAGTGACAAGGAGGTCTCTAAAAGTTCTCTCCAATAGAAGCATCTGAATGAAGGATGTAAGCAATGACAATACCTGGGCAGAAAGCAAACTGGAATAGAAATCAGTTGATGAGCTCAAGGCCCAGAAGGGAAACTGTATATATCTCTAGTTTGCCACAGAGCAAACCTCAAGGTTTTTCAGTAATTATCAACACCCACAAATAAATAAGAGGAAATACATTAAATATCTCAAGTTAGAATAAATCATCAGAAAAACAGATAAACGGAAGCAGGAAGAATTCAGTTTACAGTAAGAATTCCTTTTCTTAATAAAATGCCTGAGATAGTTTAGATCAGTCATGCTTATCTTTCAACTTCCAGCTAATTTTATGATGGTTAAAATTAGTTTTGCCTCATGATTTGGGGGAAATTAATAAAATCGGAAGCCTAGGGGGAAATAAAAAGATGAAAATCCTCTCCTGCAGGTTACTATGAGATGAAGAATAAATCAGGACTGGAATTAAGAATCCTGAGGAATCAAACTAATTGAATCCTATGGCTGGAATTCGTAGTTTCCTGGAAAGACCAGTGTTGACCAAAAATACCCCGTTGGTGGAAAAAATAATTATAAGAATACTAATAAGATGAAAGAAGAGCAGGAGAAAAGGTGCAGAAGGAGAAGCCACAATAACAACTAAGATTTATTGAGTTTTGAAGCATTGTTATATGCATTTTACGATGTATTAACCCACTCAATTCCAAATCTTAAGAATGTTCTGTCTTTTTACTCTTGATGAAATGGAGGCATGAATGGGTTAAATAACTTCTTCCACATTCACACAGCAAGTAAGTGGAGGCTTAAAAGAAAGAACTGCGCAGAGACTGCAAGAACTTCTGCTGCAATCAAAGGAAATGATGAAATCACTATCCCTGCTTCCTAATCTCTGCAAATCCTTCATTTACCTCCTAGAGGTCTTTCTATATCTTCCAAACTGGTCTTTATTATGCACTGGACATTTTGCTTGGATCAAATGTCAGAGGAATTTAGGAAGAAAGGAAATGGCAAGGGCCATACATCATGTGATTTTGCTTTTTCCCCTCCCAGTGATCACCCTACCTTCAGGCCACACAACCACAATACCTTCCACTGTGCCACCTCCAAAAGAGGCCATCGTTAGAGACTAACTAGGGTTTAGGCAAGAAAGATCTGTCACAATTTGGGAGTTTGAGAAGAGTATAAAAAAGGGACTATATATAAGGTTTTGGCAGTGAACTCTACTACCCACAGAGATAGTGTAGTATCCTGAGGATTAGTAATAGCTGAAATTTAGCACATAATTTCTGTATCTTTGCCTGAAGGGCCAAAGAGATGTAGCCTACTTTGGGATAAAGACACATGAAGAGAGGGCTGCCCAATAGGATATACAATTTTTTAAGAAACAGCTAACTCATGGAAAGAAACATTTCTGGAAGGGGCCTGGAGAACAAATGTTCTGGCCTCATTTTCCTGCTCTCTCCTTTAGCCAGCGATCCACATTTGTGGAATTCAGTTGGAAGCCAGAGGGGGAAGTATCCTACTAATGTCATTTACACAGGTAAACCTCCAGGGTACAGAGCAAAGTGAAGAAAGTTGAAGGTTGGATCAGGGTGGGGGCGGGGGAGAGTGGTGGATGAAAGGACATCCTCCACATTCAAGCAATTCCTAGCAGAAAGGAAAATGGACTGCATAATAAAACCTAAGTATGAGAGAGCCAGTCATTTCACAGTCAAACCATTTTCCTGTGGCTTGGGACTTATGACCCTCTAAAGTCACATAGTATTAAGAGAAAATTAGTTACATTTTTCTATATCCTATAATGTTCTGCTGTCCTATGTCTTTTTTTTTTTTTTCAGTATACCTTGATATGGTGTCCAGTATATCTCCTCTATATTTTGTTGTATCCTGTGGGTTGCAGTGTAACCAACATAAAGTAAATAAATTTTTTTACTTCCCTTTGAATCCACTAGGTTTCAAAATAACTGCAGCACAAGTGCACCAATTCAGAAAGGAGTCAACAAATGACAACATGGCAGGGAACTCCCCAGGAATGTTGACCAAAAAAATTTCAGCTGTGGAGATACATCCTACATCCTTGAGAGACCCAATAGTCAGACAAGCCTTAGAAAAGGTCAAAATCACAATATAATGAAAATACTCCCCAGTTGATCTATGATTTCCAAGTGACAGACTGCTTCCATAAGTGTTATTTGGTAACAACAGCCAACAGCCATACAAAATAGGTATTATTTTTATTTACAGTTGATGGATATAAATAGTAAAAACAGGTCTTGAATGATAGCCATCTGACTCTAATACCTAAAACATAACAGAGAAAAATGAAGCATTATTTCCAGTACTGTGCCTATATACATATCCAGAGGAAATGAATCAAGTCAGCATTCAAGAATTCAGGTCAAATTTAAAAAAAAAATGCCTATGTTAGAAAGAGGATACTAGATTGTAGAATGGGATCCCCTGGGAGAATCTAAATTCTTCTACTGAAGTTTTAAAACAGGGACAAGAGATCACTGCCTAGAACAAATATCTGCCATTTATAGATGAAAAACCCAATGATGTCAAGTGGCACAGTCAACTAAAGAGATAGCCATGAGTCATAGGATAATTCTATTTTTAATTTTTTGAGGAACCTCCATACTATTTTCCAGAGTGGCGCACCAGCTTGCATTCCCACCAACAATGCAAAAGAGATCCTCTTCCTCCACATCCTTGCCAACATCTGTTTTTACCTGAGTTGTTAATTTTAGCTATTCTGACAGATGTAAGGTGGTATTTCATTGTGGTTTTGATTTGTATTTCCCTGATGATGAGTAATGTGGAACATTTTTTCATGTATCGGTTGGGCATCTGGATGTCTTCTTTGGAGAAGTGTCTATTCATGTATTTTCCCCATTTCTCAATGAATTGTTTGTTTTTTGGGTGTTGAGTTTGATAAGTTCTTTATAGATTTTGGATACTAACTTTTTATCTGATATGTTGTTTGCAAATATCTTCTCCCATTCTGTTGGTTGCCTTTTAGTTTTGCTGATTGTTTCTTTTGCAGTGCAGAAGGACTTTAAGAGACAAAACAGATGAACATAAGTGAAGGGAAACAAAAATAATGTAAAAACAAGGAGGGGGACAAAGCATAAGAGACTCTTAAATATGGAGAACAAACAGAGGGTTACTGGAGGGGTTGTGGGAGGGGGGATGGGCTAAATGGGTAAGGGGCATTAAGGAATCTACTCCTGAAATCATTGTTGCACTATATGCTAACTAATTTGGATGTAAATTTAAAAAAATTTAAATTAAAGAAAAAAAAGAGAAACAGTCATGAGCCCAGAATAGGCTCTAAACGAACATATGCATTCTGAGAAGGAAAGCCTCATGAGTATTTCTTTTCATGTTCTGACAACTGTAAATATATCCTTTCCCCCCACAAGCCTACCCACAGCATTCTCACTGGCTTCATTCTACAACCTTCATCTACATTTCTCTGTGCTATTTCCTCTAATCCTGAGTTTCTTGCTGATAGCTGAGATGTTAGTTGATAATAAATATTGATCCCTTGACAATTATTAGGGTATTTACTTTATAGGAAAATCATCAGTAGAGAAATTTCCTGCCCCCCTTCCTGGTGTTTGTATTCCCACATGCCTACCTTGATTTCCACCCCTGACCCTTAAAGAGTGAAGAAGCAAACACTTGGCATAGCATTTACCAGTGGTTTCTGATTCTAAACTAGGATATTAATAAAGAATTTGAGTAATCTAAGGTCCTGTGCTTATGACCAAATGAGACCTGTTCACCCTAAGAATCCACAGGGCAGTGAGAAATCTCCCATTAGAATCTTGAATAAAATCTGAATGTTGCATTTCAGACCAGTGTTGCATTACTGGTTTAATACTCCATATTTAGCGATGAGAAATCAAAATGGTAGCCATGATACTTCTAAGAGTTGGCATACACATTAGATAATGGCTGTCCAATCTCCTGAGAGCAATTCTGCTTCCTGTAGTGAACCATTCACAGTGCAATGTTTTCAAATTGTGGGAGACATTGGACCACAGATTGGGATGTTGCTGGCCCTGGGTATGGGAACCGAAGTTTCCCTGGAGATGGGATTTGACAGCAATGGCTTTCATTTTACTTGTTCAAAGAAAAGAAACAGGACATTGTGAATCTATAATACAGTAGTGGAGATGAAGACAGGGGCTGGGAGGAGTCTCATGAAGACAGGAGAAAGGACTCTCACTGAGTTGTCTTTAATGAAAAGACTTTTATAGAGTTAGGAAGGAGGTGAGAAAAGGTTATATTATGATGGGACAGTGACAGTCCCTTGAACAGGATAAATTATTTGTTAGTCCATGACCAAAACTACAGTCCTTTGTTCTTCCTTGAGACTACAGGTTTTGGCTTTGTCCTAAGGGATCCTTAAAAACTGCTGTATTGGAGGGGCACCTGGGTGGCTTAGTCAGTTGAGCATCTGACTTTGGCTCAGGTCATGATCTTGCGGTCTGTGAGTTCGAGCCACGTGGTCTGTGAGTTAGAGCCCCGTGTCGGGCTCTGTACTGACAGCTCAGAGCCTGGAGCCTGCTTCGGATTCTGTGTCCCTCTCTCTCTCTCTCTGCCCCTCCCCATTTATTCTCTGTCCCTCTCTCTCTGTCAAAAATAAATAAACATTAAAAAAATTTAAAAACCTGCTACATTGGAAAAATCCTAGAGTTGGAGTCAAGAGACATCAGATTTGGTCTTGGTTCTTTCATTAGCTAGTGGAGTGGCTTTCAGAAAGCCAACTTTATATCTGTATAAAATGTAAGACCAACTTTAAGGTTGTTCCATATTTTAAATATTTAGAGAATTTTTGAAGGTGAATTTCCAGCCTTGGACTACTTTACTACCTGCTGTAGTAACATCTGTCACTCTCCATAGTAAGCTAATCTTTTTATTTGAAGATTTAATCATATACTCCATTTATTCATTTATACTCACTTGTTTGTATTATCTCATTTAACTAATCTGATTGAAGCATATGCCATTCATTGAGATATTACCCATTTCCCTCTCAGTTTTGGTTTCTCTCTGAAACTTGACTCAGACCACCCATAAGGGAGCAAGGAGGCTCATCTTTGAAATGCTGTGACACCACAGGCAAGCCATACCCTTGTTGCTGTCTCTCAAGCAGTCATCCCTTTAGCCCCACAAATCAGCCACATCACTTCTCCAAGTGGTACCCAGAGATAACATCAGTGCTGGGCTTGCTTTTCTTTGTGTCACATTCACTTCCATTCTCATATAAATAAATAAATAAATAAATAAACAAATAAATAAATGAAACTACAACAAAAAACAAAACAAAAAACAAAACAAAACAAAACAAAACAACAATAACAACAACAACAAGAAAATCTCTACCAGACCCGGAATGTACAGGTTCCCTCTCTTGGAAGTTCACAGTAATTTCCATTTCAGCATCTGAGACTGCCTTCTCCTGGTTCGTGCCCCAGGTCCTAATTCAAAGAAATCACTCAAGGTCCTCAGGACCATAGTCTCAGCCCTAGAACTCATGAGCTTATCCTGAAAAGATTTCACCTTTCTGCCTCCTCTTGGGACTCTAAAACATCTCAGTGGGCTAAGCAAATATTCTCCTACCTGAAGTTTTTAGTTTCTTTTTTTCTTTTTTCTTCACACAATTTGGTTTCCACACATCAATCTAATGTGAATTCCTGGTCAACTGGACTTTCTCAAACTAGTCATTCAGAGATCCAAGTGCCTTCCATTGTGTGACTTCAACATATTCAATATATAAGAAATTTAAGTGGGATGCTTGGGAAAACATAAGTAGAGTTTAGAATAAAGCACTTGGAGCAAATAAGTTGTACTAAAGATGTTAGCACCAATTGGTGGTAATGGTTTTCCTGGAGTGTTGCATTTAAAAGGTATCTGACTCAACAACCAGGAAGAAAAGATGACAGGAATCATTTAGTGTTGCCATCTGTCATGTTTGCAGTGAAAGAGCATGGGACTAGGTGTATGAGGTATTAGCTATCCTTGGTGTGGAACTAATGACTTGGCCATGTCTTTTAAATGTAGTATTCTATTTAAAATTCATGATTTAATTTTTGAGCCTAGGGTAAATTAATATAGAAACTATCTGGTGGTGGGAGATAGTAAACTGAAACATCTTCTAAGACATCTGCAGAAAAAAAAAAAACAACAGACAAGTAAAGCTTGTAACCTACACTCTGTCTTCAAAGTCTCAGCTCTACTGTTCTCCATTCCACCTTCCCAGCATTAACTGCACTAAGTCTTCAATATGTATTATAAAACCAGCTCTGCACTAGCATGTCATGGACAGTGTGCAGTCATCTGAGTGTTGTTTCTTCTGAAAATATGGAACACTCCATCTATCTTCACTTTTCACAGACAGTGAATTTTATTTTTCACTCATTATACCACTTTCTGGCTTATTTCAGCTGATGAATCTTTTTCTTACCTCTCATATTAAATGACCATTATTGCTGTTTACAGCTAAAATAAGTATGAAGACAAAAATAAAAGGTAAGGATTAGAAGGAATAAGGGAAGAAGAAAGAACATTATCACCTAGGGATATATTTCAAAGTTTTCACCTTCTAGTTCTCAATTAACAGATCCAAAATTGAATTTCCAATCCAGTTTTTTTTTTCCTAGAAGATCAAGTTAAATAATTTTAGGTATCCAAATGTGTCTTGACTCAAAATTACAAAGTATTTCTCTCTCTGGACCTTTGCAGTTGCTCTTCGATGTAACATCCTCCTGAGCTCTTGTACAGCTGGGTCTTCTCATTCTTTATTCTCAGCACAGGCAGGCATAACTTCATTTTGAATATTTTACGTAAAATACCTCTTCTTCTCTTACTTCCAGTCTATTTCATTAACCTTTTTATTTTCAACCTCACAGCACTTAGCACAATCAATAATATATATAGTTATTTGTTGAGTTGTTTACTAATTGTGTATGTCCTCCAGTAGCATGTAATCTTCATGAGGTCAAGGAACCTGGCTGTGTTTTCCACTGTATTCTTAACACATAATATTGTTAACACTCCCTTTTATGGATGGGAATTACTAAGGGCATATTTGAAATATTTGGTTTTCCTTCACTTATTAAGACACTTGAGCGTGCTTTTCTTTCTTTTCTTTTTCCACAGCAACAATAATATAAAACATTTCTATCACGATGCACAATTCACAAAGAATTCCCTTATAATATCTCATTTAGTGCAGAGAAAAAGCCTGCAAAGTATGATTATCCCCAATGTACAGATGTTAGAACTGGGCTTAGGGGTGCTAGATGCATTGTTGATGGAAACATAAAGACAAGCATGGACCCAAAGAATACAGAAAATTGACAGAACACCTGGATTCCCTAACCCCTGAATGACAGCATGAGTTTTTACTGGTATTCCTGTGGCGATGTTCCTGGAATATTAACCACCAATAGAGACAATATTGAGTCTCGGTCTTTCCAGAAGGGGACTGGCCCAGAAAAACAAAACAAAACAAACAAACAAACAAACAAACAAAAAACTTACCAGGCATGAGATACAGGGTACAAAGAGGAGAATATGCTCAGCAAAGGAGGAAGAGTAAAGGAATACTCAGAAGAAGAATTCCACTTCCAAAAAGATAAAACAGATATACCTCCTACTATTCTTCCCAATAAGTACAATTGTAAATCTGGGCAATATACATAAAACCACTGTAAGGTGGAGAGAAGATTTCCCACACTGGTTGGGGAATCTCAAGATCAAGGAAAAATATATTGGTGAGTTTCAGTTTCCTTTTTATATATATCTTAGAATTGGAGTTGAAGAAACAATGTGAAAATGTCAAAAAGCATAGACCAAAAATAATAATAATAACCTAAAGCCTGCTACCTCATCCAAAGAACCAAAAAAGGGAAAACCTTGGCATACAGAAAACTTTTAGATAATGACCATTCTCTTGCAGCCAAATGACACACAAAAAAAAAACTGGTTCCCCTCACACTCCTGTGCCTAGAAAGCCAGATGGGTACCCTAGAATTCTGCTCTTGCCAGGCTTTACTATAGCATTCTAGCACTCCCACCCATTCACCATGCTGGGGTGGTATCAGAGACACCTACATAGGGATTCTGGACTTCTCTCCTTGTCATATAGTAATGACCATGTAGTAGACCATTTAGGGAGTTGAATTTCCACCTTCACTTGGCTCAAGAGGCATACCTCCCTCTCTCCACTGAGGTGATGTAAGAGAAGGTCTAGTAGAGGATCAGGACCTTCACCACCACTCAGCAGTAATGAGGCCATCCCCAAAGTGATGTTCAGCAAAGGTCACATGGGAAACAGTAACATACTCCCGCACCTCCCAGCCAGGGAGGTATCAGTGGAGGCCTAGAGGAGAGCCAGAACAACCACCATTAACAAGCAATAACCAAGAGCCCACACTACCTTAGGTGTTAATAAAAGCCAACTATACAATGTAGACTCTTATCCCTACCTGGAAATAATGAGCCAGTGCTACTTTCTTCTTATGCTAGAGTAACTGCAAGGAAGCTACTTTAAATAAAAAGAGATCCAGAGTCTCATAGAATAATAACTAAAAGGTCTAGCTTTCAATCAAGCATAACTTTACATACCAAGAACCAGGGAAATCTATGTGAGTGTGTGTATATATATATATACATATATATGTTGATAACACAGAAATAACAGAAACATTACAATAATCTGGCAAATGTTGAAAAACAATCTTTTTAAAATTATTGTAATGCCTGATTATGTACATGATTGAAACAAGTAAAAACAATAGACTTAGACTTTCTCGACAAACAAATAAATAGAAACTATCAGCAAATAAATAGAAGATATAAAGACTATAAAGAAGAATCCAAAGGTAATATAGAACTGAAAAATACAATAACAAAAACAAAAAAACAAAAAATCTCAATGGATGGGCTAAACATAAGAATGGAGGTGACAGAGGAAATAATCATGGAGCTTTAGACAGAACAATACAAATTACCTGACCTGAACCACAACAAAAACCCTAAAATATACTGAAAACTAAAAGCTTCAGTGACTTGTGAATCTTACAATAAAAAAATCTAAAATTTGTGTCATTGTAATCCCAGAAAGAGAAAGTAAGCTGAGACTGGAATGTACTCAGAAAAATAATGGATGAAAACTCCAAATGTGCAAAATCACATAATTTTGCAGATTGAAGAAGCTCAGCAAATTTCAAATAAGTCAAATCTAATAAAGGTCAATGTCAAGATACATCATAGTCAAAGGTCTGAAAATTGAAGATGAAGGAAAAAAAAAACCTTGAAAACAACCAAAAATAAATGACATATTATCTGTAAGGAGAAAACAATTTGAATGGCAGCAGATTTCTCATAAAAAAAAAAAAATTAAGGAGGCCAGAAATAAGAACTCTCAACCCAGATTTCCATATCCAGCAAAAAATAACCTTCAGGAATGAAAGGGAAATCAAGACATTTTAAATTGAAAGAAAACAGAAGTCTACTAAATAAATTCCCTAAACAGAAAATTATAAAAGAAGGAACTTTTGAACATTAGGAAGGGAAAAAAAAATATGGCAAAAATATGCATAAATATACTGGACTCTCCTTTTCTTTTGCATCTTGTAAATTATATTTGGGAGAGAAATAAAAAGTTATAACACTGCCCAATGTGATTCTAAATGTATGTAAAGGAAATGTTTAAACCAATTACATATAAATGGGGCAGGGAGAAGATATATAAATGGAGGTAAGTTTTCTTTTTTTTTTTTTCAACGTTTTATTTATTTTTGGGACAGAGAGAGACAGAGCATGAACGGGGGAGGGGCAGAGAGAGAGGGAGACACAGAATCGAAAACAGGCTCCAGGCTCTGAGCCATCAGCCCAGAGCCCGACGCGGGGCTCGAACTCACTGACCGTGAGATCGTGACCTGGCTGAAGTCGGATGCTTAACCGACTGTGCCACCCAGGCGCCCCGAGGTAAGTTTTCTTAATTTGAACTTAATTTCTTAATTTTAATTGGTTAAAATGATGACATCACGTTGTGAAAGGTCATGCAGATATGATACATAAAGTGATTATTAAGAAGTCTATACAAACATATACTAAAAACAATATAGATAAATAAAAATTCAATTCTAAAAAATTTTAAATAATCCTCAGAAAGTCATAAAAAAACAGAAAAATGAAAAACAGAAAAAAATGTATAATGCCAAATTTAAGCCCTAACATATCACTAATTACATTAAATATGAATAGTTGATATGCAGTTAAAACACAGAAGTTAACACAGTGAATTAATGGCACTGCCAGACTATACACTGCCTATAAGAAATTTACTTCAAAATACAGAGATGTAGGCAGATTGAAAATGAAAGATGGAGAAAGATACATTATACAAACATTAATCACAAGAAACTAGGAAAGTTTATGTTAATATCAGATAAAATAGGCTTCAGAGAAAATTATTAGACATAAAAAGAGACATGACATAATGATAAAAGGGTCAATCTAAGACAAATTAACAATTCAAAATGTGTATGAACCAACCAACAGTTGCAGAATATGTGAAGCAAAAATGGACAGAACTGAAATAATTAAACAAATCTACCATTATAGTTTGAGGCTTCAATATTCCTCTTTTAGTAATTGATAAAACTAAACAAAAAATGAACAAGAATATAGAAGAACTCAACAAAACCATCAACCAACAGAGTGTAATACCATCTACAGACTACTTTTCCCAACACATTCTTTTTAAGTTCTCAAAAAACTTGTACCAAAATAGACTGTATCTTGGGCACTAAAAGATATCTCAATAAATTCAAGATGATTAAAATCATACAGACTATTCTTCCCTACCACAATGGAATCAAATTAGAAATCAATAACAGAAAAATCTCCAAATACTTAGAAACTAAACACAGTTCAAAATAATGCATATAAAAAAAGGAACTCTCAAGGAAAATAAAATATATAAATGAAAATAAAAAGAGAACATATTAAAATTTGTGGTATGCAGCTAAATCAGTTTTGAAAGGGAAATTTATAGCATTAAATGCATACATTAGACAAGATGAAAAGTCTTCAGCCAATATCCATGTTCACACCTCAGTAAGTTGGAAAAAGAACAAAATGAACTCTAAGGAAGAAGAAGAAATGAAATAATAAAGAGCAGATTTTAAAATATTAAAAATAATGGAAAAATAATGAAAATAAGAACAGGTTCTTTTAAAATAATACAATTGACAAACTTCTATCTAGAATGACAAAAACAGAAAAAAGAGACATTTAACAATATCAGTCAATATTACTATAATATCACTACAGGCTGTGCAGATATCAAAATGATAAGGAAATTCTATAATGAAAGAATTCTATGAACAACTCTTTACATGTAAATTTGGTAGTTTAGATGAATTGGACCAAATCCTTCAAAATTAGACTACCACAACTCACTCAATGCAGTATACATAATTTGAATAGCCCTATAATGATTAAGACAATTGAAATAGGTGATGTCTGGGTGGCTCAGTCGATTCAGCATCCAACTCTTGATCAGCTCAGGTCATGATCTCATGGCTCTTGAGATGGAGCCTGATGTTGGGCTCTGCACTGAAAGCATGGAGCTTGTTTTGGATTCTCTCTCTCCCTCTCTCTCTGCCCCTCCCTTTCTCCCCCTTCTCTTTAAAAATAAATAAATAAATAAACATTTAAAAAGACAATTGAGGGGCGCCTGGGTGGCGCAGTCGGTTAAGCGTCCGACTTCAGCCAGGTCACGATCTCGCGGTCCGTGAGTTCGAGCCCCGCGTCAGGCGCTGGGCTGATGGCTCAGAGCCTGGAGCCTGTTTCCAATTCTGTGTCTCCCTCTCTCTCTGCCCCTCCCCCGTTCATGCTCTGTCTCTCTCTGTCCCAAAAATAAATAAACGTTGAAAAAAAAAAATTAAAAAAAAAAAAAAAAAAAAGACAATTGAAATAGTAATTTCAAAATCTCCCCAATGCCCCCTAAAAAAAAAAAAAACAAAACTCTATGACCAGGTAATTTCACTGGAGAATTCTACAAAATGCTTTTAAAAAAAATAACACATATTCTATACAATCTCTTCCAGAAAATAGAAAAGGAAGGAACACTTCCACAATTACCCTGATACCAAAAACAGATAATACAATACCAAAAAAATCACATACCAATATCTCTCATGAATATAATCTCATGAATATAATATAGCAAAATATTACTGACATTATTTAGTAATATGTAAGAATAATTATATACCATGACCAAATGAGCTCTATTCCAGGATGCAAAGTTGGTTCAATATTTAAAAATTAATGATTATAACTCATTATATTAACATACTAAAGGTTAAAAAGTATACCATTATTTATGTTGTAAAATCAGCATTTAGCAAATCATAATACTTATTTATGTTAGAAAAAGGTCTCAGAAAAATAGAAATTTAAGGGCACTTCCCAACTTGATAAAGAGCATCTAAAAACTTACAACTAACATTATTATTAATGGTGAAAAATGTTTTCCCACTAAAATCAGGAAAAAGGCAAGGATGTTCACTTTTACCCTTTTATTCAACATAGTGCTAGCTCTTCTACTTATCACAACTAAAGCAAGTAAAGGAAATAAAAAGTATACAAATAAAAGAGAAACAATTTGTTCTTATTTTTAAATGGCATGATTGTCTATGTGAAAAATCCTGAAAAAAGTATGAAAATCTCCCAGATTTAAATTCAGTGAAGTTGCAGGATACAAGATAATCATGCAAAAATCTACTGTATTTCTACATACTACCAATGAATTTGTGGACACTGAAAGTGAATATAGCATCATTTACAATTTCTAAAATAATATACTTAGGTCTAAATCTAGCAAAGCACATCCAGGACTTGTATGTTGAAAACTGCTAACCAACTGATATACAAAATCAAAGAACATCTAAACAAATGGGGAAATAATAGTGTTCATGGATTGGAAGACAAAATAGCAAAGATGTTGATTTTCCTTGAATTGACATATAGGTTTAATACAATTATTATCAAAATCCTATCAAGGTTTTTTTTGAGATATAGATGAGATTGTTCTAAAATTTATATGGAAAGGCACAGGCACTGTAATAGCTAAAACAATTTTGAAATCGAAGAATAAAGTCAGTGTACTCAGAAGACTTATCATGTAGCTACAGCAATAAAGACTAATAGTATTTGTGGAGGAATAGAGACATGAGTAAATGAATAGGACAAAGAATCTAGAATTAGGCCCACATATTAGCCCAACTGATTTTGACAAAGGTACAAAGGCAATTCAAAGATAGAAAGAACCTTTCAACAAATGATGCTGGAACAATTAAATATTCTCAAACAAACAAACAAACAAAACCTTAAACTTCTCGCTTATACTAAATTAACCCTGGATGCAGGGTAATTCTGGGGTGGTCAGGCAACTAAATGATGATGTCTGGGAGTGCCAACAGTCAACCTTTCTGTGCTGCTATCCACAGAGGCTAGAGATTTCTCCATTCATGTTTGTAGTTCCATGCCAACATCCAGGAAGGAAGAGAGTCATTTCTGTTTCGGCAACTTTTCATGGAGGAGTACACACCTCGGAATTCCCCGTTAAACTTTTTCCTCAGTTTCTATTGGCCAGCATGAAGTGCTGTCCCAGAGACTTATTTGTAAGAGAGTCTTGGAATGGAATTTTTGGCATTTGCTACCTCTATAATAAGAGATAGGTTTACCCACCAAGGAAGAAGGATGAGGTTTTGTGGGGAGATGGTGGTTTATGGAAAGCCACCAGCACTATATGCCACAGCCCTCCTACTGAGGGGTTCAATGTCTCCAATCACGGCAGATTTTCAGTCACCTCTGTGCCTTTGTTCCTATGTTCTGTTCACTTCCCCAATCCCACTCATTTCTTTCCTTGGCAAACTCCTTCTCCTCAGTCTAGAAAGTTCATTCACTCCCCCTGTTGACTTCCTCCATCCCTCAGTTATAGTAAGTTGTTGTCTTAGGTAAAGCTTATCACAATGTATTTCATTAGTGTACATATAGTTTACAATATCATGAACTTCTTGATTTATGTCTTTATCACTTTATTTCCCCATCTTTTCTCCTTCCATAGCACCTAGCACAGTACTACTAGACAGTACTTGGCTTATTGTCAATGCTTCTTACATTTTGACAACTAAATAATGAATGAATGAATTAGCAAGGAAAGAGTTGAATGTATTGAATATGTTGAAATATTCAAATAGTTGGATAAGAAGTGCTTACTTTCTTTGGGACTTTTTGAAATGTATGATAAAGCAGCACATAAGGATGGCCTTCTCTAAATCAACACCACTATGGCTTTTTATTGTCATGTCCACTTTATCTGTTCAGAAGAAAAAAGTGGTGTAGATTGGCTACTGCTTTCCAGCATCTGGGCCATATTTAATGTAGTGAGATGTAAGAGGTCCTGTCTGTTTGTTAATATATCACATGATATTCTCAAACTTTGTACTGACTGTATTTTCACTTCCACTTTCTCATTTGAAGGAAAGAGATAGAAAATCATTAGGCCTCTATATTAGACACTGAAATTTGATGCTTAGTTTAAGAAACTCACCCCATATCACATACTTGACCAAGTGACAGAGGAGTCTAGTACACCACAGCCTTGGATACAAAGTCATGTGCTGCAGGGAAGTTCTTCCTGCCAACAGGTTCCATTATTGAAGCTTAAAGGAGGTGTGGACATTGTTCTCCCCAGAGACTGAAAAGGAAACAGAGGGGCGCCTGGGTGGCGCAGTCGGTTGAGCGTCCGACTTCAGCCAGGTCATGATCTCGCGGTCCGTGAGTTCGAGCCCCGCGTCAGGCTCTGGGCTGATGGCTCAGAGCCTGGAGCCTGTTTCCGATTCTGTGTCTCCCTCTCTCTCTCTGCCCCTCCCCCGTTCATGCTCTGTCTCTCTCTGTCCCAAAAATAAATAAACGTTGAAAAAAAAAATTAAAAAAAAAAAAAAAAAAAGAAAAGGAAACAGAGATGCACAGGATGAAAAAGACTCACCTGAAGGCTGCCACTAGTATGAAGGGCAGAAACTACTTTGTTCCACAGCCTGTCCTGGCAGTGTAGATGATTTTAGACCACACCACACCAAAGCGCTGAAAGGAGTCTCTGCAGGCTAGAGAAGTGGCTGGGGAGACCTTGTCAGCATTTGCTACCCTGTGAGTCTCTGCACAAAGGTATTAATTTAATTTCAGCATTCAGCTTCATTGCACTCCCAATCCTGTTGGTCTGTGCTCAGAGGAACCATATCTCCAGGGAGAAGGAGGCTTTTGTGTTGCATTTCTGTGGCAGACACTGCTGCTATGTGCTATGTTTTAAGCTAATTATTAATAATTAATGAAATTGAGTGTAAAAGGAATTAAAAATGTAAATGCTTAAATTCTTATATCTTCAGAGAATGTGTGCAATAATCTTGTTATTGGGGAATGTGTTAGGTTTTCTATTTATCTATTTATTGGTTTATCATTATTAATGGTCTTAATGCAGTGTTGTATGAATTAATATGAGGAAATTGGTATTGTGGGGTTTTTTTCTCCTTATGTTTGCATTTTGACAGAAATTTCTTTCAACTCTGAATATTAAAAGAGACTGGATTTCTTTGGAAGACATAGTCACTACTAACCTGTCAGGATTATTTACTTCTCTTAGTTTTAGTGGTGATTTGTTTTGGACTACAGTGTTGTGTTGGGATGTGTGAAGGGATCAAAGTGGTAGTCTGGAAGTTGTATGTGGGTTGCTGAAAAGGAAACAGCCAACCTCATTATCACTTCTTCCTTTTAGAATTTGTTTTTTTATGTAAATTATAAACATTTATTTCTCACAGTTCTGGAGGCTGGGAAATTCAAGATCCAGGTGCTGGCTGATTAGGTTTCTGATGGGGACACTTCCTGGTTTGCAGATGGATGCCTCCTTGCTGTGTCCTCACACAAAGAGGCAAAGAGAGGGGTACCTGCGTCTCAGTCAGTTAAGAGTGTGACTTTTGCTCAGGTCATAATCTAATGGTTTCTGAGTTTGAGCTCTATGTCAAGAGTCTGGGCTGACCACTCAGAGTTTGGAGCCTGCTTCAGATTCCGTGTTTCCCTCTCTCTCTCTGCCCCTCCCCCACTCACAGTCTGTCTCTATCTCTCAAAAAATGAATAAAACATTTTAAAAAATTAAAAAAATAACAAAGAGGCAGAGAAAAAGGAGGGAACTCTCTTTGGTCTCTTCTCATAAAGACACTATTTCCATCATGAAGACTGCACTCTCATAGCCTAATTACCTCCTAAAGGCCCCACCTCCAAATACCATCCCTGGGGATTAGGGTTTTTAACATATGAATTTTAGGTCCATAATAAATATGTTAACTGTTAGTGATGATTTTAATCAACTGATGCTTATGCTTTTATAATATGCACATATATCAACTGATGACTACATGATTACAACTGAGAGTGATGATTTTATAATATGTACATAGATCAAACCATCAAATTGTATACGTTAAATATATTTAAGAAAGAAGACAATTGAGGAAAAAATACAAATTCTTTTTGAAACTTAAAGAGCAATAAACTGACAAGAAAAAAAAAAGGAAACAAAGAACATTTAAGCGCTCAGACCTAGTGCTATGGACTGAATATTTGTGTCCCCTATGATGAGGCAGCATAAGACAAGTTGACAGGTCAAAAACCCACCCCCAGGTGTGATATGTGTGATATTCCTCAGGCACTCCTTGCTGCCCAAAGACAAAGGAAAGAAAAGAAAAGCAAATGGTTAGCTAATAGAGATCACAGTCCTGCAGGACATGGGTCTTCATCAGTTTACAAATATCTTAGTAAATTACCAGAAAAAGGCAATCTTATAAATAACCTAATCTACAAAAACCTACAGACTCAGTTTTCTGGAGCCCCAACATCACCCCTCCATACTGATATGGGGAACAAAGGCAAGAAGGAAATGGCAGATAGAATAAAGTTTCCTTATAACCTGCAGTCCATTGGCAAAAATATTTGAGTCTGGCAAAGTAAAATGTTTCTCCAAGAACTCCCTACTGTTTTAATGTTATTGTTTGCCAGAGGAAAAAACAACCTTAGCTTGACAATACTTAGGCCTCCAGTATCCTGTAAATCTTCTTTAGCATATGAAATTCTCATTGAAAACTTCCCCTAGACTTTACCTCCCCAACTCCCAAATATATTACCAGTCTCTCTATAAGACTTGGAGCAGCTTTTCCTGCCCATGGATCCTGTCCCCATTCTTTAATAAAATCACCATTTTTGCACCAAAGGTGTCTCAAGAATTCTTTCTTGGCCATTGGCTCTGGACCTCTTCCTCACCTCAAAAAACTCGTCACCCTAGAACTTGCTCCTCACTCTAGGTTGGTGGATTCATGGACTCTAATGGGAATAGTCTAGGAGAAAGAATGAGAGGAAATAAGAAATTAGGCAATTTGCATCCTAGAATGTGTTTGAGAAAAGAATAATAAAGACTGAATTTCTGGTTGTATTTCACCACTCTCAGTAGAAATCAGTTCTCATAGAAACTTCTCATTCCTAATCCACTAAGGCTGAATGCATGTCTATGGGCACAGCATTACTTCCAGGATTTTATGGATCCCTGAAGACATAGAACCCTGGAAATATCTCTGACCAGGAGTATGAAAAATTCTAACCAAGAGTCACGTGGAAAACCCAAAGACGTGATTATGGACTAAAAACTATACAAGCACCCAAAACCACATATATAGACACACAATCAAATAGGCACAGACAGACACTGTTAATTTTCTTTACAGAACTCATCATTAAACTCAAATTATTTTGTAAATTGATTGTTTTTTAAAATAGTCTTGGTCTCCCTACCCCATAGACTGGCTAGCTACTCACCAAGTCAGTGGTTTCTTCATTCTGGACCCAGACTTGGATGACATGCCTTAGCCTCCTGCACAGTTCAGGTGTGTTCATAGGACAGCTCAAATGTGAGTGTGAGTGATATGCACCATTGCCTGGCCTGAGCCATACAACACCGCCCCCCCCCCCCGCCATGAATGAACCTCCATGCTCTTTTTCTCTTTCTGCCAGTTTTATGGAATACAATAAACAAGAAAGAATACACATTTAAAGATTGAAAATGAGGAGTAAAACAGCCTCTATTCATAGGCATCATATTTGTTAATGCAGGAAATTCTTATATTCATAAAAACTGCTAGAACTAATAAGTGAGTTGAGCAAAGTTTCAGAACACAAAAATCTATTGTATTGTACTGTAAAAGTTGAAAATGATATTTTAAATGTTCTTTAGTGGATCCTGAGAAACTTAACGGGAACCCATGGGGGAGGGGGAGGAAAAAAGAAAAAAAAAAGAAAAGAAAAAAAAGAGGTTAGAGTGGGAGAGAGCCAAAGCATAAGAGACTGTTAAAAACTGAGAACAAACTGAGGGTTGATGGGGGGTGGGAGGGAGGAGAGGGTGGGTGATGGGTATTGAGGAGGGCACCTTTTGGGATGAGCACTGGGTGTTGTATGGAAACCAATTTGACAATAAATTTCATATAATAAAAAAACAAACAAAAAAAAAGCTAAAAAAAATAGTATCATAAAAATATAAAATACTTATAAATTTCATTCAAATACGAAAGATCTTTACACTAAAATCTGCAAAATTTTACTTAAATACAGATAAGATGTAGAGATAATAACATGCCTATGAGTTGGAAGAAACAATATTATTAAGATGTTAAGTCTCCTCAAATCAACGTGAATTTGGATGCCATCTCAATCAAAATGGAAATGGCATTTTTTGTTAGAGAAATATAGAAGCTTATTTTTAAATTTATAGAGGAGTGCAGATGTAGCATATTTAGATCTAGGAGAGCCAAAGCAAAAATTCAGTTGGCTGAATTATGCTACTTGATTTTAAAACTTTACTTGATTTTAAGAGACTACAATAATTAGTACATGGAATTAGAATAGATAAATGGGCCACTGGAATAGAATAATGCACCCAGAAACAGACCTACATGTGGGTGCCAAGGTAATTTAATAGGAAACAAACATTCTTTCAAGAAATGGTACTGGATTAAATGAAGATCCACATAGGAAAACGTGAATGTCTCTCCTTATCTCACAGCAGCACAGACAAGTAATTTAAGATGGGTCATATACCTAAATATGAAGAAAAATTCCATAAAACTTGTAGAATAAACTCTAGTGAAATATTTCTGAGGCCTTTGGATAGGCAAATATTTTTTATCCAAGAATAACAATAACAACAACAATAATGAATTAATAATAAAAGAAAAATAAATGATAATCTGGATTTCACCAAAAATTATAAACTTCTGTCTTCAAAAGACAGTGTTAAGAAGGTAAAAAGGCAAGCCACACATTAGAGAACTATTTCTAATATCTGACAAAGAGCTTGAATATAAAATCCTTCTACCAACTCAATAATAAACACACAAAACATTTTAAGTTAAATTGTCCAAAGATTTATATATCACTTACAACCTTTAAAAGACAAGATATTAATGTCCAGTAAGCACATAAAAGTGTATTTACTATCAGTGGTTTAGGGAAATTCAAATTGAAGCCAAAATGAGATACCACTTCAAACATACTACAATGGCAAACTTTTAAAAGAAATGAGGAAAGAAAATAACCAGTGTGATGAGAATACAGGGTAACTGGAACTCTCATACTTTGTTAGTTACAATTGTCACAATCCCTTTTGTTCTTAACTGGCATTTTCTTAAACATTTACACATTATCCTATGGTCCGCTAATTTCTCTCCCACATACTTACCCAAAAGAAACAAAATCCTATTTCCACAAAAACACTTACTCAAGAATTGTCATGGCAGCTTTATTTAATAATATCCCTCAGAAAATTACCTAAGTTTCCATAAACATGTGAAGAATTTAAAAAATTATATTTATGAAAGAATTCCTACTCAGAAATAAAAGGAATAGAATCATAGGTAAGTGTGAAAACATGAATAAATCTAAAAAACAAGATACTGAACAAAATATCCAAGGTATGAAAAGTACATGCAGTATCACGTAAACAATTGGGAAAAAAAGATGATTTTCAGACATTGGGTAATAGATAACACAGGACAGTGGTACCTGAAAAGGAGGAAACAAATGAGGGAGTCTTATGAGTATGGTAGTTTGGAGAAATTTCCAGGGTCAGCACAGGGAGGAAAATCCAAAAACAGCCTGGAGATCTTTCTGTACTAAGGAGATAGAACTGGGAATTCATGGAGGCCAAGTGACTGAAATCCACAAGGAATAAGAAGAGAGAGCTTCAGAGGGCTAGAGAAAGAGGGAGGAAGGGAGAGAGAAGGAGAGAGAAAGAGAGAGGGAGAAGAGAAGGAGGTGTCAGGGAAACAACCAATAGAAATGTAAGAACTAGATAATAGTAAGTGACCCTTACTGACACCATACACAAAAATTAACTAAAAATGAATCATGGATCTAAATATAGGAACTAAAGCTGTAACATTTCTATGATGAAAAAGAAGAAAGAGGGAGAGGAGGAAGGAGAAAAAGAAAATCTTTTGGCAAAGTTTTGGCAACCTTGGGTTTGGCAAAGTTTTCTTGGATATATAGAAACCAAAAATTAAGAACTATAAGAGGAAAAAAAGCAATAAATCAGGTTTCATCAAAATTAAACTTTCATTGTTCAAAAAGGCACTTAAGAAATTGACAGGATGCAAAGAGAAAATACTTGCCAAATCTATATTTGACAAAGAGTTTGTGTATGAAACAATATTAAAAAAAACAACTCTTACAATTCTGTAATAATACAATTGAGCTAGTGCTCAATGAAACATGGGTAAAAGATTTGAATAGGCACTTCAGAAAAAAAAAGGTACCATATGGTTGACAAATGATCTTCTGAAAAGATGTTCCACATCACTCATGATTATGTAAGTGCGAATAGAACCAAAATAAAATATCACTATGTATGCTTCTAGAATGGCTGAAATTAAAAGTGTTGGTGAGGTGCGACTGGCTTATTCGTATGCTGTTTGTGAGAATTTAAAGCGGTATGCATAACCAACTTGGAAAACAATTTGGCAGTTTCTTAAAGAGAAACCTACCTACCACTCAACCCAACCATTCTAATTTTAGGTATTTACACAAGAGAAATGAAAGGGTATGTACACACACACACACACACACACAGTCACACACACACACACACAAACTGTAGGCAGATGTTTTTCACAGTTTTATTTGTATAAAATTAAAGCTGGAAGTAACCTAAATGTGTATAAACAGGTAGAATGAAAAAAATAAATTTTGATATATTCATGCAGCAGAATGCATTCCATTTGACAATAAAAAGGAATAAATTACTAATCAATGGGAAAACATGGATGAATCTCAAAATAGTTGTACTAAGTAAAAAGTTACATCAAAAAATGCATTCTGCGTGATGGCATGCATAATTTTGCTAAGAGGAAATTCTAGAAAATGCAAATTAATCTATGGTGATGGAAAGTAGATCAGTGGTTGCAGAGGACTAGGAGATGGAAGGATGGATTACAAAGGTGTTTGAGGAAATTTTTGGGTTCACTATCTTGATTGTGGAGACAATTTCATGAGTGTATAGGTATGTCAAAATCCATCAAATCACATATATATTGTGCTGTTTATTGTGTGTCAGTTGCCCCTCAATGAGGCTATAAAAGAAGGCAGACCAAACATAGAACTAAGGTGTGTAATTTTCAGTCCTTTTCTGTTTTCCTTCCTCTAGTTTCCCCACTTTCTTTCCTCTAGTTTCCCCCCTTTGATCTCTAGGATCTTAAAATATCAACCACAAGTCCTAGATTTTCCGGAAATACCAGTGTCTTTAGTATTCCAGAATTTATCAGATCATGGGCATCAATTTTGGATTAGAAGAACATAGAATCCACTTTTCTAAGCCCTTGTCAATGAGATAAGGCCTAACCACTGCATTTTCTGATTATTTCCACTGCACACTTGCCAAGCTTTTTGTTTCCTACTCTTCAATACCCCATTATCCACTGCACAGGTTCTCCAGCCCCCAGACCACAAGAGTATAAAGATGAACTCTAAGATTCATTCTGACTTCTGGATTGGCTCTCCATCCCTAGAAAGATGTCAAGAGGCCTCCTGGGAGAGATTTCCTTTACTTCTGGTCTTATAGACTTCTAAAGCCTAGCTTGCAAGAAGCTGGAAGAAGAAAGCAGAGCTGGCAAATGTGAAGCTTATCATGAAATGTCCTTTGAAATATCTAAGCACATAACTGATCTCTGTATCTGGGAGAGTGGTGAGTAAAAGGCATGACCACTGTAGTGAATGTCAGAGGGGTGTCATTACATACAGATTAATCACCATCATATATGAAGGTGAATAATAATCATGAAGACAAAGGAAAACAATTAAGTTAATAGATTCCCAAAACTCATCATGGGCCTTTCCTCCTTCCTTTACTGTATGGAAAATATAATGCTTCTTCATCCCTGATTAACCTGTTCTCTTCTCTTCCTGCTCAGAACTTGAAGTATCCTCTGCAATGGACTACACTTTGTCCCAGAATGGAAGCAGCTCCTCTTCATTCCATAGTTCTAAGTTTGTAAACCCTTCTTGCTTCTGTAAAGGGAATTTTTGGATGCTTTGGAACCTAGAAGAGACCAGCCAAATCTCCTGTTATTTTCCTGAAGTTTACCTTAGAGAAGGTGATGAGAGCATTATCCACAGTCTCCATCATACGGGCCATACTAAACACTTCTGTCATATTGGCATTTTCATAAGACTTTTGTCATTTAAATTTTATCATTTTATTATTCTAACAATAGAAGTTCAACAACCAAAGGAAAGGAAGGCCAGAGTGTGTCTGCAGAGTGAATACTGTACATCTATGTGCCAATGTCAGTATACATGGGGTCTATATCTGGTTCTTCCAGGCTGCTAGTAACTCACTGAAAGACTTTGGGCAAGTTATTACCCTTCTGAGTCTCAGTTTCCTCATATGTAAGTGATTACACTGGAAAACATGACCTGAAGGTCACAAATGGTTCTAAAGCCTGGGGTTCCAATTTGAAGCACCAAGTGTGAATGGCTCCATAGAATTTAAGGAGCTTAGGATGTCACTGCCTGCTGCATGCATAGAGCCTTTTAAATCCAGCAGTGAGGGGGAAAGGGAGATTTCCATACTTCCTTTCTCAATGGCCCTGGCTCAGCAAATTCAGAGGACTAAAGAGCCAGCCCATCTCCAAGCATGTCTAACCTCATGCCTTCTTTCCCCACTGACATCCCTTCATCACCACTGAAGTGGTGGTTTGCTGGGTCTTTGTGGTTATGTCCATCAGTGTCATCTCAGGGAACAACAGGTAGAGCAGAAGAGACCCAGAATCCCAGAATTATAGAGCCCAAGACAAATTTACCCAGTTGTAAGCCTACCCTGACAAGTTAGAGATAAGGAAACCAGGACCCAAGAGAAACATCATTTCCACCAGCTCTGACACTGCCAGCTTGTGGCTTTGAGAAAATTTCAGTGTCCTCAAAAAAGGGACATAATAGTGCCTAATTCCTCATGTTGTGATCACGTATGTTTAACTCCCAATTTGGTAGATATAAAATGTGAACAATTTCAACACTCAAGTTTTAAAACTAAGGAAATGAACAGCAGGTCTACTGTTACCAATCTTATGATTTTCTATTATAGTACATTAATTTGGAAAAGAAAGAGCTTGTCTTAAAATACACACACACACACACACACACACACACACACACACACTGAAGGAGAGAAATAGGATAGGAATGAGGGCATCTTACTCCCTAGATCTGAGTGAGGCAGGTCAGGATGCACTGCCCAGGTGTGCAAAAACCTGATTAGTCTCAACTCCACAAGGCAAACTAGTTCTGTGACATGGGGCAGGCACTTAAAACCATCTGTCCTTCTGCTCTCAACTATCCAACAAGAATAGGAATACTTTCCTTGCTGACTTCATGAAGATATTGTGAGGATAGAATATGATGGCATTTTTGAAAGAATAAAATATATACAGGGCACTTGGGTGGCTCAGCCTGTTAAGCATCCGACTTTGGCTCATGTCACAATTTGTGATTTGTGTATTTGAGGCCCTCGTTGGGCTCTGTGCTGATGGCTCAGAGCCTGGCGCCTCTCTCTCTGCCCCTCCCCCGCTCATGCTCTGTCTTTATTTCTCAAAAATAAACATTTAAAAAAGTGTTTAATATATAAATTGTAAAATATACAAATTATATTTTATAGTATAAAAAGTCTTTTTATTTTTTTACCAAGTTTATTTTTTTCACCAAATTCAGAGGACTGAAAAGCCACCCCATCTACAATTTTATTTTAAGTCTAAAATATGTACAGATACTAATCTGTTGGAAATACATGATAGTACAGATTTTTTAGCTTCTGCATTATTTGTGGATCAAAAAATGTATTTACAAAAGAGTTTAGTGGATGTTAAAATGCTGGGCAAATGCAGAGGGTCTTTTTTACTTCAAGAGAGGAGAGACTGAGCATAGAAGGAGGAGCTCACCATTCACAGCATGGGGTTATGGAGATGAGATCACAGAATTCTGACCCACTCCCTCAAGTGATTTTTTAAAATCTGTGTAGGGCAGTCATCATGCACAAAGGCTGGAGCCATGGGCAGTCTCCCAGCTGGGCTTGTCTGCCTGCTTTTTCTCCTATTACAAGCCCATTTGTCTAGGCAGCTTCCATTTACAGAAAGGGCAACTTTAAATAATCATAAATCACATTGCTTTAGTCAATGTTTTAATCATAAGATTAGTTTTAGTTTGCTTGGGTAAGACATTTTAATCATGAGTTTCAGTTTCTTCATCTGTGAAATGAAGATGGTTATCCCTCTCTGCCTACCTCATAGAACAGTTGTCAGACCTGATAAAATAACCACAGTGGCTTCTTACAGAGAAATTCCACATGGCAGGCACTGCGCCCAGGGCTCTACATGAATCATCTTTTTTATCTCTCAACAATCCTACCAAGAGGTGTTATTACAGATGAGGAAATGAAGGTTCAGAAAACTTGAGTAGTTTGTCTGAAATCACACTTCTGGTAAGTGATGTAGCCAGGCCAGGAACATGATCCAGAGAACAATGTGTGTGGAAGCAGTCAAAAGTGGAAATGCCCCATCTGATGAGGCTCCCTGTTGCAGTGGTGACAACACAGGTGTGTGTCTTTATGGGAGCCCTCACTGACCATTGATCCAACTTCAGGTGCCTCATTCTGCTCTTATGGAGCAGAAGTCAGGGTAGCTCAAGGCTCAGTGGGAGAGGGGCTCAGACCCTACCCTGGGTCATTCTGCTCAGTTCCCTTCTGTCAGGTCATTCAGAGGCAGGTCATTCAGAGGGAGGCTCACTGTCTCTGAAAATTCCCACTGGAAGAGTTCACCAAACCACCTCTGCACTCTCAGCCTTCATGATTACTATAATTTATGAACTCAGAGCATTTCCATCACTTGTCCACATGAATGGCTCTGTTACTAAACTATCAGCTTCTTGAGCTTGAAGTCTGTTTGGCCTTCCCAGTTAGGCCCTTGACCATCCCTGAATCACTAATGGGTATTATATTGCATTAACCTCCCTTCAAGAAAACAAACAGACACACTTTATAGAAGCCAAACTAACTGTGTTCTTGGGAGAGGAGATGAATAACAGAGAAAAGGAGAGGCTGAGGTTCTCTCCCTGTCAAGGGCTCCTCTGTCTTGTGGGCTAATTAGTCCTGAGATAGTGGGCATTGGAAACCCCCAGAATCTTCTATTAAAGCAAAGGGCTACATCACTGGGGTCAGGTAACAAAATGAGATGCAAGAGTTCAGGTTCCTCATCCACTGGGGGTGTGTTCTGCCTTGGGGTTCAAACTGCTTGGTCCATGATACCTTGACCAGCTGGGACAAGGCTTGAGACTCAGTTTTTCTAATTGTAGAGTGGACTTCTATATCTCAGAGATAGTGCATCTAGAGAGCACTAATGAGGGCTGAGGGATAGGCTAAGGGAGCTCCAATCTTCTGTTGCAAGTTGTTTCTGGCCCACCTTTGCCTTTCTCTTTCTGGTATGAACCTTGGAGCAAGGACATGGCTAGCCATTAGAGTGCTATGCACTGTATCTGACAACAGGCAAAGCAGCGCACTGACCCATCAAAGCAAAAGCAGGAAGTAGCCATAGAAGGGTCCTTTAGCCCTTCCTCTGCCTGCAGCTACTTCCCAGGAATGGTGAGTTCTGTGGAGTCCAGAGGGTTGGGTTGATTGGTAACACAGGTGTGTGTGTGTGCATGCACATGCTCAGTATAGCAGCTATTTTACAAATGTAGCACTTATTGTAGCACAATATTTTAATGAACAATATGGCCACTCTAGGTGTGTGTTATCTGAGTAACCACCTTGCACCTGAAGGGGGCAGAGGAGGGAATGATCCGGATGCTACTCCAAGGCTCTTCCTGTGTCCCCCTCAAATAACTAGAGTGGGAAATGGTGATGATTTTGTCCCAATCCTGTCAGCAGTTTCTGGGGCTGAGTGCTTGCAAAGGGAGGGGCTCTATAGCTCTAGAACAGACATGACTGGCTGTGTCTGCATCCTGACTTCAGCCTCACCCTCTCAGATCTGGATTCTGAACTTAGGGGCAAAGAATTCTGGAAAGTCCATTTTCTGGCTGGTTAAGATGTGTTCAGCCTTCCATCCCATCACTCTCTCCTGGCTTACCTGGGCACACCTCAGTGTGAGACAGGATGGATGAGCATTGGTCAAAGGGTAAAGAGCCCCAGCTGCTCCATATCTTCAAATAGGCTTAACACAAGACTCTCTGAAAATCATCTCCTAAAAGCATGACCTGGGGCTGGGTCCCAGAACCTCCTGTGTTGTTCATGACCACAGGGGACAGACTGGGGTCTAGTCAATCAAGAACAACCTCACTGCTCAGAGGAGGGGTCCAGATTTCAGAAACCTTGTTTTCTTATAGGCCACAAGGAGTTCTCCTTTGTGCTTTGTTGAAGTGTCCAAACCTGAAGATGTGGCTTAGTAATGCTATCTTGATCCAAAAGCATTCTTGCTTTATTTCTGGTTTTACTCTAAATGCAAGGAGGAAACAGTTTTGTTTGGTTGCTGTGGCTATGTAATTGCTAAGCAATGCTAACAACTGTTATGCTCTAAAGATGAATGCAACTTCCAACTTTACATGTGCTCTCATGTTTTCAAATCACATTACTCAACACTAGTTTATTTATTCCTGATAACCACTCTGAGAAGTACACAATCCTATTTTCTTAATTTCCCAATTGAAGAAACTAAGGCTCATGGAGGCTAACAACTTGTTATAAGGTAGAAAATAGAAGAATTCAGACTCAAGTCTAAGATTTTTCACTTAAAATTCCATGTCTACCAGATTCTAGCACCCTAACCAGTAATTAATCTTTCCTTTTCAGGGCTGTAAAAAGGCCCAGAAAACAGAGGTTTCTGGAGGCTAAAAAGTGAGTGTAAGGGGGTGCCTGGGTGCTCAGTTGGTTAAGCATCAGACTTCGGCTCAGGTCATGATCTCACGGTTCATGGGTTTGAGCCCCATGTCAGACTCTGTGCTGACAGTGTGGAGGCTGGAGCCTGCTTCAAGTTCTCTGCCCCTACCCTGTTCATTCTCTCATTCTCTCTCTCTCTCTCTCTCAAAAATAAATAAAATATTTTTTTAATTTGTTTAAAAAGTGAGCATAAGAATCAGAGCTGAAGCACCTGGGAGGACTGTATTTCTTGGACTGACACGTGCTCAGCTGTAGTACTCTCCTCCCCATCCCAGAGTATTCACCCCCACTCAGCTATATGACCACCCAGAGTGTTCACAGAGCTTCTTGAGCCCAACTATGAAATTCTCCAGATACTTATGGGCTTCTGGAATTATTGTTCATGCACACCTAGTGAAAAGAATCTTTCTTTCTTCAAGACATGGAGACCAGTCATGATTGGAAAATACCAGTGTCCTATAAGTTTTCCTTCCCTTCGGAATTGAGAGAAAATTCAAAGCCTGCAAAACTATTGAACTATCAGTTTTTGTAGCATATCTTCTCATTGCCAGCCCAAAGCTTTCATATTAACATTGTTATAAATGTTCCATATTTGTATTATTTGTGCTAAACTACCTTACTTCCCCATACATGTGTCTTTCAAACACAAATGGAACTGAAATATATTTGTAAGGTTACTTAACAAGAACAACAAATTAGGCATTAATTCAATGACTCTTACAGAAACTGGAAGGTGGGTTTCTCCCTTCAGGAAGCAGACATGACCTTCATTTAGAAAACTCATGCCCACTTGGAGTTGAAGATAAGGACATATCCCCACTAGCATTTTGTCTCTGTTGTGGTTCCAGTCACCATCTTTTCAAACTCACTCTGAACATTCATTCTTTAACCAGTTCTTCTAGTGGTAATCAATCAGCTCTATGTCCCTGGCACTGCTAGGGAGAAAATAATCTGTCAACTCAAAACTACCACAGACACTTGGCAGCTAAAACAATTATGATACAGCAATGGTATCCAACTGGGGTTTATTTTTCATCTCAGGGACATAGGCAGTATATATAAACTTTTTTGGTTTTTGTAATTCAGGGGGGTGCTGCTGGCATCTAGTGGGCAGATGCTGCTAAGCATCCTGCAATGCACTGGATAGCCCCCACCAGAGAGAATTGCCTGATATTTTCAATTGTGCAGAGATTGACAACTTCTGCAATGCTGTGGGGTCAGTGCTATAGCAGAGAGAGAGAGAGAGAGAGAGAGAGAGAGCGCAAAGGGGAGGGGCAGAGAGAGAAGGTGAGAAAGAATCCTACGCATGCTTTGCACCATTAGTGCAGAGCCCAATGCAGAGCTTGAGCCCACAAACCATGAGACCATGACCTCAGCAAAAGTCAAGAATCAGATGCTCAACTGATGAGCCATCCAGGTGACCCAATTTTTTTTAATAATAGCCATTCTAGTGAGCCTGAAATAGTATCTCATAGAAGTTTTGATTTGCATTTCCCTAATGATTTGTGATATTGAATAACTTTCACATGCTTCTTGACCATATATATGTATACTTTCTTTGGAGATATGTCTATTCAAGTCCTGTGTCCATTTCTTGAATTGGGTTACTGACTTTTGTTGTTGATGTGTAAGAGTTCTTTACATATTTTGGGTCATATCTCTTATCAGATATATGCAGTGCAAATATTTTCTCCCATTTTGCCTCTTCCCTCTTTTGATAATGTCTTGTGATATATAAAAGTTCTAAGTCTTGATGAAGTGCAGTTTGTTTTCTTTTTTTCTTTTGTTGTGCTTTGTTTTCTAACAGTTTTAAAGCTTTTTCTCTTTTATGTAGGTCTTTTATACCATTCCAACTTTAAGAAACTCATGGGGGAGTGATAGAAGCAGTCATGTAAAATCATATCAATAGAGAATCAGAAGGTGGTTTCATAGTGGCTAGTAACATAGGCTATAGAGTCCCATAGATTCTGACCAATATAATTAATCTGAACCTCAGTTTATTTATCTTAAATTGTGAATATTTTTTCTTGGCTTCATAATAATGGATACGGATGAAGGAATACAGGACTGAGAAGAACAAGAAGGGGGAGTCTCCTGATGTAGTGATCTCTCCAAAACATACCCATAAAAATGTGAGAAAAGATTGCTCACTAGGGAGCACAGAATAGGGTGCATGTGTTATTAGCTCCATTATACAGAGGAGAAATCTGATGAATAAGCATGAGGGTAGTTTTAAAAGTCCTGGACCCCTTCTATCACCCCTGATACCCTAAGAACTATGGGAGACCAGCAGAATTGCTGTGTATTTGGAGGGTGGTAAATAATCTGAGCCTGGATCAAGCCTGACCTTGAGCCAAAGGTTGTATTTGGCTTAAAGGATTATAGGTTAATATGGTTGCCCTGTTAGAGGGGAGAAGGGAAAGGTGACCTGGGACAGCACAGAGACTCAGAGGGGAAGAAGGAAGAAAACAGAGTCCCAAGGAAGCTGGACAACAGGGTCTAGTGAGAAAGCAGGGCAGAAGCTTCCAGGAAGGAGGGTGCTCCAGGTGAAGCCTCTCTCTGAAGAGAAAAGCCCAAGACCACACATCTGGGCACAGCCTTGGACCCACTAATCTCACTAGCAGTAAAGAGCTTTGTCAAGATTTCCATCCATTAACCCAACAAGCATTCATGAGGTGCCCCCTCTGGCCAAGCAAAGACTGTCCTGGGGGCTGAGGCCAGTGACAGATGCCAACCCAAGTGAAGGAGAATGTTGTGATCCTGGACACAATGGGCCCAGTGGACCCTAGCCCCACAAGGCTGGCAGTGAAGGCAGTGATCCTGGAAGAAGTGTGCTAGCTAGCCAGTCTAAAACCTCCCAAGAGATACAGAAGGGCATCTGTGGGGATGCAGCAGCTGAGCATGTACCCTAGCCTTCCTAACCTGTTAGTCACTTATAGCTGGACCACGACTGGGCCCTGATGACACAGAGGACATGAGCCCTTCCCAGGCCTGCCCTGGGCTTGGCCCTGTCAACACTCACAGGCTGCTGTACTGCAGACAAATGAAAACCCAAAACAATTTTTTTTAATAAACAAGAGGAGAGGAAGTTAAAAAAAATGTATATATATATATATATATATATATATACACATACATACATATATATATATATATACACATATATACATATATGTATATGTATGTACATATACACATATATGTATATGTATGTATATATATATATATATATGTATGTATATATATATATATATATATATATATGGCAGTGAATAATGAGGGATCCACTCAAATTCTCTCTAAGGTAATGAATAAATAAACCCTTGACAATTTCTTCCAACTGCAGTTGACAGGATAATTGGACCTAATAACTTTTGATGCTTTTGACTTTGGTTAATGAGATGTAAATATGCATTGCAGGATTGTGGGTTTGTTTGTTGCAGAGAAACTAAATTGTGATTGGCCAAAAGGCTAGTCTTTCATTTATTTTTATTGGTATATTGCCCTTTAGACCAAAGAAAATAAAGTTGGGTAGGAGTTATTTAGTTTTATTTGGTTTGGTGTTATTGTTTACTCTTGTTTTCCTCATTGCCTTTGGGGAAGAAAAAGGAAAATCTGGTACTTCCAGTAAGATGGGAGGTCATGGGGTGTGGGAAAGTGGTACAGAGCTCAGGGCTTCCAGAAATTTCTAACACCAGCGTAGCATACTGCTGCATTCCTCATTTACCAGCCAATGTGAAAAATTTCTCCCGTCACCCTGAAAGCAGGAGGAATTGCATCTCGACCAGCTGTCTGTCTAGTTAGGAGGATGGGTTTGGATCAGTGGCTGGTGGGAAGATAATGACAGAATGAGGGATGGGTTCTCTGTGCAGCAGCCCATGCAGAAGAATAGCTTGGGCCCAGGAGAGTAGCAGAGGGAGGTGGGATGGGAGTGTCCAATGTTCCCCATCTCTTCAGGCACACAACAAGGGTCTAGGGTCTGCAGAGGGGTCAGAGGTAGTAGAAAAAGCCCCAATCTCAAGTTTAGGTCAGAGACTGTGGCCCCAGTCAGGTGACCTTCCTGGCTCTGGCTTCCTGGTCTGCAAGGTAATCTAAGACTGCCTAAGTTGCTGTGAAGGTCAAATAGTTCATGTCTGTGGAGTATAAACTTATGATGTCAGTGTTGCCTAATGGGGGTGGGGGACATTCTCTTTGAAAAGGAGACCTGTCACTGTTTAGTGCAGAGGATTCTGTGTCCAGGCATTCTCCAGTTCTCCGTGATGGGAGGACCCTGTCTTCTGACATGGTTACCCACCAGGAAAGGGGGATTCAGGATCCTGGGGATTAGGTATCTCTCACCCACAAAAGCTCTCTGCTCTGTCATGGAAGCCCCAGGTTGAAGAGAATAACGATGAGGATGTATTTCAATCCTGAGCCCACATGTTACCTGAGTGGGCAGTCTCTTCCTCCTGTGTGGCTCCTGTACTCACATGACTGCCACATTCACAACACTCTGACACCAGATGTGTGTGTTTGGTGGTCCAACAACAAGCAATTTTGTGACAACAGCTGGGTGTCTCCCAATTTAACTTCATTCTAACACTATGTTCCCAGAGAGAGCATCAGATCCCACAGGGTAAGGGCTCAGTCCCGCAAGGCTGCCCACCACTTGTCTCCACTGCAGATGCCAATTGCAAATGCAAATTGTCACCTGTGCCTCTGACCAATTAGATATAAATTGGAGGTTCCCACAACTCCTCTTTGGGTTGTATTATTTGCTGGAATGGCTCACAGAACTCAGGAAAATGTTTACTTACTGTTTACCAGTTTATTGTAAAAGAATATGGTAAAGGATATTGATGAGAGCCATATGAAAAGATACAGAGGGCAAGGTCTGGGAGGGTCCCAAGCATAGGAACCTTTATCCCCATGGAGCTGGGATGCATGTCCCTTCTGGTGTGCAGATGTGCTCACCAACCTGGAAGCTCCCCAAACTTTGTACTATTGGGATTTTGTGGGGGCTTCATTACATAGGTATGATCAATTATCAACTCAATTTCCAGACCTTCTCTCCTCTTTGGAGGGTAGGGAGCAGGGCTGAAAACTCCAAACTTCTAGTCATGAAAATTCCAAGCTTCTAAGCTTTGTCTTTCTAGTGACCAGATCCCATCCAGCCCTCACCCAGGAACATATTCAGAGTCGCCTCACTAGCACAAAAGCTACTGCTGTCAGCCAGTAAACTCCAATGGATTTAGGAGCTCTATGGCAGGCTATGATTTCACATTATCCAATGTAAGAAAATTTGTGTGTGTTACTCTTGGCTCTGTGCTCAGTAGAGGTTTGAGTTGAAGCTCATAGCATAGCAGCATGCCCATGCTGGGCCACAATCCCCTGAGAACTCCTGGCCAGGCTGAGAACAGAGCAGGCCCAGGCCCTTCTCAGACACAAAGTCATCTCCAATGAGAGACAAGGATCCCTAGCTTTTGCCATGCTAACCACTCAAATTCCTGTTCCTTGTGGAGAGAACCCAAAATGGCCTCAGCATTTCAGAATGGCTCACAAATACATTTGGAATAGGGACTACTCTCCAGAGTTATATAAGACTGGGGAGGAATAAAATAACATAATGTAGATGACTTCAATATTTTGATATAAACTTTTTATTGAAGTGTCACAAACATAGAGAGCACCACACAAATCATAAGTGCACAGAATTTTCAGAGCTCAATTCAAAAAGAAGAGTATCACCACTGCCCTAGAGGGTCTCCTCATGCTCTAATCCTAAGACCCACCGAAGATAATTCACTTCTGATTTCTAACAGCATGGATAGACACTGGTGGTTTTCAGACTTAATATATGTGAAACCATACATTGTGTACTTTTTTCAGGGAAAAATGTACATGCAGTGAAATACACAAATCTTAACTGTATGAATGATTGTAGACAAATGCATACACCATGAAACCCACATTTGTATTGAGACATAAAACACCCGCTTCTTCACAGAAAGTTATCTAGTGCCCCTTCCCAGAGAGCCACTTTTCTAACTAATTCCATATATTAACTCTGTGTGATCTGCGTCTTCATATACACAGGAGCACACAGTGTGCATTTTTTAATTGAGTCTTTTCACTCAGCATGCCATCTCTGTGCATCATCCATATCATTTTATGTATTAGTTTGTTGAATTCTATTGCTAAATAGTTTTCCATTGTATGCCTATAACCACAATTTAATGATTGTACGTCTATACCACATTGCCTGCTCCACCTCACTAACACTGAATTCAGTTGTATTGCAGAGTCTGAACAAATACAGAGAAATGACGGGCTCTCTGACTATTTTGTGGTAGGGTCCCCTTCCTAAGGAATGTGAGAAAAATAAATGTTCAAGGCAACCTGGCTATAAGCACACATGAAGCCCCTCACGACCTTGTAACATGAGACCACTTAATCAGACTGTGTGTTTGCATGTTACCATATATGGGAGACAAAGAAATAGAAAATGTATATAAAAAAAAAAACTATGCCATGTGGCATTCGGGTCTCAGTTCTTGGGGTACGAACACAACTAAGACTTGCTGGCACGAATAAAGTTGCTTCCTGGAAAGAAAACCTTCAGTGTCACAACTGTCTGTGTGAGAATCCTGCTACAATTTGGCTTTGACCTGTGTAAATTCCTAGAGGACCCATATCTCTACACTGTAGCACTTTTGATTGAATTAGAAAGTTATTTCTGTGTGTCCAGATTAGGAAAAATTGTCTTCCCTGGGCCTGTTATCTCCATGAAATTGCAGCTTACCAAGCAGAGCTGACTGTGATGCTTCTCCTATGCCTCCTCAGCCTGGTGATGCCTGCAGAGCATACCCAATTTTGCAACCCCTTCTGGGCCTTCCCAAGACTCACAAGGTTCTAGTCAGAGACTCTGGGCCCCTGGGAAAGTCTGGGGCCTGTGTGTGAGGTGACCATTGGGCTCTGGAAGCCCTGCTGAGTTTGCCTTCCATCTCTGCCATCTGCTGGCTATGTGACCTTGGGCAGGCCACCTGGTCCTCTGAGACCCTCCTTATGTGTGAGAAGTAAAGCTGGGCTCAGGGGAGGGGTCCATGAGATAACATGTGAGGGCATTCTATAAATCATAAAGCTCTAGATAATTGTAAAGGGCCATGAGGGATCTTGGTAAGATTGTGTCTCTGCAAATATAATTTGAGCTCCCTGGGCAGCAGCCAACTTAGCTCAATTTACCTGTGTGGAAACTCTCTATGATACCAAATAAAATACATATTCTTCTCAGACCCCACAAGCCCTAAGTGATGGGAGTAAGGGAAATGTAACTATGAGGATTTGGCATGTTCTCCATAAGTCCTTAGTGCCACATACAGCTTTCATCATCTTAATCATCTTGAATAATCATCAAACTCTCCCACTGAAAATAGCTTGGAAGAGATGGCAATGGGAGAGCAGTTGGGAATTTATGCAACGCTGCTTTCCCTTCAAAATGGAAATGCAGTAGCTACCATTCAAATTATGCATGACACTTGAGTGCAGATGGGTGGGGTAAGTGTGGGGGAGGAGGGCATTGATCGCTTGTCTGGGTCAGGAGAGGCAATAATGCAAGCAGTGTTAGTCCCCTAAGTCTCCTGCTCATTGCTTACCTGTGGAGGTCAAGTGAAGGTTTGATGGCCTCACCACCTGCAGCTCCTTGCAGAGGGAATTAAATGGCTATGCCTGGCCCCAAATGAACTCATGACAATAACTGCTTGGGAGGCTGAAGTCAGCACAGGCAGCTATTCAAAGCTCCTCAGAAAGTTTTGGGGACCCACCCAGGCACAGCACCTCCTGCTGTGCCTCTAGAGCCACATCTGCAGAAATGAGGGTGGGAGTTCTATCTACAGGCATTAAGATTAGTGTCAGTGAGTCCTGCAGTTCCAAGGGCCCAGTGACAGTGTTGCCTCCTTGCCTTACTATGACGGTTCCCCTGAACCCTGCCCTGCCCTGGATCCCAGAGAACAAAAGACAAGGGATTTCTCTTTTATATACTGATGCACCCTTGATATCCTCCTATGTCTCCTTATGCCCTGAGAAGTATTTCATTCACCCACATCTGTGCAGGGGCACACAGCTGGGAGATGGAACTTCAGGCTTTTCTGGAGCATAGAATCTTTATTCATCTGTCTTCCTATGTATTCTCATCTTTTGCAGGGAGCTCTTGAGGAAGTGGCTGGGGGCCTCCTTAGTGGACTGGTTGACAGTGAATATATCTGAGACACAGGCTTTGCTCTGGGTTTCTGCATTCTGTCCTCTGTCACCATATCCTCCACCCTCTGGGAAGAAGGTTGTATAGAATCAGTTCCCAGCTCATGGCAGCAGTGACCTGTGGGGAGGGGGTACAGCCTGGCACCCACACCCTGACAGAAGGTCACTCTAGAAGAGGATCAGTTGGTAAGTATGTGGGAATCCCCAGCCTTCAAGGATAGAAGCCCATTATGCATGGGGTCATCATTGCTCTAAAGCTGGGGAGCCCTGCACTGCCTTCAGCCTCACCTGCAGGGTTCAAGAGCAAAGTTCTGGCCTGCCTCAGTCCCAGGCAGTAGGCTTTTGGGGTGAGGCTGAGGTTGTGGCTGGTTTGACCCCAAATGTGGCCTAGGTGGGATAATACAGGGTGAGAAATTTTAAATCCAGGTGCAGCTTGGCAGAAGATTGTGTTTCTTTCTCCTTACCCCTCCCCATCCTTCTTCTGGGGTCCCCATCCCTCTATGATTTATAAGTGCTCTTTACACAGTAGGCTAGGAGTGATATCAGTGCTTAACACCTCATATAGGTTTCAAATAGTCCCATATTCAGTTGTTTTCCTTTTTTTCTAATTATTCTAATGTCACACATAAAAAAAATCTTTCCTTCCATTTGTAAACATTTTAATTATTCACTAATATTTTCAAAATATTTATTAAATCTAACATTGACTTTAGTAAATAATACTTCTAATTTTTATATGATATATATATATATATATATATATATATAACATTTATAATAAGAAAATTGTGTTATTTTTACTCAAAGTAATGAAAGGAACATTTTTAAAAATCTGGCAAACAAACTAAAAACCTCAGGCTCAGGGTACATGATTTCTTTTAAGACCTAGTTGAAACTAACTTCTAAGGAGCTGAGCCTTCAGGGTGGATTTTGGTAAAACGACTTTTAATGCAGGAGTAGAGAGGGGAGGTTGCCATCTGCTGATGGGGTGTCTTTCCCCCCACTTCTCTGAAGTCTACCCACTCTGTGGGTATTTTATGTTAGGTAAAAGGCAAGATGCCTAGTTAAATATGAATCTTAAGTAAACAAACATTTTTTAGTCTGTCTCAAATATTTCATGAGATATACTTATGCTAAAAGATGATCTGTTGTTTATTTGGAATTCAAAATTAACCAGGAGCCTTGTATTTTTTAATAATATTTTTACTTTATAAGTGTTCTACATTTAAAGACAAATTGCAAATATAGTACAGAGAGTTCCCATATTCTCCACACCCAGTTTCCTATACTATTAGATTCTTAAATTAGTATAGTACATTTGTCACAGTTAATGAACACTTTAACATATTGTGATTAACAGTAACAGTGTTATTTTTAAGTTTATTTACCTTAGAGAGAGAGAGAGAGAGAGAGAGAGAACAAGGGGGTGAAGGGCAGAGAAAGAGAGAGGGAGAGAGAGAGAGTGAATATTCCAAGCAAGCTCCTCATTGTTGGTGTGGAGCCTGATGTGGAGCTCAAGCTCAGGAACTGCGAGATCATGACCCTAGCCTAAAACCAAGTGTCAGATGCATAAACGAGCCACCCAGGTGCCCCAACAATGACAGTATTATTAACTAAATTCTTACTTTATTCAGATTTTCTTAGTTTTTCCCTGTCCTGTTCCTTTTCCAGAATCCCACATGACATTTGGTCATCATGTCTACTCAGGCTCCTCTTGGACATGATACATTCTCAGGCTTTTCTTCTTTTTGATAACCTAAATAGTTTGTTGTTGTTGTTGTTGTTGTTGTTGTTGTTTTGAAGTCAGGTGTTTAGTAAACTGTCCCTCAGTCAGGATTTGTCTGATATGTTCCTCATATTTAGACAGAAGTTATGGGATTTTTTGGAACAAGATCACAGAGATGAAGTGCCATGCTTATCACACCATCTCAACTATACATATTATCAACATGACTTACCTCTTCTGATGCTGGCCTTGCTTATCTGGCTGAATGGTGTATCCACTTTAAAGTTATTCTTTTATTTCCTTTTCCATATTGCATACTTTTTAAAGAAAGTCAGTATGCCCAGCCCACAATTAAGGAACTATGTTTCACCTATGTTGAAATGCCTCATGTTTCTATTTGCTAAAAGGCAATCCTATCCATGGTCAGTGGCCAATCAACTGCCCTCTGCCCCCATGCTGTCCTTATTCACTCCTGCCCAAGGTGAATTCTCCTTCCAATATCTGGGGTACTGGGAGTATACAAATCAGCATATCACCCTCCAACATCCCATATTATTGCCCTCCGCTTATCATGTCTATCCCCTTCCCCCACAGCAAGACTGTCAGCTTAAGAGGGCAAAATCTGGATCCTATCTGATTGCTTTGTTCCCCAGTGCCTGGACCACAGCTGGCTAATACATGCTTGTTGGTCTAATCTGATGGATATCTTAACACCAGGCCTCTTTTTTCTGGGGTATAGCAAATGTTCAAGAATGAGTCCTGCTGGGCCAGGAGGTCCCAGATACAGTGCAGACAGCCTCTGTGAGGGTCAGTGTTACCTTGGATTCTATAGATACTGCAGGGCAGGGGAGTTTGGTGGACTGATTTGTATCTGTTCCAGAGTGAAGAAGAAAGTCTGATCACAGACACCCTGTCATTCTCCTTGTCCTTCAGGAGGCCAGTTAAGCATCAAGAGGTGTCACTCACTGTAGGACCTGGCTGCTCTGGTGAATCTCTGCTCAGAATTCTCAGTGTATGACCAATCCAAACACCCCTCTGGATGCAACCCATCCTGACTAAACCTCCGAACACGAAGGTATTTTTAATCCAGGAGACTGAGGTGCTGCAGTGTAGTCCTTGAGGTTCCTGGCTTTCCCAACCCTCCCTTTTAGGAAGGACTTCCACTTACAGAAGATTTTTCTTATCCTGGAGCATGCTTCTACTTGTGTGCTGGCAGACCCTCACCCACTCATCCTGAGAAAAATGTTATCTAACCTTGTACCTCTCTCAGGGTGCAGGGACGCCTCTGAGACAGAACAGTCCTGGAGGCAAGAACAGAAACTTTGCAGAGATCAGATCTGCTCAGTTATTCCAGGTGGCCAGGAAACCTGGAACTGAGTTGAGTGGCCAATAGTGACACCTGGATGGGAAGGGAATCCAGTCCTTCAGATCCTAAAAGTAGACATGAGTTGATTCTAAGGCAGAAAAGCCCACCAAAGTCCCAGGGCTTGGCATCACAGCAGATACCATCTCTATCTGGCCTCACAGAAACTTTAGGGGCTGGGGCACCAAAGGTTCTGGGCAGGGGCAGATGGTGAATTGGGGTGTTTGGCCAGGGCTATTCACTTGATGATATAAGTCCTGCACTTTGGTGGAGTTGAATATTCACCTGGAGCTGGCAGATGGTGAGGCTGCTTTTCCCTCTACTAACTCACCCCCAGGAGAAGCCAGTCCCATGAGAAGATTTCATCCTGCAATGGGTCAGATAGGTCATTGCACTTGCTGAAGATCATGGGTAGGCAAGAGTATGGGGACTGAAGGTCCCTCTGAGCCCTCTGAGCATTTGTACCTAGCAATCAAGGAGTCAGAGCCTGGCACCCACTAGGTAGAACACAACATCCTGGAAAGTCATGGAAAAATCCCATTGTGCCCACCAGCTTGCTGTGTGGCTTTGGCAGAGTAACCTGACCCCTCTTAGCTCCCTTTTATGCATGGAAAAGTCAGGTGACAATCTATCCTCAACTGCCTCCTGAGTAGTCGTGTTCAGTGTTCCTGTGGGGAGGTCCTGTTGCCCCAGGCTGCTGTGACACTAAGCCCTGACCTGGAGGCAGAGGTGTCCCAGGACACAGAGTGGGGGGATGCTTGGTGAAGCCTTGCCTTAACCCTAAGACCTGACTCTGACAGGTGTAGGGGGAACAGTCTGGGCCCCCATCGATTACTACTCTCATTGAGAAATCAGAGGCACTTACCCAGGCATGCACTTGAAGTAAGTTCAGCCCGAGCATAAGCTGAGAATTGTGGAGAGAGTAGCCTGTGTCTCTCCCCTTCTCCCTCTGAAAGGGCTTGGGCTGATGGCTTCAAAAGAAAAGCAGTGAAGTCTCCCCAGGCTCTGGATCACTAGAACTTCACAGGGGCCTGGGAGTGCAGAGGATGGGGGCGACAGTCCCACTTGCTGGCAAGTGGTGTTGAGACACAGAGTGGGAACTGTCCACTACCACATGGTGAGTTAGCAACTGTACTGATTCCTGAGCAGGGCACTACCTCCTAGGCCATGTTTGCTGCTCACCTCCTTGCTCTCCTCAGTGATGCAGTCTTCTGGGAGCATAGCCCAGGGGTGGGTATGAGAGGGAGGCTCCCAACTTCTCAGTCCCCATTTTCCTTTCTATAAATCAGATATCATAACAATACCTCCCACAGACACACTGTGAGGACTAAATACTATAGTTCCCAGGGTGACAAGGCTCTGTGCAGCACCAAGCACATGGCAAGACTCAGGGAGCACTAGCCTTGCCATCACCACCACCATACCCAGGGAGGTGAAACTTTCAGGTTGCCCTTCACTTCAGCCTAGCATTTGCTGTCCTTGAATGGCATATGCTTCCCAGCTCCTGCTGCACCTGGAAAAATTTCTACTTCTGCTCTGCCCACAAGATTAGGTCCCTCAGGTTTTGGTGGGGAGTTTGCAAGAGAAAGTGACATATGCCTAGAATGGGTGATCCTGAACAATGAGCCAGGGTCACTGGACGGTAGGATAAAAGGGTGCAGAAGAAAGGTTTACCTTTAAGAGATCATTTGGTCTGTATAGATGTTTTGTGGCAGGTTCAGACAGAGCCAACCCAAGAGAAAGGAATCTCTCTCTCACCTTAATCAAAGAAGGGCTGGTTGAGGTGAGCTGGGCCTTGACTTATCCAAGGGAGTCCATGGAACCCAGGTTGAAGTGGGCAGCGGGACTACTGGCTGTCTACTCATAGACTACACACATTGGTCAGCAAGAATGATCCCCCTACCATGTCTCCAAAGTCTCAGCCTGCCCAGGGATGACCCAGTGGTCTCCATGCTCCATCTCTTCCTGACACATGAGGGTTTAAGTCATCAATGTGGAGGGTGTTACCTGACTGACTTTTCTGTCTGTGAGTCCTGGAAATCTTCAGAATGTCCTTGTGGGCAGACAGGAATTATCCTGTCACTCAAGAAGCTGGGAAAACCAAATGACAGAGTTGTTAAGGAGAGACACCACAGGTTGATGGAGGCCTCTCAGCCAAGAGAAGCAACCTCCTCAGCAGGAATGGAACCAAAGCCATGCACAGTAGGTCTGGTGTGCAAACTTCTGGAGATCTTACCACTCTGAGCCCAGACTAATATTCTCCCTGTCTTCACCAAATTCGAAGATCCTGGGTGAAAAAGTAGATAATTCAAACTGGGACAAGTTAGAGCTGCTGCTCTCACAAAAGGCCCACAGGGGCCTGACCTTGAGTGTCAGTGCAGGCTCCCAAGGCAAGTCTGACACTCAACTTTTGACCTGGGAGTGAGGAAGAAGGAGTTTGGGACCTAGGGAAATGGGTGGGAGCTATAGAGCCATAGGATGAAACATGCAATCCTTCACCCAGTTTGGGCAGGGACCACAGAAGTGGGAAAAAAAAGCTGAGTGTGGAGAAGACATCCCTCAAGATCAGTCATCTGACCACTAGCCATGCTTTACAGGTAAGAGCCCAGGACACAAGACATTTGACAGGCAAAGCCCCTGCCTAGTGACACTCACTGCTCTACCCGCGATGTGATTGACATCATAAGTCTCAGACATCATCCTTGGCAGGCCCTAGAGACTCAGGCCACAAAACTCACAGGGTCTTGTAACCAAACTCAAGGTAGTACTCTTATCCCTGGATCACTCTGTCATCATGGAAGTGACCCAAACAGGCTGCCCCCTGCAAGACCTTTCCCCAGAGACAGAAATGCCCACTATTTCCCCAACCCCTCCTTGGGATAGTCAGTGTGGGGTTTCCCTTATTTACCAGAATCCATTGGGGCGCTCAGCTATAAAGTGAAGGCCTGGCAGGCAGGTGGTGGGGCAGAGACTATGGCTATGTATACTACTGTGGGCAGAGAGCAGTTTTCTCTGTGAGGAACAGAGAGAAGTGGATGAGGTTAGGTTGAGGTCGAATGAGAACACTGCCCCTTTCAGTTCTGTGAAAGTACCCCTGAGCTGAGCCCTTTCTGTTTCCAATGGTAATTATCATCACAAAATAATTCCATGTTCTTTGTTACATGGAATTTGTTACATTACAAACTGCAATAACAATCACATCTACATAGAGGTGGGATACCTTGGCTGCTGGGATGGCTGTTCTGGACATAGACAGTAGCAGAGAAGGAAAGAGAATAGCACAAACATCATGTAAGGGACCACAGCTTGGCTGATAGGCTCTTGGCCCCCAGAAATTTGATGTCCATAGCTTTGTTTTCACCTCCTCCAATTTTCAAGGGCTCAGAATGCAAGTCACCCTGGTGACTGACCAGAGTCAACCTGGTGCCACCCTGGTGTCAGGGCCATAATGTGGGGAGGGGACTACACTGCTTGACCTCATAGGTATCTTGACCTCACATCTGCAGCCCTCAGCCCAGTCCTTATACAGAGGTCTTGGGTCTCTGTTCTCTTTTGTAACTTGCCTGGTATATTCTCATCAGTTCAGCAATCCTGGTGTCTGATTTCTGCCTCCTCAACTCAGAAAAGAGGAATGGCTCTGGCTGAGACAGGCCCTCCCTGTATCACACTGAGAAAGTGCCATCAATCAAGGATCCAGGTGAACATGAGGCCACCTGCTATGCTTTCATATGTTTTCTTTTTCCCAGGGTATGGAGTTCTGCCCAGCCTGTTTCCCAATGCCTGAAGCACTTGCTTCATACATTATATCCAGTTTTATATTCATCTATCATGAGGGGGCAGGTCCAATACCATTGATTCTACTATTTTTTGGGGATAGGAGTCTGCGTTTCACCCACTGCACGGCACTCGGGATCAGACTCAGGTTAATCATACTCAGCACATCCATGGTGTGTGCAATCCACCTCATGTCACATTATGCTTTATTGTTCCCTCCCATCCCAACCATCTTCTCGTAGGAACCATATACCCAATGAGTTTGATATATGGGTTTGAATATAACAATTCTTTGGATATGGATGGAACTAAATAAAATGTCATTCTGCTTTGGATTATGTTTTCTCTCTCACTTGTTTCCTTTATTCAAGACCATCTATGTTGCTATGTGTGCACATTAGTTTTCTTTCATTATAACATTCCTTAATGTACTTCAACTGTATATTTTGTATTCATTGTTCCACTGGTGGGCTCCAAGATTGCTGCTGGCTCCTACCACCATCAGGATCAACATTTCTCTTGCATCCCCACACATGTCCTTTCAGACATTCGAAAAAAATATATTGAATTTTGGACTTATTGAATCCAGGGATGCCTGGGTGGCTCAGTCGATTAAACACTCAACTTTTGGTTTGGATTCAGGTCGTGATTTCACAGTTCATGAGTTTGAGCCCCGAGTGCAACACTGCACTAACAGTGTGGAGCTTGCTTGATTCTCTCTCTTTCTCTCTCTGCCCCTCCCCCACTTGTGTACATGCTCTCTCTTTCTCTCTCTCTCTCTCAAAATAAATAAACTTTTTAAAAACATTTATTTACTTTTGAGACAAGGACAGAGACAGATAGAAACAGAGTGTGAATGGGGAAGGGGCAGAGAGAGAGAGGGAGACAGAATGCAAAGCAGGCTCCAGGCTCTGAACTGTCAGCAAAGAGCCCGACGCAGGGCTGGAACCCACAAACTGCGAGATCATGACCTGAGTCGAAGTCGGATGCTTAGCTGACTGAGCCACATACGTGCCCTAATAAATAAACAGACTTAAAAAAAAGAATCAAAATGCCAGGTTTGTACACATCAGAAAGGACCATTGAGGGAAGTGTGGGATTGTCATCCCTAGAGATCCCTAGGGCTGACATGAGTATAACAGTTACTGTTAACCCTTTCCCTTATTCTCACCCAAGCACACAGAAAATAATAAGTTACTTTCCCTGCATATATGTATCCTAATTTTCCTTTGTATACTTTTTTAAATCTTTCTAGAAAGGCAAACATTTGATTTGACAGGAACATATCATTTAGTTCTGATGACTGTGGATACTCACCTCCAGCTTTCTCTCTTAGGAGGGTTACCCCCCTGTGGGGTTCCCTCTATCCTCCCTTTTACTCTAAAACTTTTAATCATTTGCCAATCTGGACAGGTACCTGTTATCATTAATTTATGAATCCAAAATTTTATGACAGGCAGGAAAGCCTTTTTTTTTTTAGTTTTGGATGTCTTTTTCTTCTATCTTGATAACTGCCCCTGAGTTGAGGAATTGAAAGCATAAAAGGATTTAATTACTTGCCTGAAATGAAGATTGAGTAAGAGAAAATATCAAGAGAACAAACACAAAGTAATTGATATTTATATAAATTATAATTTTTCTTTAACTACTAATTATGCAAAGCAGAATTGTGAAAGGGAAATGCCTGATTGTCCAATTTAGAGAAATCTGAATTTATATGCTGACATGGTATGCCCATGGGCCTGTTAGTGAACCCCCTTTGACCCTCCATTTTTATATAAAATAATAGTTTCTATAGGCTTAGGACTGTTGTGAAGATTAAATGAGATGGGGTATCTTGAGCTACCTAGTGTGTGTTAAGGTCTATATTAGGTTATTCCATCTTTATTAGTCATTCTTATGTTACAGAGTATGCTGGTGAAAAATCAGTGTGAACAAGCCTTAAAGCTCTTGGTGCATTTGTATGAATCTCAGTTATGACTGGGGCCATTGTCATTCCTGGCACCTGAACTGAGGATGACTTTCTTTGATGCCCCTTGCAGACCATGGATTCAAGCACCCAGCTTCCCACTCTTGCTTTGCACTCACTCTGTGAGCTCCAGGCAGCTCTGTACTGAATAGACCTAGAAACTCAGAGAGATTTCCTAAAATAATCCCACAATTATACTTTATTCATGGAAATTCCTGGGAAATGAATCTGGACACTGCCTCTCTACTACAGCCTTCCAGGTGTCCCTATGACCGTGCTGCCTTGGAAGGGGTGTTGTGCTCAGACCAGTCATTGATGAGGGCCCTGGAATTATCTTCCAGGTTAGATTTGCTGAGACCCAGAGCTGGTGCCAGAGCAGATGGGAAAACTATCTGGTGGTGAATGCTAACTTCTCTAGCTTCTGTGGTATCATTATTTAATTACAGTCTGAGGGAGGAGAATGTGTTATATGTATGTAATAAATGTGTTGCATGATTTGTTCCAATATTTATGGATGGAAATGTAATGAGGAATGTTGATGTATGTGATATAGTTTGGTGCTTCTGTGTAATGACTGGATTTGAAACTCATGGCTCAGAGCTGACTTTGGGAAATGAACCCTAGGGAATAATTGAGGATGGAGGAGAGCAGTCTTGTCCCTCTGATGCCAGGTTTCAGATTCTGGGAAGGCTGAGAGACAGAGAGAAAGCTCTGAGGGATGGGATGGATCTGCATCAGAAGGAATCTGACCCCATTATTTCTGGATTGACCTTTACCTTCTGCCTCATCCTGAAGGATGAATACCACAGGATTATGTCTCCAAAGCTCCAAAGGCCAATACTGGCAGTTTATGTGGACACAGAGGCAGAACTCCTGTGAGAGCCACTGGCCAGTATCACCATGAACAGTTAACCCTGAAGAGACAAAATATGTGCCGGTGGGCTGATGCAAATGAAAGTGTGTGGGGAATATGAAGATCAGGAAGGGACTGGAGAGAGAGTCCATGGGCAAACCTGATATCCAACCAACTGGCTGGCATCCATTGTGTATGACTTGGCTAGGTGCAGTGTGGAGTATGCTAAAGAAAAGGAAATGGAGGGAAAGTCCCTGCACTTGGGGAAAATAAGACCTATGCTGTAAAATCAATGGATTTGAGATTTAAGCAGAGGGTGAGTGTGAGTTTCAGAGTCCAGCAAACGTGTGTTCTAAGTGCTTGGACCCTTGGCTGACTGACTGACTGACTCAGAGAGGGCAGCTGAGAGTAAGATGTATTAAAGGACATAACTAAGTTGAGAATCACAGTATCCCATAGCATTACTCTTGGTAGCGACCTTAGGAACCACCAATTCTCTGAAGCTAAAATACTCTTTAAAAGCGTATTTTCAATATAAAACATAGATGTATTCATTCATACAGATGGCTTTTATTTTATCACCTGGCTCTATGAATGTGTGTGTGTGTGTGTGTGTGTGTGTGTGTGTGTGCATGCACCTGTATGCACCGATGTATACGCACCTGTGTGAAAGGAAGGGTACAATATGTTTCTTACCCTTCTTACTGCTTCCAAGTTTTGGCAACTTAACAGAGGTGGTGCTTGATCTGTCACAGAACCTGAGACTGTAGGATGGATATAGTGGTGATACCTTTAATTAGAACCCAGGAGACCTGAATTCTCATTATACTTTTGCTCAATCATCTGTGTGGTCTTGAAAAAACTCATTGACTCAAGCCTCAGTTTTCTTTTGTTTGGCATGAAGCGTTTGGGATAGTAGCTGTACCATGATTATAAAGTCTCTTCAAATTTTAACATATTATGGTGCCATGTACATGCCATTTACAACATTGAGATTATAAACTGTTTTGATAGAAGCTAAAGTTTCAAGTTTAAAGCATAATTTAGATAAATAAAATATTCAGGGAAATTTATGCTAGGTTCACATTTGGAGATGGTCACAGTTTGTAGGCTGGTAGATGAATCAGAAAGTCATCTCTGAGAACCAAGAAGATGCAAAACATGCAGAAGAAAAAGCTCAGAGGGCAAGTAGGTATAGAGAAAGGAGAGGCGGGTCTGCTCCACAGAGCACAAGCAAATTAGCACCTGATCTCTTCTGGAGCTGCCAGGTATTTGTTTTCCTGTAGCTATTTGGACTGAAATATTCAAAGGAGAGGAGTGTTGTTGTATCCTTTTTTTCTCTTCCACCAGCATGTGCACATGCTCACATGCACATATACACACACAACAGGGTGTATGTATCATGAGCTGACATTAATGAGAAGGAACAATGGAAAGGACATGAGTGTTTATATGGATCTAGGTCTCCTTGCCATCTTCCTGAAGATCTGCAGGACCCTGAGAGATGGGAGAAGCTACACTTTATACTTTGAGGCTTAGCAGGCACCAGAGGAACTGACATCGGACTTGTTTAAATGAGAAATTAAAAATCATTATTGCTTAGGAAGGAAAAGCCTGAAGCATAAACACATCAAAGATTCTGCAGCTGTGCACCCTGCTCCCTGCTAATGATGGATTCACCCTGAGTTAAATCCCTTGGAAACTGTTCATGTGCAAGTATATGAACCACCTCCTCTGATTGTGGGTGACATTTTCACAGAGAATATTCAGTCTTGAATCAGGTAGTATTAGGCCTTCAAGTTTGGTCTTTGCATGTCCTTACAAATTTTTAAAATTATTTTGTCAATTTCTAAAACAATACTCCTGGGACTTTGGAATTGCACTTAATCTGTAGATAAATTTGAGGAGAATTGGTAATAATATTAAGTCATGACCCTTATACAGGTATATTTTCCTCCCTTATATAGGTCTTTTTCTCTTGTCAAAGCCTTGTAGTTTACAAAAGATGCCTGATTTATTGTTAAATATTTCATATTTTTGTCTTATTCTACTAAATAGTATTTTTAAATTTTTAAGCTCCAAAATATCCTTTATTAGTATTACAAAATATAATTCATCTGTTGTCAAGGATATATATTTTTAAGTGGATTTTATTTTTTAGAACAGTTTTAGATTTACAAAAAAGGTTGAGAAGAGAGTACAGAGAGTTCCCATATATCAGCACCCAATTTTCCTCACTGTAAATATCTTATATCAGTATGGTACATTTGTCACAATTAACGGACATACAAAGATCCATTATTAATGACTATAGTCCATAGTTTATTCACATGCCCTTAGTTCCCCCCCCCCCTTATCTTATTCCTCTTCCAGGATCCCATCCAGAAAACCACATCACATTTTAGCAGCATGTCTTCTTGGTCTCTTCCTGGCTCTGAGTAGTACTGGTTGCTTTGTAGAACGTCTTTCAAGTGAAATGTCTCTGATGTTTTTCTCCTGATTAGACTGGGTTTATAGTTTTGTTTTTTTTTGTTTTTTTTGGGGGGGGGTGGAGGATAGATGATCACAGAAGGAAAGTGCCATCCTCATCACACCATATCAAAGATCCATCCTATCAACATGATATGACACTGTTATTATTCACCTTGATCACCTGCCTAGGACAGAGTTTGTCAGGTTTCTTCATTGTAAAGTTACTCTTTATTCCTCCCCTTCCCATAATGAACTTTTTAGAAGGAAGTCACTATGTGCAGACCACACTTAAGGACTGGGGAGTTATGCTATCCTTGCTTGAGGGCAGAGTATCTACATAAATTTTTTGGAATTCTTCTGCATGGGGATTGTCTCATCTTACCAGTGTATTTGTTTATGCAACCATTTATTTATATTGTGTGCATTCATGGATATATATTTTATGCTTAACTTTGGCCATTAGGTATACTTTCAGTTGGCTCCCACGTCTCATTGACATCCTCTCATCAATGTGGGTTTGTTGTTCTTGTTAGCACTTTCTTACGTTCTGGCACTATAGCGTGCTCAATGATTCTCTAGTCTCTTTCTTGTCTAATCTTAGAATCAACCATTTCTCCAGGAATCCCTGGGTCCTTTTATTGGAGAATGATATTAGAAAGCATAATATGAGTGATATGTATAATTGATTTTTTTTTTCAACGTTTATTTATTTTTGGGACAGAGAGAGACAGAGCATGAACGGGGGAGGGGCAGAGAGAGAGGGAGACACAGAATCGGAAACAGGCTCCAGGCTCTGAGCCATCAGCCCAGAGCCCGACGCGGGGCTCGAACTCACAGACCGCGAGATCGTGACCTGGCTGAAGTCGGACGCTTAACCGACTGCGCCACCCAGGCGCCCCTGTATAATTGATTTTTGTACAAGGATTTTGCATCCTGCAAACTTGCTAAACACATTCATCATTTCTACTATGTGGTTTTCTTTTGTTTTTCGACTTTCTTTTTTAACTTAAGTAAGCACATAATCTGTGGAGAAAAATATTTTCAGTTATTTCTGTTCAATCTGGATATCTGTTATTTAATTTTCTTGTTAAACTGTTTAAAGGTTCTAAACCAATGTTCAAAATAAGGACCATATGTCTTTTTCTTGTTAGTAATTTTGAGGGAAGTATTGAATCTTCGCTGCTAAGTATGACATTAACTATAGTAGGTTTTTCATTGATATTTTTTTACTAGGTTGATAGCTGAGAGTTTTCATTATAAATGGATTGGATTTTATTTATTTATTTATTTATTTATTATATTATTTATTTATTTATTATATTATAATTTTTATATATATAAAATATTATATAATATAATATTATATATTATATATATATAAATATTTATTTATTATATTATTTATTTATTTATTTTATTATTTATTATTTATTTTATTTATTTATTTATCCAATAAATAGTTGGATTTTATCAACTTTTTTTTTCTGCATCAGTTGAGATAATCACATGGTTTCTCTATTTTAGACTGTTAATATGATGAATTACACTGACTGATTTTTCTAATATATTCTGACACTAATTACCTCTAAGCTAAAGTCTGTTCTCCACAACACTGCCTTCACTTGAGATACCAAACTTTGGGGTCCCTAGGCCACCTGCACTCTGACTAATTGGCTACAAACCCAGAAGGCCCCCACAACCTTCCTCAAGTTCAGTAATTCATGAGAATGGCACATAAAACTCAGGAAAACACTGTATTTTGATTATTAATTTACTATAAGGCATATAGATCAGGGGCAGCCAAATAAAGAGACACAGAGTGAGCTATAGAAGAGTCCTGAATGCAGAACTTCCATATTCTCTCCCTCTGAAATCAAGTCCTATCTTCAATTTATTTTGGGTTTAATGTTGTATTTTAATTTCTTCCAGCCAAAGTATATTTTTGAATTTCAGTGTTGATTTCTTCTTTGATTTGAGTGCTTGTTTATAAGTGTGTTATTTATTTTCCAGATAATTGGAACTTTTTAAGAGATATTTCTATTATTGATCTCTAATATAATTCCATTGTGGGCAGAGAACATATTTTATGTATTAGTTTGATTCTTTTAAATTGATTCAGATTTTTGGGCCCAATAACATGGTCTAATCTTGGAAAATATTCTGTGCACAGTTGAAAAGAAATGATTACTGTGCTTTCTTGGGCATAATATTCAATAAATGCCAATTAGGTCAAGTTGGTTGACAGTATTTTTCAAATCTCCTCTATCTACATTGATTCTCTCTATACTTGTCCCATGAATTATTGAGAAATGGTTATTAAAAACGATTAAACTTGTGGATTTTTTAATTTCTCCTTGCAATTCTAAGAGTTTTTGCTTGAATATTTTATTGTATTTTATATGTTTGATATTTGTAATAACTGTGTTATTAGGTCTAACTCTTATTCATTTGATATTTTAAAACTGTGTTTAGAATTGTTATGTGCTCCTGATGAACTTATCATTATTGTGGACACATTTCCTCCCAATATTCTTTGTTCTGAAATCTACCTTGTCTCATATTGATATAGTCACTACAGCCTTCTTTTGACAAGTTCTCGAACGGTATGTTTTTTAGCACTTTTGCTTTTAATTTATCTGTGTCTTGATTTCTATTTCCCTGACAAGGAGTGACATTGAGCATCTTTTCATGTGCCTCTTGGCCATATATCACCTCACACCAGTCAGAGTGGCTAAAATGAACAAATCAGGAGACTATAGGTGCTGGAGAGGATGTGGAGAAACAGGAACCCTCTTGCACTGTTGGTGGGAATACAAACTGGCGCAGCCGATCTGAAAAACAATGTGGAGACTCCTCAAAAAATTAAAAGTAGATCTACCCTATAACCCAGCAATAGCACTGCTAGGAATTTTCCCAAGGGATACAGGGGTGCTGATGCATAGGGACATTTGTACCCCAATGTTTATAGGAGCACTTTCAACAATTGCCAAATTATGGAAAGAGCCTAAATGTCCATCAATTGATGGATGGATAAAGAAGTCGTGGTTTATATATACAATGGAATACTATGTGGCAGTGAGAAAGAAAGAAATATGGTCTTTTGTAGCAACATGGATGGAACTGGAGAGTGTTATGCTAAGTGAAATAAGTCACACAGAGAAAGACAGATACCATATGTTTTCACTTTTATGTGGATCCTGAGAAACTTAACAGAAGACCATGGGGTGGGGGAAGAGAAAAAATGTTAGAGAGAGAGGGAGGCAAACCATAAGAGACTCTTAAAAACTGAGAATAAACTGAGGGTTGATGGGGGGGGTGAGAGGGAAGGGAGGGTGGGTGATGGATATTGAGGAGGTCAACTGTTGGGATGAGCACTGGGCATTGTATGGAAACCAGTTTGACAATAAATTTCATATTTTACAAAAAGTTAAAAAATTTATCTGTGTCTTTATTTTTAAAATGGGTTTCTGCTAGGCAGCATACTAGTGGGTCTTGATATTTTTATCCAATTTAGCAATCTCTGCCAGGGCTTTTAATTCCTTTATTTCTATATTAAATTTTTTATTTATTTGTTTAGATTTATTTATTTAGATGCCAGCAAGTATCATTTTTTATTTTGCCAATATTTAATTTCTTTATACATTTACTTATTTTTGAGAGAGAGAGAAAACGCGCAAGTGGGGGAGGGGCAGAGAGAAGAGGAGACACAGAATCCAAAGCAGGCTCCAGACTCTGACCTGTCAGCACAGAGCCCGACGCAGGGCTTGGATGCACAAACTGTGAGATCATGACCTGAGCCGAAGTTGGATGATTAACCGACTGAGGCACCCAGGCTCAATATTTTGCCAATATTTAATCTTTCTTATAATGCAAGTCAGTAATTCAACTGAATTATTACTACTACTGCTGCTACTACTATTATTATTATTAGATATTTTAATGTTCATTTATTTATTTTGAGGGGAGAGAGAGAGAGAGAGAGAGACCTCATTCAGGGGAGAAGCAGGTGGAGGGGAAGAGAGAGAGAAACCCAAGCAGCCGCTGCACTGTCAGCACAGAGTCTGACTTGGTTTGATCTCATGAACCCAGGAGATCATGACCTGAGGCAAAATCAAGAGTTGGATGCTTAACCAACTGAGCCACGCAGGCACCCCCTCTATTATTAGATTTGTTTAACACATTGTTTTGCCTTTTTCTCAGAAAGTTATTTTCACTGGATATAGTATTCAAAGTTGACAAACTTGACATTTCAGTACTTTTAAGATGTTGACCCACGTTTCCTCACAAGCTTTATGTCTGACCAGAAATCTGTCGTCATTCTATATTTGTTCCATTGCATATAAACTGTCTTTTTTCTTTAGCTACTTTTGATATTTTCTCTTCGTCACCGGTTTTGAGCAATATGACGATGTTGCACCTTGGTGCATTTTAGTCTTGTTGTTGTTCTTGGGTTTTATTGAATTTGGATGTATGACTTTATAGTTTTCATCAAATTTGAAAACAAATTTTCATCATTTATTCAAATATTGTTTTTGTTCCCCTCTTACCTCTCATATCTGTAAAGGACTTAAACTACACATACAATAGAATAGTTGAAGTTGTCTCAAACCTCATGATATTCTGTTCCATATGAATACAATATTATATACAATTTAAATATATATGATTTCTCTTTTTTCTCTTTGCAATTTTTATGTACACTAATCTTTACTTCTGTGATACCTATTTGCTATTATTCATAATCCAGTATGTTTTGCATTTTATACAATTTTTTATTTTTACAAGTTTGATTTGAGTCTTTTTATCTTTTATGTCTCTATTTACATTTTTTAAAAATATAGAACACAGATGCAATAGTTGTTTCAGTGGTCATGTTTACTAATTCTAACACCTATTGCAGTTTTTGGTTGATTTCAATGGATTTTTCTCATCTTGGATCATATATTCCTACTTCTTTGTATACCAGGTAACTTTTTGCTTGATGCCATTGTTAATTTTACCTTGTTAGGTGCTGGATTATTTTTACATTCCTGTATATATTATTGGGCTTTGTTCTGGGATGCTGTTATATTACTTGGAATCAGTCTGGCCCTTTGTGTCCTACTTTTAACTTTTCTTAGTCTGGACTGAAGCTCTGTTCAGTGTAGAGATAATTATTTTCTACTACTGAGACAAGACCTTCCTGTACACTATAGCAAATGTCTGGTGAAAACAGGTACTATTCCTATTCTGTGTGAGTGCTGGGCACTGTTACCTCTAATCCTTTTGGGTAGTTATGTTCCTGACCTTGGTTGACATTGTTACAGCCATACCCTGATTCATGCTCAATTACCCAGATTTGCTTGTTAATACTACAATGTGTAGTAAAGGTAATCTCCTGGGAGGAATTTTGTTTTTCCAAAGTCAAATGCAAACAGATTGATTCTTCCCCTTTTGGGAAACTCTGTGCCTTGATTCATTTTCCTCTGTAATACAGGTACTTAGAACTAGTGGAGTGTGTGAATGGAATTTATTTTTCCTCCTGTAGGTGACTGGAAAGGAGGACAGTAGCCTTAGACCTTAATACCATCTTTGGTACTTGATCTGGCTAGGGTATGTGACATGTGCCTCTGTATTCCAAGCTAATCCCAGGCAGGGATTTCTCTTCCCAGGAGGATAAGCATCTCCTGGGACTTGTTAATACTAGATTCCAGTAGTCTCTTTAATAGATCTTCTTCTCTATGAAAACAATAAGATATTCCTTAAATAGAGTTTACTTCTTAATTTCTAACCTATAATCTTGTATTTATCTTATTTGACCTAAAGGACAGGGTAGGAGTTTCAGTAACATGTTAATAAATGTTTAAAAGAAGAGGTAGAGGTTACATTCTTGCCTTTTTCCAAGTCATAGGTTTTCACAGATAAGTAGGATATCAGATACAGGGGTTTGTTGTTTGTTTGTTTGTTTGTTTGTTTGTTTTTTATTTCCTTGTTCTACCCTTTATCAATTTTAGAAAATCTCTTCTATACATAGTTATCTAAGAATTTTATCATGAATAGATGTAGAAATTTGTGAAATTCTTTTATTTTTTTTTCCATTGGGATAGCTGTTTTTTCTTTTACTTGGTTAATGTGGTGAATTATATTGATTGATTAATGAATGTTAAGCCACATTGACATTGCTTAGATAAATCCAAATTTTACATAATTAATTACATTTCTTTGTATATTTATGCATGTGTGTCTACTGTATTTAATTCACTAATATTTTGTTAGACTTTCATGTTAATTTCATGAAGGATATCTTTCTATATTTTTCTTGTTTATAATAACTTTATTTGGTTGTAATATTATTGTAATGCTGGCTTCATATAATGAGTTGGGGAAATGTTCCCTTCCTTTATTTTAAGAAAGAATTTGAGTAGTATTGGTATTGTGTTGTACTCCCATATTGATGAAATTAATCAATGAAGCTATCTGTATAATTTCCCCTCTGATAGTACTAACATCTGTTTCGTATCTCAGTCTCTAAATATAACTTTGATTCTTTTCTTTTTCTTTCTTTTTTTTTTTTTTGAGAGAGAGAGCATGTGCACATGAGTAGGGGAGGGGCATAGGGAGAGAAAGACAGAGAGGGAGAGAGAGAATCCCAAGCAGACTCCCTGCTGTCAGCACAGAGACCTACTGGGGCTCTATATGATGAACCATGGGATCATGACCTGAGCCGAAATCAAGAGTCAGAGGCTTAACTAACTAAGCCACCCCAGTGCCCCTAATTTGATTCTTAAAAAATGTATTTTTGCTTGTTGTTCCATCTTCCCTGTGGTGTTCTTGTGGAAGCTATTCATCTTGTATAGCACAGTAGATACTTAAAATAAATAAATAAATAAATAAATAAATAAGTAAATAGTTCTATACATAAAAGTTGGCACACCATTTTGCCTACTAGGCAAATGTTTGAGTAAATCTAATTTTGTGATGAAATGGATTTGAATTTTGTTGTTTCTATGGTTACCCTCAGAGCATAACAATATTAAATTCTTCTAGAGATATCTAGAGTTTAAGGTAAGGGTTACATTGGATATTTTTTCCTAGTGACTGCTGCATCCATATCCATAAATATTCCCTTTGCATCAGTCACAGAGAGGATCTGTCTCTTGGAATTCACCATGATTCTTACCTTGATGGAGTCTGGGGAATTCTATTGATCTGATTAAGTCATATCTCAGCCATAGGTAGGTACTATGTCCCTAGATCTTGGGAGGGTATCCTTGGATGTGAGGTGATCCTACCTCTTACCTGATGTAGTTCTGATCCTGGCACATATTTCTCCCAACTTCCAAGGTTGATGTTATTTCTTTTTCTGTTCCTTTCTTCTAGCTGCAATGAGGTTTCACCAGTGTCCTAAGACTGACAGCGTTTTTTCACTTCCCCTTATACATTTTTCCAGATGTAGTCAGATATAATAAACATATTACATTCTGTAAGTTTAAAGTGTACAAAGTATTGATTTGATAAACTTACATATAGCAAAAAGACAGTAGGGTTAGTTAACACTTCCCTCACTTCATGTATTCATTATTTGTGTGAGTGTGTGTGTGTGTGTGTATGATAAGAATATTTAAGATGTACTCTGTTAGCAACTTTCAATTATATAATACGGTATTATTAACTATAGTATCTATATCCTATATACAGTCTTTGGACATGGGACTGAAGAGATCTCTTCAATACCCTGATTTTGTTTCCTTCATATATATACCCAGAACAGGATAGCTGAACCTTATGGTAGTTTTATTTTTAATTTTTTTAGATACTTCAGAGTGCTTTCCATAATGGCCGTACCAACTTTATATTCCTATAGGGCCCAAGGCTTTTCTTTTCTCTACATCCTTGCCAACTACTTGTCTCTTGTCTTTTGGATGATAGCTATTCAAACAGGTGTCAGGTGATGTCTCTTTGTGGTTAAGATTTGCATCTCTCTGATAATTAGTGATGTTAAGTATCTTCTCAGGTACCTGCTGGCCCTTTGTATATCTTATTTGGAAAATTGCTATTCAGTTCCTCCCCATTAATTAATTATATATATTGATTATTATTTTGATATTGATTATATATATAATATAACATATATTATTATATGTATTAATAATCAAATATATCATTATTTCCTTATATATTGGGGATATTAACCCCTTATCAGGTTAATGTTTTGCAAATATTTAATACTTCTCACATGAATAACAGGAGGAAAGCTAGAAAGTTCATAAATATGTAGAAATTACACAATACTACTGAACAACCAACAGGTGAAGAAAAACTCAAAAGAGAAACTTAATATATATATTATATAATATATATTATATATAATATATATAATAACATATATATTATATATATTTAAACAAAACAAAAACCCAACACACTATTTTTCCCTCTTAGTATTTTAAATATCCACCTTCATTATCTTTGGGCTTTCATTGTTTCTACTGGCAGTCTGCAAACATTTTAATATTTTCTCCCTTTATAAAATGAGGTGGGTTTTGTGCCCTGATTTTTCTAAGATTTTCTTTTTATTATTTTTATCCAGCAAATTGGCTGAAATGTAATCAAGTGTGGTTTCCAATAGATTTTGTATCCTTCAGTTTTGTCAGGTTTCCTGATGTTGTCCCATATGTGATTGCCCTGAAAATTCCAGTAGCCTCAGTCTCCCTGGCCTCCAATTGCTTCTTCTTCCTTCTATGAGACAGTTGTACTCTGCTGGGTTTCCCTCACCTTGTGCCACAGGTAGGAAGGGAGTTCAGAGAAAATATCTCCTCTCAGGCATCATAGCTCTGTACCTTGTGTTCTCTAACATGGGAAAAACTGTTATTTCACACATATTGTTCAATTTTCCCACTGTGGAGACAGGAGGTCAAGTTTGGTACCATTTAACTCTCTTAGGGCCAGAAGTGAGGCTTCTTTAGTCAGTATTGTTTAAGGGTTCATCTGTTAACTGCACATTATACATTTACAAGTCTTTCCTCTCTGGTAACTATAAGCTTTCAATGTGTAAATAAAGCAAATCAAATCTAACATTTAAAAGACTGATTTTTAATTAAGTTAAAATGCAAGAGTTGTCATACTCTTGATTTTTCTTTGTGTATTATTTGGCTTGTATCTGGTAACTTTGAGCTGTTCAGACATCCCATTAAATGATCTGCTCTCACTTTCATACCACATGCTCAGTCCTCACTTGAGCCCATTTTTGCTCAGTGGGACTCTCCAGTGGAGAAGCTTTTCTTTCCTCAGCTTAGTGGGAATATGAATCCCCACCCAAAACCATGCCACACAAAATGACCTCGGCTTATGTTGACCCTTTGTTCTCACTGACCCCAATTCCTTCAGGAGAAGCTTCAGTCTGAGTCCTGTCATTTTTTAGTTGGCCCTCGAGATCAGCATGAATGAAAGGTGGCAAGGAAAGTAGATGGCTTATACTTATGATTGATTGAGGTTATAATAATCATTTATTGAGGGTCTGCCATGAGCAGACACAGGGCTAGTGTTGATATACACTGGTATATTAGACCAGTGACGTCTCTGGCCCTGTGGAAGACAGAATCTAAAATCTAGTTCACATAAACAAAACCTACTTTAATATCACTTGTCAATAAAAATGTCCTTTGCTTGGATTAATAAATTTCATTTTCCCTGTTTAGAAATGTCCTTGTGAATTAGACCAGCAATTGACATAATCCTTAAAATCATTCAAAATATTGTGGTAATGTATAGGCCCTTAACAGTGACTAAAGACATCACTAATTCTTAGAGCACATCCCTGGTGTATCCCTGGAAACAAATAGATAAGACCATTAGATTACAGAGCATCAGGGGCACCTGGGTGGCTCAGTAGGTTAAGTTTTTGACTCTTGGCTTCAGCTCAGGTCATGATCTTACAGTCCTGAGATCAAGGCCGGCATCAGACTCCAACTGAGTGTGAGGCCTGCTTGGGGTTCTCTGTCTCTCCCTCTTTGTGCTCCTCCCTTGCTCACATTATCTCTCTTTTGCTGTATCTCTCTGAAAATAAATAAATGAACATTAAAAAAATAGATTACAGAACATCAGAGGAATAGAGACTCTAATGTACCAAGGAATCCTGAGAACTTTCCAAGGAATACCCTATCCTCCAAGAATCATCGTATCCATCATGCTTCTGCTTTGTGTTACCATCTCTGTAGGGCACTTATACAGTAAAGCCATCCTGGCTTAGTAGCTAATCTTCCACTTCCCAGAAAACCATTTGACTTTTCCCCATTGTTACCAGTTACATGTCACAATTTTAGTATATCCAGTATTCTGTGAAGCCAATATAATTTCAATTTTCAATGGCAAAGAAGTTTTTATATTTACCACTATGGGTTTAAAGTGATAAAAATCCAATCATCTTGGGACAAAAGTCTTACTTTTTGTCTTTTGAGTAGTTTAGCAGAAATGTAGAATGTACAACCATCAAGCAGAGAAAAATAGAAACAACCCAATCTTATTTTTGAGAAAAATGTATATCTTCCTGCTCTTTCTTTGATCCTGAAATCCAAACGCTTTTTTAAGATGTTGCACAGAAAGATAAAGCAAGAAACTAACAAGTTTGTGGAGAAATGTGTTGTTTTCATGGAAGAATAACTATGTGTTTTTATAGTTTTTATCTATATTTTTACAATCACCCCCCCACCCTGGTGGCTAATATATCTTCCCTTCTCTTAATGTTTTCCTGCAGCTTTTCTCTTTCCTCTGCTCACTGAGTAGAACTGAACTGGCTTATGTCTGTATGTTGGAAGTCTGTAGCATTGGTCATTTCAGTATACCATTCTTCAGTATTACCTTTTCATTACCAGACCTCTTCTTCTCATTTTGCTAAAGAGGGCATGCTTCAGTCATTGATGGAATTAATTGTCTTCCTACCTTCCTTCCTTCCTATCTTTATGTCATAACTTAGTTAGAAACTGAATAGTGTAATGCGTTTGTCATTTTTAATCTATGCTTGTTTATTCTGGTGTGAAATTGTTTTCTAGGTAGAATTCAAACAAGACTTCCTCATTTCACTGGACAATTTGCAATATTTGTGAAGAAGATGCTAATTTTGATGACCTATTATTAGAGTTGTCATTAGAGTTTTGTCAAACATCGATTCGTATATTGTCTTCTGTCATTCATACAAGCCCATGCTCCATTATTCATTCTTAATGGATGCTTTTCTTGTGTGGATGATCAGTGAACCTAACAGCTTCTCTGAGATTAAACACGTGACTTTTAAGATATAGAATAAGGAGAAAATGCAAGGTCTTACAATATAAATAATTCCAGACTATCATTATGTCTCCAGGCAGTCTATTCATCTCATTTTTCATAGAAAAAAAAGGTAAGAATGTCTTAAAGGTAAGTTGAGGACTGGAGCATGTCAAGAGCTCTTGGGTCATGTGTAATTCCATAGAACCTCCATGATAACTGTCCAACAACTAGTGAGGCAAGTATTAGAACTTACCTTGTGATTCACTATGTAGAGCAAGACTTAGAGGAAGGTCCAGTAAGATATTATAAAATGACTCTCCCACTCAGGTGAGAAGTGGTCAGTTGCTGATACAGATGGAGATTTCACCTGGCTGAGCAAAACAATGTCCAAGCGGATATGACAATTGTGGGCCATGTGACTTCCAGAAGTCAGGCCAAGTAGAAGAGCAAAGCAAGATATAGTACACAGTGTGGTTGGGAACCTGAGGCACAAGCCATTGGCATCAAGAAGTTCTCTCCATATGGAGCGGGACCTTCAGATACTAGCCTGGAATGAAGAGCTCAGTTCTCAGGAGGGCCTGATCTCCTCAGACTAGAAGAACTCTGAAGCATTAGGACATTAACTAAACAGGGTTTAGGGCACAAACCCAGCTATGGGAATTAGGACTAGGGTACAGACTGGGGCTCATAAACTGAGTGATAGTCATGTTTTCAGGTCCAGGCACAAGATCACGTGGTGAACCACTCATGCTTAATCTATAGACATGAAGCTACAACTGACAGAACTCTAGAATTTGCGTTGCACTCAAAATTGGTCCTGGAGACTAGATGAGGGAATCCAAAGACCTCATTTTAGCGATGAGTGGCTACATGTTGAGACTGGCTACAAGATGGAGCCTGCCAGTTTGTATCACAGAGCAAAGCCATCAGTCTTCATCTATATGGGGCCTTTCAATTAGCAACATGCTCTAGCCATAGACTATACACCTGAAATTTTTTAATTCACTTACAGAAAACCTGAACACAGGTGATGATTAGAATATTTCCACATAGAGCAAAATTATATCCAGACTCCATAGCAGGAGCTTCTGAATGTGACTCTGGGCACACAGGCTTGTTTGGTAGAACAGGGGGAAGACTGGATCCCCAAGTACAGATTCCATCAAGAACTGGGTCAGAAGCTGGCTTACGTTTGAGGCAAGAAAGTAAATTCTTAGACCATTATTGGTTTTATTTGGACCAAAGGAAGCTTTAACCAAGAGGTCTCATGACTGGTTGAAAAACTGTCATATGATATTGGTTATTAATTAGGTATTCATGCTCAAACTAGGTAAATTCTGAGAGTCAAAGGGAGACCTATGAAACTTTTGCATCAGATAATGGGTGTAAACAGTCCCAGGCAAACTTATGTATGCTGTGTTGCTCATGACTTCAGGATGCTCAGAAGAATACCATCCCACCTCAAACAGTGTCATTTCCTCTCCAAGAAGAGAGCAATATCCATTTCCCACTGCAGGCTCCTGTAAATTCTGTGTGTGAGAATCACGCCCACTAGTTCAAATTCAAGAAGCCTAAAGGACACCTCAGACTTTTGGGTGTTAAGAGCCAGAATGTTGACATTTACATTTATTTTCAAGTTAGAAGAAAGACCTAGTTTCTTGGTTTCAGTTCTGTGGATAATTAGTCTTGTAGTCTGAAACCATCCCCGTTATCTTTCTTAAGTATCACTTTGCTCATCTGTTAAGATGAGTAATAACTCCTTCCCTGTGTACCCACTAAAAGTGTGGTGTTTTTTAATGAGTCAAATGAAACAAAATGTATTAGTTTTCCATGAAGTACATACTGTTGTCAAAGATAAGAGCCCATTTGGAGACATCACTCATTCTTGATAGTAGAATCAATTGAAAGGAGCAAAAGGGTGTATGTGTGTGTGTGTGTGTGTGTGTGTGTGGTAGGAAGGATTGTGAACTCTGTGGATATCATGGACAAGTGCTTTCCCTAGAAATTCTGGCTTCTGGAAGGACAGTGGAAAAGAGGAAGCACTGCAGGAACCACAGACATACAGAGGGATGCCCTGGGGTGCCAGTACTTTTTATCCTGGCCCAGTGGCATACCCTCTCCCTAGGATAGAGAGATGGCTGGGGGAAGGATGATTCTTTCATTTTAGGTTTTACAACAAATCAGAGAGATGATGGGGAATGCTCTGATCTACACCTGGGACAGACAAGTTCAAAGATAAGAAATGTGCAGGAAAGTGAGACAATTTCATAGGCTAGGGAAGAAAGGGTCATAAAGCAAGGTTAATAATGGAAAAATGAGAGGCAAGAAATCCCCTGCCTTGTTTTGGTTCTAAAAATAAAGACATTTGGATTCCTAACAGTACATTATAAAGTAAACTTAAATTTACACTAGAATATCATATTAAATATTATTATTCAAGATGCTCTATTTCATTAAAGCTTGGATATTTTTAAACAGGAATTATTTAGACAGAGACAAGTTGCAAAGGTTTTAGCCATTGCTGAGTGGAGAGGCAGATTATATTTAAATATTCAATACATTCTTTTTAAGGGTATTGATTTTTTATTCTTTATTTTTTAAATGTTTGTTTTATTGTTTTTTTATGCTTATTTTTGAGAGAGAAAGATAGAGCATGAGTGAGGGAAGGACAGAGAGAGAGGGAGACACAGAACTCGAGACAGGCTCCAGGTTCTGTGCTGTTAGCACAGAGCTCAATGCAGGACTATGAACTGCAAGATCATTACCTGAGCCAAAGTCAGATGTCTAACCTATTGAGTCACCAAGTTACCCAATGTTTATCTTATTTTTGAGAGAAAGCACATGTAGGGGAGGGGCGAGGGGGTACATAGGATCTGAAGTGGGCTCTGTGCTGACTTTGGTACTTTGATAGACTTTATGGCAAGTTTTTGAAAAACTCTGGGGGGGAGGAAGTTTGGACCAGGGAACATTGTAGCCAAAGGCTGGTCTTAAAGCTTTGGAATATATTAAATGGTGACTGATAGACAAATAACAAGAATTTACTGAGTTCTTATCACCTGGAAAGCTCTATTCTGTATTCTTTATATACATTATTCATTGGCTTATTACAGCAACTCCAGAAAGTATAGCTATTATTGGCACCATTTTAGCAGATGAGAAAACAAAGTCTTCTGAAAGACAAGTAAAGGTCACAATTTCTAAGGTCACAGAGGTAGTATAGTAGGACTGAGATTACTAACTACTGTGATAAACTATCTTCCATGACAGAAACTTCGAGAGAGAACAAAAGAGAATGCATTAGATTTGTTATATTTAAATCTGTTTGTAAATCATACCATCTTTAGATATATCATTGTTAAAATTATGTACGGATACATGTGCCAACAAAATTTATTTAAAAATAATAAAATTATTTACTTAGGATAATCTTATAGCAAAAGAACCTTTTAGTTTAGATCTTGAAGCAAATACTGTTATTGGGTTATTTTCTTTAATATTTTATTTAGGATTTTTTATCAATATCTGTACATAATATCAGTCTATAATTTTCTTTCCCTTATATTTTTGTCAGCTGTATATCAAAGTTATACTCGCTTCATAAATAATTTAAGTATTTAATTCATCTTCATTCGTTTACAAAAAATTATTTAGCATTGGAACTATCTGTTCTTTGAAGCTTAGTGAAACTCACCTATGAAACCATTGGGGCCTGGTACTTTCTTGTGTCTGGGAGTTTAGAATATGGATGACTTTCAGTGTTTATTTAATTACAATTAATCTGATTAAACTTTCTATCTCTACTGGGATAAATTTTTGGGACCTATAATTTCCTGGGAAATTATCCATTTCACTTTTTCTTTTGTAATGATGTACAAATAGTCAATTTTAATATTTCTTCCATTTAATTGATTATTTATCTCTAGTCACTTGTTTTTATATATGTGCTTCTACTCTTTCTCAATGGACAATGGTTTATTTGTTGATTTATTAAGTATAACTGATTTTTTCTGTTTTTCTTTACATGATTAATTTCTGATTTTATGTTCAATAGCTCCTACCTTTTAACTTATGTAAGAATTACTTTTTTTGTTATTTTTCTAGATTTTTAATTAGAATATACATGTTCAGTCTTTTACTAAAAATGAATTTGAGAAGATTCAAGAATGTGGGAAGACAGCTGGGTTTGAAACAAACCCAAGTCTAGCATAAAATTCTTGCAAAAGAAATGACGACAGGACTGTTACGTACAAGAATGTATAATGCACAGCATTACTCATTAAATAAGTAATTTAGTTAGTTAGTTTGTTGCTTTGGCTATGTTGTAACCCTCCTCTGAGACTCTCAAATCCTCAGTAAAATTCTCTCCACATAATTAGCTTGTGTATTCGTGTTTTGGAAAAAGCAAGTTAAATGCCACATTGAGGATATTAAATTCCATGTTCATTAGGTGAGAGGGCAGAGAGGAGCAAAGACATTAAAAATATAGATAAACTGCAGAGAAGAAGCATTCTGAGGGAAGAGGAAAGCAAAGGCGGAAGTAATGAATGTAACATAGTTCTTGGGAATTCACCAAAGTGTTGTCAGATAAGCATTGGATTTGCACAATAATTAATATAGAGGGTGGAGGGATTTATTGCTTGATTACTAAAAGTACTTAGTGACGTCGTGAAGACATCCAGGTTACTAGGTCCTGTCTTGCACAGACCCTTCGCTATTTCCATAATGAGAAGTAGTATTTATATTTCTACATTCACGGCATTGAGGTTAAGATTCCATAACAAATCTAATTCTGGCCATCTTGCCCCCACTTCCACATTGTCTAGGAGATGACTGAACTGCCTCCTGCCAACTTCATGAGCCTATGGGATATTGTAAAGTACTCGAGAAATTGTTCTTTATCAGTACTTCTGAGGAGATCCCATATAACCAGAAGTTTAACAGATGCTCTTTGATGATCACAAAGTAGAAAAGTACTGGTGTAATTTTTTTCTAATTACTCATATCTCTGTTCAGTTATTTTAAAAAAGCAAATTCTGCCTATCTGAGCCTCTACACTGGTTTTCTTATTTTTATTTTTTAATATGAAATTTATTGTCAAGTTGGTTTCCATACAACACCCAGTGCTCATCCCAGCAGGTGCCCTCCTCAATACCCATCACCCACCCTCCCATCCCTCCTACCCCCCATCAACCCTCAGATTGTTCTCAGTTTTTAAGAGGCTCTTATGGTTTGCCTCTCTCACTCTCTAACTTTTTTTCTCTTCCTCCACCCCATGGTCTTCTGTTAAGTTTCTCAGGATCCACATAAGAGTGAAAACATATGGAATCTGTCCTTCTCTGTATGACTTATTTCACTTAGCATAACACTCTCTAGTTCCATCCATGTTGCTACAGAAGGCCATATTTCATTCTTTCTCATTGCCACGTAGTCTTCCATTGTGTATATAAACCACAATTTCTTTATCCATTCATCAGTTGATGGACATTTAGGCTCTTTCCATAATTTGGCAATTGTTAAAAGTGCTCCTATAAACATTGGGGGTACAAGTGTTCCTATGCATCAGCACTCCTGTATCCCTTGGGTAAATTCCTAGCAATGCTATTGCTGGGTCATAGGGTAGATTGATTTTTAATGTTTTGAGGAACCTCCACACTGTTTTCCAGAGAAGCTGCACCAGTTTGCATTCCCACCAACAGTGCAAGAGGGTTCCGGTCCTCCACATCACCTCCAGCATCTGGAGTCTCCTGACTTGTTCATTTTAGCCACTATGATCGGCGTGAGGTGATATCTCAGTGTGGTTTTGATTTTTACTTCCCAGATGAGGAGTGACGTTGAGCATCTTTTCATGTGTCTGTTGGCCACCTGGATGTCTTCTTTAGAGAAGCCATTTCTTCACTGGATTATTTATTTTTTGGGTATGGAGTTTGGTGAGTTCTTTATAGATTTTGGATACTAGCCCTTTGTTCGATATGTCATTTGCAAATATCTTTTCCCATTCCATTGGTTGCCTTTTAGTTTTGTTGATTGTTTCCTTTGCAGTGCAGAAGCTTTTTATCTTCATGAGGTCTCAATGGTTCATTTTTGCTTTTAATTCCCTTGACTTTGGAGATATGTCAAATAAGAAATTGCTGTGGCTGAGGTCAAAGAGGTTGTTACCTGCTTTCTCCTCTAGGGTTTTGATGGTTTCTTGTCTCACATTCAGGTCCTTCATCCATTTTGAGTTTATTTTTGTGAATGGTGTAAGAAAGTGGTCTAGTTTCATTCTTCTGCATGTTGCTGTCCAGTTTTCCCAGCACCATTTGTTAAAGAGACTGTATTTTTCCATTGGATATTCTTTCCTGCTTTGTCAAAGATTAGTTGGCCATACTTTTGTGGGTCCAATTCTGGAGTCTCCATTCTATTCCATTGGTCTATGTGTCTGTTTTTGTGCCAATACCATGCTGTTTTGATGATCACAGCTTTGTAGTAGAGGCTAAAGTCTGGGATTATGATGCCTCCCGCTTTGGTCTTCTTCAATATTACTTTGGCTATTCGGGGTCTTTTGTGGTTCCATACAGATTTTAGGATTGCTTGTTTTAGCTTTGAGAAGAATGCTGGTGCAATTTTGATTGGGATTGCATTGAATGTGTAGTTTTGGGTAGTATTGACATTTTAACCATATTTATTCTTCCAATCCATGAGCACGGAATGTTTTTCCATTTCTTTGTATCTTCTTCAATTTCCTTCATAAGCTTTCTATAGTTTTCAGCATACAGATCTTTTACATCTTTGGTTAGGTTTATTCCTAGGTATTTTATGATTCTTGGTGTAGTTGTGAATAGGATCAATTCTTTATTTGTCTTTCTGTTGCTTCATTATTAGTGTATAAGAATGCAACTATTTCTGTACATTGATTTTGTATCCTGCGACTTTGCTGAATTCATGTATCAGTTCTAGTAGACTTTGGTGGAGTTTTTCGGGTTTTCCATGTATAACATCATGTCATCTGCAAAAAGTGAAAGCTTGACTTCATCTTTGCCAATTTTGATGCCTTTGATTTCCTTTTGTTGTCTGATTGCTGATACTAGGACTTCTAATACTATGTTAAACAACTGCACTCTGGCACTGGGGAAGCGCCTTTCTGTGTGGCTCGATATGCGGTCCAGGCTGGCTTTGTCTCTGCCACCACACTTCAGGGAGGACAGCCTTTTCCTGCTGCCACTCGACTGCTGTCCTTACTGCTTTGCCTGGGTGTAGGGGACACAGACAGGCTTTGTTATATCATGGCAGCCCTCTGGGGAGGGTCCCAGTTTCTCCTACTGCAGACTGTGCCCCTGTTCTACCAATGAACCCAGAGCTGGCTCCCCTCCTCCACAAGTGCAGGAACAGAGAGCTGGCCCCAGTGTGAATAATCCCTCTCAGTCCCAGTCCCAGTCCAGGTCCCAGTATTTTCTCTTGTCCAGATACATTCCTACACTTCCCCAGTCACTCTTTCTCTTCCCCTTGTCTCTCCAAAGAAAGGGATCCCTCCCCTCCATGCCTATGTGGCCCATTTTATCTCCCCCAGTTCACAATCACCCACCTATCATTTCTCAAGTTGTCCCATTTTTTTCCTGATAGATTCAGTCTCTTTTCCTCCCAGATTTTTGGGGTTCAAAGTCCTTTGGCTTCAGCACTTCATTGTTTGAGAGATGAGGGAAGTATGGATCCCCCTACTTTGCCAAGTTGGCCCGCCCTAACATGCTTTCAAATTGTCAGAGAAGGGACAGATCACCCCTGGACAACAGCGTCCCAGAGGCTACCAGATGGTGCACAAGCTGCGGGGAGAGCTCAAGGAGAAAACATCCACACCCATTTTCTTAGTCCATAATTCTCCTAAAAGCACTTTTATGCTTCTCCTACTCCTATTTTGCAACTAAAACATATCCAACCCACCCTTGGATACACTCTCAAGGTCATTTATTCCTTGTGTGTGCGCACATGAAATTGTATTTATCTTGAATTCTAAGTTCCTACTGATGCATATCTAGTGCCTAGGTAATTCAGTGGGTGAACACTTTTTCTTTGGCCACAAATCCAGACTAATCTCAAAATTGTTCTTTCTTTTCACCTGGAAAGAATTTAATTCCAGTTTTTGAATGAAGTCTGTTTGATAAGAATCCAGAGTCTTGAATTTAGTTCTAGCTCAGTTATTGGTGTGGAGTATGGTTTTGCTGTCTTTGAAATGAACATTAAAATCATGCTTACCAAGTTCTGCTTCCACTGTGATATCTCCCCTCAGCAGGATATTCTATGAGATCCTCATTATAGGTGACATTGTTCTCCCAAGAACTTGTGCCTAGGACAATGTCAAGGGTGATAGAGACACTGGATAGGTGTGTCCTGGTCTTTCTTCACTGCATGAGATTTTCACACTAAACCAAAGAGTACCTCAGAGCAGATGAGCTATGACTAATGAGTCTACTCTGCCATGCTGCCAGCAAATGCTAGCAAAGACTTACCCACTTCAACCCTGCACAGGAACAGTATAGAATTGTGGGTTGAGAGCTGGGGAAAGATATGGTTGAATACAATATTCTTATGGGATGAGCAGGTGGGTTCCTGTAGGACTATGCTGTGGTCCATTACTCATCACTCAGCATTTTCCTCTGTTAGTAGAGAATCACAGTGACTTCTGGGCAAGATTATGTGAGGTTCTCCAGAGATTAAGATGCTGTAACCACAGCAATGGCTGGATTTTCAGTGATATTTCCCATGCTTCAAGACCGATCTAAGGAAACTGGTCATGACTCTCATTGATTACACCTTTCTTTGAATTCCTATATTGTTTTCTATAAACTATTGTTTTTTATATAAATTATAACCTGTTTTGGATTATTTAGATGTTTGATGCATTAATCTAGTTTAATTCTCCAGACCACAAGCTCTTTAGGGAAGGTAGTTTATTTCTGTAGACCCCCACCTCTTTAAGGAAGGTAGCATTTAACAGTTCTTCCCCTTCCCACACATACACATCTTAGCAGAGTGATCATGTTTAGGCAGTATTTGGTGAGTGCATATTGAGTTATTCTAGGTTAAATAATTGTCCATTGGGACCACTGAGCAGAGTGGTGAGAGAGGGCAACATTCTCGGGAAAATCAGTCAACACACTGGACCACGTATCGGTGGAGGTACACTTGACATGTGAAAAAGAAAGCTCTGATCTTTCAAATCAAAGGTATCTGATCTTTAGCATGCTACACAGGCTTCAATGTTTTCCCTGTCTGACTGCTTGTTGAAACGCCCCCTGCCTAACTATTGGGGGAAATATGAATAATCGTACCTCTCTACATCCCCCACCTAGCCCCCAGGAGATGAATAACTTACTTTTGCAGATTTCAAGATCTATTATAAAGTAATTCTGGTGTATTAAATATATTATTGGTGTAAAGATAGACAATCTGACTAATAGAACAAAATAGTCAAAAATGACATGTGTGGCTACCTAATTTATGATAAAGGCGTCACTCAATATAGTGAGGAAAAGACCAGGCTTTTCAATACATGGTGCCAGGACAATTAGGCCCACAATAGAATATCAAAAAGTCCTGCTGTGTTGCCTGCAATGGCCTGGTGAGGTAATTTGCTTGACAGTGTGGAGGTATGTTTAGAATGCAGGAAAATTGAGTCTCCAAGGATAGTGAGGTGCAGCCAGGGCAAGCCCCTACTTGCAAGGTCAGGTGTCGCTGGAATCTTTAGAAAAAGATCTGACCTCTCCTCGCTTGGCTCTCTTCTTCAGTTTTTTAATTCAAAAGTCTGTCCTAGACAAGATGTTTCCTATCTTCCTATTCTTGTAGGGTTTTTTTTTTCTCCCCATCTCAACCATTATGGTAGTTCAGATGTTTTGTTTGTTTGTTTTCTGATTACTAATGAGTATGATACTTTCTTATGTCTATCAGCAACTGAATATTCTCTTATGAAGAGTTTTTTCATGATATTTGCCCATTTTTTAAGGGTCATCTGTATTTCCTCCAATTGATACTCTGGATATTAGCTCTTTTTCAGATATGTGTATTGCACATCTGTGTTATCTTTTCACACTCTTAATGGAATTTTTTTATAAACAAAAGTTATTAATTATCATATAATTTAAATTAACATATTTTGCTTGTTTTCCTTTTTAAAAATCTTATGTAATCTTTTGGAATTTTCTCTATTTTAAGGTCATGAAGCTGTTCTCCAGTGTATGCTTCTAAGTGCTTTACTGGCTGATTTTCAGATTGAGTCTGCAATCCATCCAGAATGGCATTTTGTGGTTGTTATTGTTTATGATGAGAGGTATAGTAAGGATCTGTCTCTGATTTGCAGGCCCAAAGTCTCCACATATGTGGGGAATAAGTTCAAGAATTCCCTGAGCTTGCACCAATGGGTTAACGAGGCTTAGAGCAGAAAGTGGTCACAGGGCAAAAAGCACCCATAGCATAAAACAAAGCATCCACAGGATGAAGGCGTCCAAGAATAGGCAAACAGGGCAAAACACCGCTGCAGCTGGGCGAACTTCCCAAAGCTAATTAGTAAAAAACAAAAACAAAAACAAACAACAAAAAAAACCTTGTTAACTCTGAGGTAGCATGCTCTGTCTTATCCCCTAGAGAAGTTGAGATAAACAGACATGATGCCTGCTATAAACAACCATCTGCTGGGCGCTGGAGTTTTGTTTTGAATTTACCTAAACTCCTAATACCACTTACCTTTGAAACCCCCTTTTCTTTCACATGCATGAGTTAGTGATCATTGTTTTATTGTCTCTTTTTGAACGTCCATATTTGTAAGCCTTCTGATCCTAAGAAATGAGGAACAAGAACTCTTAATCAGGGCTCTTGTCTCCTCTCAGACATTAGCCTCTCCTGTATTCAATTCTGTGTCTGCTTTCTTGCTGAACAAGAGAGAACTCTAGAATCAAAGTCTGGGATGTCTGACTATCTCAGCAACATGTATTAAAAGAATATTTTCCCCACTGTACTGAGTGATGCTTATGTCATAAGTCAGGTGGTCATATACTCACATATCTCATTCTTGATTCTATTTTGTTCCATTGGTCAGAATGTCTATCCTTATACTACCAAATTATTGCCTAAACAAGTATTGCTTTATAATAGACCTTGATATCTACAAGAGTTATTTGGTTTTGTTCTTCAAAATTACATTACCTTGATTATCCTTTGTCCTTTGTATTTCCATGTGATTTTTAGAAATAACTTGTCAGTTTTACAACCACACATTCACACAACTTCTGAGAGTTTGATTGGGATTGTTTTGAATTGCAGATTAACATGGAATGATGGTCCTGGCTTTGTGCTGCCCTGTCTCATATAAACCTTTAGAAAAGCCAATTTAAAGCAGACGCACTGTTATATTTGTTTATAAGCCCATTGATACACCAGGACTGTTACTTCATTAAGATAAACAGACATAAGATCAACCAGCCTTTGGATCAGCTCATGCAGACTCTCACACGGCTACCCAAAACACTGCTGGCTTCTTACACTTGTTCTTTTATTTCCTTCATTTGGCAAACCATTAGGGAGACTCAGAGATTGCATTATGTGAATGGGAACTCTGAATTTGACCACCTAAAACAGGCCCCCAAACCATTTCAGGACGCCCATTGGAAATATTGTTGCTTTCAATGTATTTAAAAGCAGTTTACACTGAGAAAAAAAAAAAAAAAAAGCTCAGCCCCAGGCATCAAGGGGCCAGATATATTATAAATTTCTATAAGAAGGGCAGAAGAAAGAAACATTGCAGTCTATACATACTCTTCCTTTTATAGGACATTCTAAGCTATGCTCTCTCATTTGCCGTATTGTTAATTTTCCCCATATCTCCCCTTTTTTTCATTCACTTGCTAGACTGGCAGATTGCCTGGTGGAAATGGATATGGAGGAGGACTAAGTTGTCATTCATCTTTATCTCCAAGATCTTCCTCCTCAGAAGATAGGCAGAAAAATGTTCCGGCTACTGAGATTGACCTTCCAATCTCACCTGCCTGCAGAACTTCCTTACAGTGAAAAATGATTTGCACAAGTAACCGCCACAGGGTACACAGTGGATGGGCCAGATCTATCCAAATCTAGGGCATAACTTCCCCTGCCCCCAACTTAAAGAAAATAAATTTCAAACATCAGAAGTTGAAATAATTGTATAGTGACCTATCACTTACTCAAACTCAGATTCTACCATTAACATTGTATTATTATATATGTTGCACCCCATATCTACCCTTCTATTTTCACATTTTATTCACCTACCAAATCTGACTGTTGCTTTTCAAAACTAATTGTAGACATTGAGGAATTTCACTTCTGGCAAAATGGAGTAAAAGGGATTGACTTTTCCACTTGGGTAAAACAATGAAAAACTGGACAAACATGAAATGAAGATTTTTAAGACACTATATACAAGATAGCATGGAATAATGATCTCTGATATACATGAAACAAGGAGATGATCCCTACAATGGACTCAGGTTACTACCCCAAGGATGTTTCTAGGCTGCAATGCAAAAATGACAGAAACCAGGCAGAGCCTACTTGGGATTCTCTCTCTCCCTGTCTCTCTGCCCCTCCCCTGCTTGTGCACTTTAAATAAATAAACAAAAAAACAAATAAATAGAGTGCACATAGTGAAAGGGCGGGCCTACGCCAGCCGACTCCATCTTGTTCTGTGTCCTCCACCTTGAGTGACTACGTCCCCGACATGACCCCTTTTCCAGGAAAATTGCAGAAACCTCAGACCGCACCTCCTCCCCTTGAGTAACCTCCTGCTCACCCGTTCAAACTTCCTGATCAAAACACGCCCAGCGACCTGCGTAACAAGACTCCGACCCTTCCCCAGCCAATCGGCTGAGGCCACAGCCATTACCTCACCAACTGCCCCTAGGCCCCAATAAAACCTTTGTGCTTTTGAAACTCGCTCTCTCTCCCTGGTATCTCACCGCTGCGTCGGTGCAGGTAGGGGATTGAGCTCAAGCTAGCTCGAATAAAGGCTCTTTTGCTTTTGCATCGGACTCGGCTCCCTGGCGGTCTTTGGGGATCACGAATTCTGGGCATAACATTTGGGGGCTTGGCCCGGGATCCCCAAGACCCCTGAGGGACCCCTGACCTGGAGAGCCTGACTGGCCATGGTTAGTGTCTGTCTGTTCTGTCTTTTCTGTGTGAGCTCATTTCTGGAATTCTGGTAGTGCCCGACGCGGTCTAAGTGGACGCACTGGAGGACCATGGGCCAGGAGTTTTGGAAGACGTTCCGATCCTCCCTTCTGCAGGGACGTGGACTCCCCTCAAAGGTCTAAGCTAGTTTTCAGTTTTGCTTCCATGGAGTTGGAAGACTTTCTAGGGGCCCTCTGTTTGTCTGTTTTTGTGTTTCTCTGTTTTGTTCTGTGGACTTACTGGACGGACGTTATGGGACAGACTCAGACTACTCCTCTAAGTATTATGATTGATCACTTAAAGGATATGAGGGGAAGAGCTAACAACCTCAGTGTGGAAGTCCAAAAGGGTCGGTGGCAGTTTTTTTGTTCTAGCGAGTGGCCAACTTTCAATGTCGGATGGCCACCAGAGGGGACCTTCGACTTCCCTACTATCCACCAAGTCAGGAGTATCATCTCTCGGCCTAAGACAGGCCATCTTGATCAGCTCCCTTACATTATCACTTGGCAGGACCTTGTAGAAGACCCACCCTCTTGGCTTAAGCCCTTCCTAGCCCCACTCCCTCCGGAGCCAAAACCCATTCTTGCTTTGCAGGGGACAAAGAAGAAGAAAAGTCTTTCCCAGCCTTCAGCACCCCTCTACCCTGTCCTACAGGGGGGTACTGAAGAAGAATTAATTTTTCCTCCCCCATATAACCCCTCTAGGATGCCGGAAGAACACCACCCTCCCCCTCCGGGGGAGGCAGACGCTGTTCTGAGAGCGGGAGGCGGAAACGTTCCAGTGGGTAGCCCGCCCTTTACCAGACAAAGGGCTCAGAGGGAGCAATCCGCCTCCACCGCCGACTCCACTATTCTGCCCCTGCAAGCCACTGGACCCCGAGACGCGGAGGGGAGTCAGCCCCATCACTATTGGCCTTTCACCACTAGTGACCTCTACAATTGGAAAGCTCAGAATCCTAAGTTTTCTGAGAAACCCACAGGGCTTATTGATTTATTAGACTCTGTTCTTTTTACTCATCAGCCCACGTGGGATGATTGCCAGCAGGTTTTGCAGGTCCTGTTCACAACTGAAGAAAGAGAAAGAATCGTCAATGAGGCCCAAAAACTAGTTCCAGGCACAGACGGGAATCCCACCACCAACCAGGCTCAGATAGATGCCTCCTTCCCCTTAACTCGGCCCCAGTGGGATTTCAACACAGCAGAAGGTAAGGAGAGGCTCCAGGTCTACCGCCAGACTCTAATGGGGGGTCTCTGAATGGCTGCTAGAAAGCCAACCAATTTGGCCAAGGTAGGAAATGTACAACAGGGAAAAGATGAATCTCCAGCTGCCTTTTTTAGAACGGATCATGGAGGCATTCCGTACCTATACCCCCATGGATCCAGAGGCTCTGGAAAGCAAGGCAGCTGTTATCATGGTCTTTGTAAACCAATCAGCCATAGACATTAGGAGAAAATTACAGAAAATAGATAGACTAGGAGAAAAAATACTGCAGGACTTACTGGTGGTAGCCGAAAAGGTATATAATAACCGGGAGCCTCTTGAGGACAAGCAGGCTCGCGCCATGGAGGCTGCCAGCAGTAAGCAGACTCGAGACCTGGCCAGAATACTACTAGCTACCACTGCTGACTCCCCTGAGGAACAAGACCGCCATCTCTGGCAGCTGGCAGACAATGCAAGAAAAGGTAAAGGAACCACCAAGGGGGGGAAGCAGAGGCTGCAGAAGGATCAGTGCGCATACTGCAAGGAGATAAGGCATTGGGCCCGAGATTGTCCAAAAAGGGCCGGCAGGAAGGGAAGAAAGACTGATCGAGTAAAAGTCCTAGAGCTAGATGAACTAAGTGATTAGGGGAGTCAGGGTTCGGACCCTCTCCCCGAACCCAGGGTAACTCTTAAAGTGGAGGGGACCCCTATTGACTTCCTTGTCGACACCAGAGCACATTTGGTCCTCTGCACCCCACAAGGAAAACTAGCCAGCAAGAAGTCCTGGGTACAAGGGGCAACTGGTATGAGCCAGTATTCATGGACTACCTGAAGAACAGTAGATTTGGGAACAGGCTGGTATCCCACTCCTTTATGGTAATACCAGAATACTCCTACCCGCTGTTAGGATGGGACTTACTGACCAAGATTGGAGCTCAGATAACTTTCAGACAAGGAGGGCCTCAGGTCACCGATGGCAAGGGCCACCCCATCCAGGTCCTGACCATGAAACTGGAGGATGAATACCGCTCCTGAGAGAGGATAATATAGACAGATGGCTATAAGAATTCCCCTGGGTTTGGGCAGAGACGGGGGGGATGGGACTAGCCGCTCACAGGACCCCAGTCCTGGTAGAGCTCAAGCCAGGAGAGAGTCTGGTAAGGATCAAACAATACCCCATGTCTCAGGAGGCCCGGAAGGGGATCCAGCCACACATCCGGAGACTACGAAGCTTAGGGGTACTAGTTCCTTGCCAGTCTGCCTGGAACACCCCCCTACTGCTGGTCAAAATGCCTCACACAAATGACTACTGACCGGTACAAGACCTCCGGGAAGTAAATAAGAGGGTCGCGGACATACACCCAACTGTTCCCAACCCATATACTCTCTTGAGCTCCTTGGCACCCTCCAGGGTCTGGTATACAGTACTAGATTTAAAGGACGCCTTCTTCAGTCTGCCGCTGGCACCCCAGAGTCAACCCTTATTTGCCTTCGAGTTCATGATCCGGAGGAGGGCTACAGTGGGCAACTCACCTGGACACGGCTACCTCAGGGATTCAAAAATTCACCCACCATCTTCGACGAGGCACTACACGAGGACCTGGGTGAGTACAGAAGGGAGCACCCTGGCCTCACCCTTCTACAGTACATAGATGACATCCTGATTGCTGCCGACATGGCCAAAGACTGTGAGCGAGAGACCCAGGACCTGCTGGCTACCCTGGGGGCCTTAGGCTACCGGGCATCCATGAAGAAGGCTCAGATATGCAGGGAGAGGGTAAGTTACCTGGGATATATCCTGGAGGGCGGACAGTGGCGGTTATCAGATGCCAGAAAAGAAACTGTCCTAAAGATCCCTACTCCCACCTCCCGAAGAGAAGTGAGGGAATTCCTGGGATCAGCCAGCTACTGCTGCCTCTGGGTCCCAGGGTTTGCTGAGATCGCCAGGCCCCTATATGAAGCTAACAAAGAGGGGAAAACATTTAAATGGGCTGAAAAAGAAGAAACTGCCTTTAATCAGTTAAAAAAAGGCCCTCCTAAGTGCCCCAGCCCTGGGCCTACCAGACATTACGAAGCCCTTCCACCTCTTTGTAGACTAACATAAGGGAATAGCAAAAGGGGTTCTAACTCAAGCCTTAGGCCCCTGGAACCGCCCCGTGGCTTACCTGTCCAAGAAACTAGACCCAGTGGCTGCCGGCTGGCCACCATGCCTAAGAATTATTGCAGTGACAGCACTCCTAGTCAAGGACGCAGACAAACTGACCCTAGGACAGGAGATCTGGATCACGACCGCACACGCCAATGAAGGGGTCCTGAAACAGCCTCCTGATAGATGGATGAGCAACACACGTGTGACTCATTACCAGAGCCTCCTACTCAACCCTCCACGAGTGCGGTTCCACCCCAGTGCAGCCCTCAATCCTGCAACCCTGCTGCCCGACCCTGACCTAGGTGCTCCACTACATGACTGTGCGGGAATCCTGGAACAAGTACATGGATTCTGGACGGGCCTGACCGACCGGCCCCTCCCCGATGCTGAGGCTACTTGGTTCACTGATGGCAGCAGCTTTGTGAGATGGACACAGGTATGCGGGTGCAGCGGTGGTCACCGAAACGGACACCGTATGGGCGGAGGCTCTACCCTCCAGAACGTCAGCCCAGCAAGCAGAGCTCATAGCCCTCACCAAGGCGCTGATGCTGGGAGCTGGAAAACGGCTTAACATCTACACAGACAGCCGTTATGCATTTGCCACAGCTCATATTCATGGGGCAATTTATCAGGAGAGGCGGTTACTGATGGTAGAAGGACGGACTATAAAAAATAAGCAGGAGATACTTAACCTGCTTACGGCCTTATGGCTTCCTGCAAAGCTAGCCATTATCCACTGCCAAGGGCACCAAAAAGCTGATAACCCAGTAGCTAGAGGTAGTCGAAAGGCTGACCAGGCAGCCAAGGCAGTAGCCCTTCAGTCCCCACTGTGACCATACAACTACCGGACCTGGGAGACCCAGTTTTACCAGACCAGCCCAAATACTCCCAGGAGGAGTTACAGCCAAGAAACTCCCCATGGCCCAGGAGATAAAGGGATGGTGGTATACACCTAACAAGGAGTTCGTGCTGCCAGACCAGCTCGGAGTCTCAATATTAGAGCACATGCATTGGTCTACTCACATGGGGGCCTGAAAATTAAAAGACTTAATCCGACATGCTGGAATCAAGATTCACCAACAGGACACCAAAATAGAGCAAGTTGTATCTGCCTGCAAGACCTGCCAACTCACCAATGTGAGAGCCACATCAAATAAAAAAGGAACCAGGCTCAGAGGCACCAGACTGGGAGCCCAATGGGAAGTCAACTTCACTGAAGTCAAACCAGGAAAGTATGGTTATAAATATCTTTTAGTATTTACAGACACCTTCTCTGGCTGGGTGGAGGCATACCCAACCAAGCATGAAACGGCTCAGATGGTGGCTAAGAAGCTACTAGAAGACATCTTACCCAGGTATGGTTTTCCTGCCATGGTAGGATCAGACAATGGACCAGCTTTTATCTCGCAGGTAACACAGGCAGTAGCCAAGGTGGTGGGGGCAAACTGGAAATTACATTGTGCTTATAGGCCCCAGAGCTCAGGACCCTAAAAGAGACCCTTACCAAATTAACCATGGAGACTGGGGACAGGGTGACTCTCCTACCGTACGCCCTTTACTGGGTTAGAAACACTCCTTACACTCTGGGTTTTACTCCCTATGAGATCATGTTTGGCAGGCCACCCCCTGTTATTCCCATCCTTCGAGCTGAACTTATTGCTGAGTTTAAAGATCAAGAACTTTTTCTTTCCTTGAGAGGGCTCCAGAGGGCGCACGAGGACATTTGGCTGCGCCTCCGTGCTGTCTACGAGGCTGGCCCGACCCCAACACCTCATCAGTACAGGCCGGGAGACTGGGTCTATGTCAAGAGGCACCACCGAGAGACCCTCGAGCCTCGCTGGAAAGGACCCTACATCATGGTGCTGACAACCCCCACCGCTCTCAAAGTAGACGGCATCGCGACCTGGGTCCATCACACCCACGTTTGGCCAGAGGACCCCTCCTCGATCCGGAAGGACTTCGTCATGCGATGGGCCATCAGGCGGGACCAACACAACCCGCTCAAGCTCAAGCTACAGCCCATTTGACCCACCTAATATTGGAAACTCTGTTAACTCTGCTTGTCATTGCTCATGCTACCGGGAGTCCCCACACCCCCCAAAACATCACGTGGCAGATCATAGACACCAGCTCGGAGACAATACTTAATCAGACCTCCCAGAGCCACCCCAGGGACACTTGCTTCCCAGAACTTTGCGTAAACCTCCAAACACTGTTCCCCTTGTCACCATAAATGCAGCTGGTCCCATGATTGGGTCCCTAAGGTATATGACAAGGGGGGAATGAAAGGGCAGGCCTACGCCAGCCGACTCCATCTTGTTCTGTGTCCTCCACCTTGAGTGCCTATGTCCCTGACATGACCCCTTTTCCGGGAAAATCGCAGAAACCTCAGACCGCGCCTCCTCCCCTTGAGTAACCTCCTGCTCACCCGTTCAAACTTCCTGATCAAAACACGCCCAGCGACCTGCATAACAGGACTCCTGCCCTTCCCCAGCCAATCGGCTGAGGCCACAGCCATTACCTCACCAACTGCCCCTAGGCCCCAATAAAACCTTTGTGCTTTTGAAACTCGCTCTCTCTCCCTGGTATCTCACCGCTGCGTCGGTGCAGGTAGGGGATTGAGCTCCAGCTAGCTCGAATAAAGGCTCTTTTGCTTTTGCATTGGACTCGCTCCCTGGCAGTCTTTGGGGATCACGAATTCTGGGCATAACAATAGAAAGACAAAAGACCCAGAATAGCCACCACAATCTTGAAAATAACTATGTCAGAAGACTGGTATTACCCAAATTTAAGACTTACTAAAAGCCTACATTGATCAAGACAGTTTAGGATTAGTAAAAAAATAAATGAACAGATCAACAGTGGACCACAAATAGACACACAAAAATGTACTCTACTGATCTTTGACAAAAGAGTAAGGCAGTTTAATGGAAGAAGGGTAGTCATTTCAACAAATAGTGCTGGAAAAACTGGATATCCACATACAAAAAAAAAATCTAGATACAGATCTTACACCTTTTACAAAAATGAACAGGGCAGATCATAGATCTAAATGTAAAATGAAAAACTATAGCTTGTAGATGCAACATAGAAGAAAATCCAGGTGATCTTGAGTCTACTGATAAAATTTTAGATACAATACCGAAAGCACAGCCCATGAAAGGAAATATTGACTTTACTAAAATTGTAAATAGTAATTTTAGTATTTACAGATACTAAATTTACAAATTTACTAAAATTTTAGTTTTGCAAAAGACACTGTTCAGAGAATAAAAAACAAAAGACAGAGTAAAAGAAAATCTTTGCAAAACATAAATCTGGTAAAGAGCTGACATCAAAATATACAAATAACTCTTAAAAACTCAGCAGTGAGAAAATTAAAAACCCAATTTCAAAATGGACAGATTAGAATAGAGACCTCACCAAACAAGACATACATACAAATGGTTATTAAACATGGAAAGAGTGGTCTTCATCATATGTCATTAACAAATTTCAAATTAAAACAAATTAACCTTTATTAGAAGGGTCAAAACGCAAAACACTGACAACACCAAATTCTGCTGAGAATGTAGAGCAACAGAGATTCTCATATAGTGCTGGTGGGAATTTAAAATGTAAGAAAAACAGTTTATTACAAAGCTAAATATTTTATTATTTGATTCAGCAATCATACCCCTAGGAATATACCCAACTGAGGTGAAAAGTTATGTTCACACAAAATCCTGCACACTAATGTTTATAGCAGTTTCATTTATGATTGCCAGCAATTTCAAGCCACCTAAATATCCTTCAACAGGTGAATAAATAAACTGTCGTGCATCTATGTAACAGAATATTATTGGCCATAGAGATATAAAGAGAAATGGCAATCAAGATTTAAAAAGGCATGGAAGAAACTTGAAAACATATTACAAAATAAAAAGAGGCCAGTCTGATAGGTTACATACTATTTGATTCCGACTATATGACATTCTGGAAAAGGTAAAGCTGCAGAGACAGTAAAATGATCAGTCAGTGATTTCCAGGGGCTAAAGGCTAGTTGGGGGGAAGGGAAAACAGGGAAAAAATGAAATTCTGTATGATACTGTAATGGTAGATACATAACATTATGCATTTGTCAGAACCTTAGCATGTACAACACAAAGTGTGAACCCTAATGTAGTAACATTGTGTCAATATTGATCCATCAATTGTAACTAATACATTACATCAATGCAAAATATTATTAATATGGGGAAAGTATATGGAAACTTTGTAATTTGTTCACAAGTTTTTTAAACCAAAATGCTCTAAAAATAATCAACTGAAATATTATTAATTAGTTATATAGAATTCAAAACTGTACATCATAACAGAAATCAAATTGATATTTGTTGAAGGAGGTGTGGCAGAGTAATTATGAGCAAGATTTAGTGATATTTTATAAGTGTATATTATGTCAAAACTTATCAAATTCTACAATTTAAACACGTGAAGGTTATTGTATATGAAATATACCTCAATAAACCTGCTAAAATATTGCAAACATTAGTACACTTCTCACTAAATACTTCATCATACATATTTATTAGAGTTCAAAATTTATTTGTTTTTGTTTTGAGACAAAATTACATACAATGAAGTATTAAAAATATTAAATGAACATTTGATGGGTTTTCACAAATACAGACACTTGTATAACCCTAATCTCTATGAAGATACAAAGTATTGCCATCACTTCTGATAGTTTCTTCATAATATTTCTTCTCATTCAGTGTCTCCTACATTAGCCTCCAAATCCCTCCACCCACCATGATCAGGCAACCACTCTTTTGATATTTATTTTCATCATAGATTCGTTTTGCTAGAATTAGATTTGTATGTGTTGATTTTTTCTAGAACTTCGTATAGTGACATCATTAGTGTATATTCTTTGTATAAAGTATCTTTTACTTAGTGTAATTTTTTGGGGGGGAGGGATTCATTCATGATGTTGTTTGAAGCATCAGTTAATTCCTTTTTATTGTAGAATATCATTCCATTATATGCATACACTTCTGTATGTTTATCCATATCCTAGTTATAGAAACCTGGGTTTTCCCAGTTTTTCACTATTTTAAATAAAGCTGTTATTATTATTTAACACCTTTTTTCAATACATACTTTTAGGTCATAAGACATTGGTAGAACCTTTTTCAAAAGAGCAATTTATACTCCACCAATAGTTGAGAGTTCCAGTTCTGCATCCTCACCAACATTTGCTGCTTAATGATATCTCATTGTGACATAACTGGGCATTTCAGAATCTACTTCACAAACACCCTGCATATCAGTTTCTAGATAGCACCTAGCTCATAGTTGGAAATTAGCAAAAAGCTGTCCTTCAGGAAGTGGAAAAATTGTGTCTTTAAAAAAAACTTATAAATTATTATTTTTTATTTTAGAGAAAGAGAAAGAGAGCACAAGCAGGGGAGAGAAGCAGAGGGAGAGAGAGAGAGAGAGAATCCCACGCAAAGCTCCATGTTCAGCACAAGCCAGAACCAAGGCTGGATTCCATGACCCTGGGATCATGACCTACGCCACTGACACTCAACCAATTGAGCCACCCAGGTGCCCCAGGTGATGTCTTTTACCGTGCAGTTTTCATGTAATCATCCCGAGTCATGGGCCTTTTTCTTGTTTTCTATTTCTAAAACATACTCCAAGCTCTGTGAGACAGTCTTGCTGATTCTCTCTTAAATTCTTCTCTCCTTACTCATGAGCATATTTAACTGAGTGATTATAACTACCGTGGACACACAATTTACATGCAGATAACTAGTCACTAGGAACATTTGAATATTATAACAAGTAATACACAATTTTAATTGCTGGCTCTCTTCTCCAGAGACTCTTTCTTATTAGAGAGGACTGTGTCATGCACTAGTCAGTTTCAAAGAAAAGTGATATGTTTGTTTCCCTTTGAAAGCAATTTATATCTTTTGGGTACTCTGCAACAATATATTATTGATTCCTCTTCAGGTTTTTTATTGTTTTTGTCTTATTATGGTGGTGAGGTGATGGTTGTCATTTGGTCACCTTTGCCCCAGCTAGCATAGGAAAGTAGGAATCTCCTCCTCAGATTCCATCATTTTTAAGGGTTTTTTGAAGAATTCATGGGATTGATGAGGCCACAGAGGTGGGCCAGAGAATCAGCACAACCCACAAAAATGCCCATTATTGCCTAACAGGAAAACACAAGGACAGTGCCCAACAAGGGCGTCTATTATAATGATGATAAACATAATGTCATTGTCCACACATGACCCATGCCAAACAGAAGTTGGAGTTACATAGCCATGTTACAATCCTAGTTTTAACCGCATGAATCTGTTTCCTCATCTAAAATCTGGCTTCAGAAATAATTGTTTCTCCAGATTAGCATGTGACTTAACCAAATAACGTATAAGTGACCAACAAGGTCTCTGATACATTATACTCAGTTAATACATGTTAGCTTTCCAAAGTCCCCTTGGAAGCCAACCATCCATTTTTCTTCTACAGCAATGTCAGGAGGTATATGTATATACTAGTTAGTAATCAGTGTCAGAACCTCATTATCAACATCACTCACTAGAATGGTACATTTCTTACCAAATATGAACTATTAATACATCATCATCTCTAAAAGTCCATAATTTACCTTGGGGTTCATTCTTCACATGATACATTCTATGGCTTTGGAAAACATGTATAATGATATGTTTTTTTTATTATGGTGTAATATAGAATATTTTCACTGCCTTCCCCTCTTCCACTCAACCATTGACAACCACTGATCTTTTTATTGTCTCCATAGTTTTGTCTTTACAGAATGTCATATAGCTGGGATCATACAATATTATATACATATGTATACAATCATATGTAACCTTTTCAGATTGGGTTTATTTTACTTAGTAATAATTAATTTCTTGATATCTCATTTCTTTTTAGTTCTGGGTAGCTAATGGGTAATATTCCATTGTCTACATGTACCACAGTTTGTTTATCTAATCACCTACTGAAAGACATCTTGGTTGCTTTCAAGTTTCTGGCAATTATGAATAAAGCTCCTATAAAATAAAACTCTATAAAATAAAGCTACATTTGTGTGCAGGATTTTTGTGGACATGTTTTCATTTCTTTTGGGTGACTACCAAGGAACATGAGTAGTGGATCATATGGCAAAAGTAGGTTTTGTATGGTGAGAACTGTCTTCCAAACTGTCTTCCAAAGTGGCTGTACCATTTTGCATTCCTGTTAGCAAGGCATGAGAGTTCTTATTGCTCCACACCTTTGTCAGCATTTCAGGTTGTCAGTGTTCCAGATTTTGACTTTTCTAATAGGCGTGTAGTAGTATCTCATTAGGTCAGACTTTCAAATGTACCTCACTTTTGTGTGTGTGTATACCTCACTTTTTTTTTCTGTCTCCTATCCTATTTCCCTTACTCCATCACACATATTTCTTCAGGACAATTCCTCAGTAAATCACTTCCACAAGAATTCCCATCTCAAGCTCTAAGAAAGTTGGCCTAAGACTCATGGAATGCCCAAATTTAGTTCAAGGGGTGCCTGGGTGGCTCAGTAGGTTAAGCATCTGACTTCAATTCAGGTCACAATCTCGTGATCCATGAGTTTGAGCCCTGCATCAGGCTCTGTGCTGACAGCTCAGAGCCTGGAGCCTGCTTCAGATTCTGTCTCCTTCTTTCTATGACCCTCCCCCATTCTCTCTCTCTCTCTCTCTCTCTCCCTCTCTCTCTCCAAATTAAATAAACATTAAAAAAGAAAAAAAGTCGAGTTCAAAAAGTAAGACTTCCAACAACTACATCAACATTTCCAAATATCTCAGTGTTTTGCCTTTAGTATACAAAATACCTAGATACTCCTCTCAGCTTTGCCCATCAATGTTTGGCATTTTGTTTTAAAGAAGCCAAGAGAACAAGGAAAACTCACTTGACTTATCTTTCAAAACAGTTGATAGGATAGTTTTCTTACAGCCCATCCAAGGGTGATGTGGTCATAGGCAGACACTGAGGGTGATTTCTATATATCTAAACTGTAGGCTTCTATTTTAGCAATTCTTGAGCTGAAAACCACAAATTGTCATGTATTATGTTACTTTCATATATTTCAAAATGTTCTCTGATTTTCCTCTTGATTTCTCCTTTGATTCATGGATTACTCACAAGGGTTTTACTTAGTTTACAAATATTTGGCAATTAAAAAATATGTTTATTCATTTTTGAGACAAAGAGAGAGAGTAAGTGAGCTGGGAAGGGCAGACAGAGTGGGAGACACAGAATCCATGAAGCAGGCTCCAGGCTCTGAGCTGTCTGCACAGAGCCCGACGCAGGGCTTGAACCTATGAATCACGAGATGATGACCTGAGCTGAAGTCAGATGCTTAACCGACTGAGCCACCCAGGTGTCCCTATTTGGTGATTTTTGAAATATGTTGTTATTGATTTTTAATATAATCCTATTGTGCTTAGAGAAATAACTGTGTAAGACTTTAGTACTGTGAAATTCACTAATAGGTATTTTACAACCCCAAATATGGTCTTTCTTGTTGAATGTTATATGAACACTTGGAAATAATGTGTCTTCTGTGGTTTTGGATAGAGTAGTCTATACATGTCAGTTAGGTTCTATTGGCTGATAGACTTGTTTAGGTCTTTTATATCACAATTATATGTCAGTTTGTTCTATAAGTTACTGGGAAAAGAGTAGTTCAATTTCTTTCTCTCTCTCTTTTAAAGTTTACTTGTTTGAGAGAGAGAGAGAGAGAGAGAAAGAAAGAGAGAGAGAGACTCCTAACCAGACTCCAGACTGTCAGTATGGACCATGTCATGGGGCTCCATTCCACGAACTGTGAGATCATGACCTGCACCTAAATCAAGAGTTGGACGCTTAACCAACTGAGCCATCCAGGCAATCCCAGGAGTATTTCAGTTCCTAAATATAACTGTGAATTTGTCTATTTCTCCTTTCACTCTTGTCAGGTTTTGTTTCATGTATTTTGAATCTCTGTTATTAGGTGTTTACACATTTAGAATTGTTATGTCTTTTTGACTTAGTTACTCCTTTACCATTAGAAAATATTTTTTAACTCCGCTAGGAGTCTTTTTACTTTGATCTACTTTGTTATTATCATAGCCACTTCATCTTTCTTATGTGCTATATTCCAATAGAATATCCTTCTCTACCCATTAGCTTCTGACATTCCTGTGGGTTTATACTGAAAGTGATTTTCTTACGGACAACATTTAACTGTGTCTTGGTTTCATCATCAATTATGACAATTTTTTTATTGAAGTGTTTAGACCACTTAGATTTAATATCCAATTTTTTACCAATATTTTTTAGATTAAAACTATTATTTTGTTCTACATCTTTTTGTGCGATATGTGCTATGCTTTATCTTTTTAAATTTTATTGCTTTATTAAAATTGAATATTTTTTTCACAATTCCACTTTATTATCACTGTTGGTTTATTGGTTCTAGTAGTTTATTTTCTCTGTGGTTTATTTTGGATAAGTTCTTTTGTTATATCTTCAAATTTATAAACATTTTTTACCTGTACTAATATACAGTTATCTTACCCAGTAAAATTTTCATTTCACATATTACTTTTTATTTTTAGATATTTCATGTGGTTCATTTTTATATATTTCATTTTTCTAATTATATCAATGTTTGCCTTAAAATTATTATATATATTGAACATGTTTATAATAGCTGTTTTAATATACTTATCTGCTTATTCCATGATGCTCATTTCTGGATCTTTACATTAATTGAGTTTTTCAACTGATTACAGGTCACATTTTCCTGATTTTTGCCTATAATAATTTTTGATTGATGACTGGAATTTTACATTTTTGATTACTGAATTTCACGGTAGTCCTTCAAAAAGTGGTGGACTTTGTTCTTACAGGTAATCCAGTTACTTGTATCTCAGTTTGATTTTCTCAGATCTTGCTTTTTTTAATTTCTAAAACAAATATCAAGAAAGATTTCTTGGCTCAGAGGGGAAGATGGTGGCATAGGAGACTGGGCTCACCTTGTCCTGCTGATCGCTTAGATTCCACCCACATCTGCCTAAATAACCCAGAAAACCACCAGAGGACTAGCAGAATGGACTCTCTAGAGCCAAGAATATACAAGAGGCCCACAAAATAGGATAGGAAGGGTGGAGAGGCAGTGCATGTTACACTGACTGGGGGGAGGGAGCCAAGACGGTGGAAGGACAACCAACCCTGCAAGGCAGAGCCCCCAAAGTCTGGCTTGCAAAAGCAGAGAGTTCGCACTCCATTAGTTCTGACAGCCAGCAGGACTTAACATCGGGAATGTAAAAAGTAAACAGCTCTGCTCTCAGAGAGCAGAAAGGGCAAGACGATGCCGACAGATTGTTATTCAGCCCTGGAAGACTGAGCTCAGCTTGGTAGGGGAACAAAGGCTCTAGGCAAGCACCATTCCCCTCTCCCATACCCCAGCTGAAATTCCAAAAGGAGCCAGTTCCTGTCACCGAACTTGCTTGTACGGCTAAAATGGACAACGCTGTGCTTCTGTGGATCCATCCCTCCAACAGGCCTGCCTCCCTCCCGGTGATGCAGGGCTCCTCAAGCAGGGGACCACTGATGGCAAAGCAAGTTAAGCCTACCCCTCCCACCCCTGTGCACCTTGCGAATCCACCCCTGCTAATACACCCTTGGCCAGATCCCATCAAAGCAGCACCACAAGCCTGGCAGTATACAAGTAGCCCAGACAGGGGACACACCACTCCATAGTGAGTTCTGCCCCTGTAAGAGGGGAAGATAAGGTACACACCAATCTGTGGCCCCAGCGGTGGCCTGGGGGAAGACATCTGGTCTGACTGCAGCCCCACCCACAAACACAAGTTACCCTGAACACCCCAGGGGAAGTGCCTTGCGATTTGGAGTTACTGCAGGGACTACCCAAAATGATGAAATGGAAGAATTCTCCACAAAAGAAACTCCAGGAACTAGCGACAGCTAACAAATTGATCAAAAACGATGTAAGCAATATAATGGAACAAGAATTTAGAATAATAGTCACAAAATTAATCGCTGGGCTTGAAAAAAGCATAGAGAACAGCAGAGAATCTATTGCTAAAGAGATCAAGGGACTCAAAAATAGTCATGAGGAGCTAAAAAAATTCTACAAATCAGGTGCAAAATAAAATGGAGGCGACCACAGCACAGAATGAACAGGCAGAGGAGAGAATAGGTGAATTAGAAGATAAAATTGTGGGAAAAAAGGACGCTGAGAAAAAGAGAGATAAAAGAAATCCAGGAGAATGAGGGGATAATTAGAGAACTAAGTGACTCAAACAGAACAATATCTGTATCACAGGAATTCCAGAAGAAGAGAGAGAGAAAGGGGCTGAAAGTGTACTTGAACAAATCATAGTTGAGAACTTCCCTGATCTGGGGAAGGAAAAAGACATTGAAATCCAAGAGGCACAGAGAACTCCCTTTAGATGTAATTTGAATTGATCTTCTGCACAACATATCATAATGAAACTGGCAAAAAAAAGAACAAGAATAAAGAGAAAATTCTGAAAGTAGCTAGGGATACACAGGCTCTAACTTACAAAGGTAGTCACATAATAATAGTAGCAGATCTATCTACTGAAACATGGCAGACCAGAAAGGAATGGCAGGGAATCTTTACTGTGATGAACAGAAAAAATATGCAGCTGAGAATCATTTATCCAACAAGTCTGTCATTCAGAATAGGAGAGATAAAGGTCTTCCCAAACAAAAACTAAAGGTATTCATCACCACTAAACCAGTCCTACAAGACATTCTAAGGGAGATTCTGTGAGTGAAATGTTGCAAGGACCACAAAGTACCAGAGGCATCACTACAAGCACGAAACCTACATCATCACAATGACTCTAAACCCATATCTTTCTATAATAACACTGAATGTAAATGGGCTAAATGCTCCAACCAAAAGACATAGGGTATCAGAATGGATGAAAAAAACAAGACCCATCTATTTGCTGTCTACAGAAGACTCATTTTAGACCTGAGGACACCTTCACATTGAAAGTGAGGGGATGGAGAACTATCTATCATGCTACTGGAAGTCAAAAAAAAGCTGGAGTAGCCATATTTATATCAGACAAACTAGACTTTAAATTAAAGGCTGTAACAAGGGATGAAGAAGGGCATTATATAATAATTACAGGGTCTATCCAGCAGGAAGAGTTAACAATTATAAATGTCTCTGCACTGAATATGGAAGCCCCCAAATATATAAAACAATTAATCACAAACATAAACAACCTTATTGATAAGAATGTGGTAACTACCAGGGACTTTAATACACCACTTACAACAATGGATCGATCATCTAGACACAGAATCAACAAAAACACAGGGTCCCTGAATTATACATTGGATCAGATGGATTTGACAGATATATTTAGAACTCTGCATAAAAGAATTGAGAGCATACCATGCACATTATCAGACCACAATGCTATGAAACTTGAAATCAACCACAGGAAAAACTCTGGAAAACCTCCAAAAGCATGGAGGTTAAAGAACACCCTAATAAAGATTTAATGGGTCAACCAGGCAATTAGAGAAAAAATTTAAATATATATATGTATATATATGTATGTGTGTGTGTATATATATATATATATGGAAACAAATGAAAATGAAAATATAACAACCCAAACACTTTGGGATGCAGCGAAGGCAGTCCTGAGAGGAAAATACATCGCAATCCAGGCCTATCTCAAGAAACAAGAAAAATCCCAAATACAAAATCTAACAGCACACTTAAAGGAAACAGGAGCAGAACAGCAAAACTCCCCAAACCCAGCAGAACAGAAATAATAAAGATCAGAGCAGAAATAAACAATATAGAATCTAAAAAAACAGTACAGCAGATCAATGAAACCAAGAGTTGGTTTTTGAAAAAAAAAAAATGATAAAACCTCTAGCCAGGCTTCTCAAAAAGAAAAGGCAGATAACCCAAATAGATAAAATCTTGAACGAAAATGGAATTATTACAACCAATCCCTCAAAATACAAGCAATTATCAGGGAATACTATTAAAAAATATATGTCAACAAACTGGACAACCTGGAAGAAATGGACAAATTCCTAAGCACTCACACACTTCCAAAACTCAAACAGGAAGAAATGGAAAACTTGAACAGACCCATAACCAGTGAAAAAAGTGAATCCGTTATCAAAAATCTACCAACAAATAGGAGTCCAGGACCAGATGGCTTCCCTGGGGAATTCTACCAGACATTTAAAGCACAGATAATACCTATCCTTATCATCAACAACATATAAAAAGAATTATTCACCATGATCAAGTGGGATTCATTCCTGGGTGCAGGGCTGGTTCAACAATCGCAAATCCATCAATGTGATGTATCACATTAATAAAAGAAAAGATGAGAACCATATGATCCTGTCAATTGATGCAGAAAAAGCATTTGACAAAATTCAGCATCTTTTCTTAGCAAAAACCCTCGAGAAAGTCGGGATAGAAGGAACATACTTAAACATCATAAAAGATATTTATGAAAAGCTCACTGCTAACATCATCCTCCATGGGGAAAAACTGAGAGCTTTTTCCCTGAGATCAGGAAGACGACAGGGATGCCCACTCTCACCGCTGTTGTTTAACATAGTGTTGGAAGTGCTACCATCAGCAATCAGACAACAAAAGGAAATCAAAGGCATCCAAATTGACAAAGATGAAGTCAACCTTTCACTTTTTGCAGATGACATGATATTATACATGGAAAACCCGATAGACTCCACCAGAAGTCTGCTAGAATTGATACATGAATTCAGCAAAGTCACAGGATACAAAATCAATGTACAGAAATCAGTTGTACTCTTATACACTAATAATGAAGCAACGGAAAGACAAATAAAGAAACTGATCCCATTCACAATTGCACCAAGAATCAGAAAATACCTAGGAATAAACCTAACCAATGTTGCAAAAGAGCTGTATGCTGAAAACTATAGAAAGCTTATGAAGGAAGTTGAAAAAGATATAAAGAAATGGAAAGGCATTCCGTGCTCATGGTTTGGAAGAATAAATATGGTTAAAATATCAACACTACCCAAAGCTATCTACATATTCAATGAAATCCCAATCAAAATTACACCAGCAGTTTTCTCGAAGCTAGAACAAAAAATCTTAAATTTGCATGGAACCATAAAAGATCTCAAAAAGCCAAAATAATATTGAAGAAAACCAAAGAGGGAGGCATCACAATCCCAGACTTTAGCCTCTACTACAAACTGTCATCATCAAGACAGTAGGGTATTGGCACAAAAATAGTCCCATAGGCCAATGGAATAGAATAGAGACTCCAGAATTAGACCCACAAAGTATGGCCAACTAATCTTTGACAAAGCAGGAAAAAACATCCAATGGAAAAAAGACAGTCTCTTTAACAAATGGTGTTGGGAGAACTGGGCAGAAACTGAAGAATAATGAAACTAGACCACTTTCTTACACACACACACACAAAACCCTCAAAATGGATGAAGGACCTGAATGTGAGACAGGAAACCATCAAAACCCTAGAGGAGATAGCAGGACAAAACCTCTCAGACCTCAGCTGCAGAAATTTCTTACTTGACAAATCTCCAAAGGCAAGGAAGTAAAAGCAAAAATGAACTATTGGGACTTCATGAAGACACAAAGTTTCTGCACAGCAAAGGAAACAATCAAGAAAACTAAAAGGCAACCAATGGAATGGGAAAAAATATTTACAAATCAAATATCAGACAAAGGGCTAGTGTCCAAAATCTACAAGGAACTCACCAAACTCCACGCCCAAAAAACAAATGATTCAGTGAAAAAATGGGCAGAAAACATGAATAGACACTTCTCTAAAGAAAACATCCAAATGGTGAACAAGCACATGAAAAGATGTTCAATGCCACTCCTCATCAGGGAAATACAAATCAAAACCGGACTCCGATACTACCTCACGCCACTCAGAGTGGCTAAAATGAACAAGTCAGGAGACTATAGATGCTGCAGAGGATGTAGAGAAATGGGAACCCTCTTGCACTGTTGGTGGGAATGCAAACTGGTGCAGCCACTCTGGAAAACAGTGTGGAGGTTCCTCAAAACATTAAAAGTCGATCTACCCTATGACCCAGCAATAGCACTGCTAGGAATTTACCCAAGGGATACAGAAGTGCTGATGTATAGGGGCACTTTTACCCCCAATATTTATAGCAGCATTTTCAACAATTGCCAAATTATGGAAAGAGCCTAAATGTCCATCAACTGATAAATGGATAAAGAATTTGTGGTTTATATACACAATGGAATACTACGTGGCAATGAGAAAGAATGAAATATGGCCTTTTGTAGCAATGTGGATGGAACTGGAGAGTGTTATGATAAGTGAAATAGGTCATAGAGAGAAAGACAGATACCATATGTTTTCACTCTTATGTGGATCCTGAGAAACTTAACAGAAGACCATGGTGTGGTGGAAGGAAAAAAAGTTAGAGAGTGAGGGAGGAAACCATAAGAGACTCTAAAACTGAGAGCAAACTGAGGCTTGATGGGGGGTGGAAAGGATGGAAGGGTGGGTGATGGGTATTGAGGAGGGCACCTGTTGGGATGAGCACTGGGTGTTGTATGGAAACCAATTTGACAATAAATTTCATATTAAAAATAAAGAAACATTTCTTCCAGTGAAGATTACATGTATTTAATGAAATTTCTTCAATATGGCTGGTTGGGATTTGAACCATGTTTAGTCCTGTGTAAGGTGTGGGAATTTTGCACCTTATAAGTTCCTTTGTGAGTGAACTAGATAAACAAGAGTAAGTGTACACTTACCTTGATGAGCACTGAGTACTGTGTAGAATCATTCAATCACTATATCGCGTATCTGAAACTAACATAACACTGTTGGTTAATTATACTATAATTAAAAAAAATGATGGTATAAATCCTTTTTCCTTGGAAGTTCTTATTTTTGTATTTTTTATTTTCGTTTTGCCTAGACTCATGGTGTTTTTCACCCTATGGATATGTAGTTTGGTATTTAGCCAAATGCTCAAGAGGAACACTATGCAGATTTCTGGGGTTATTTCTCTGCATAGCTTCTTCCTTCTGGTACTCTGCTCTGCAAATTTTGGGTGCCCTGGTCTCCCCAAACTCTGATCTCTGTCTTGTCAGTATAGTGAGTCTTTCAGGCTCTGTTAGGTTTCATCTCCTTGCACTACAGTCCTGAAATTCCCCCTAGATAGAAAGCCAGGTGATTGTAGGCTCACCTCCTGTGTCTCCCATCTAAGGAATCAGCCATCTATTGTTTGTTGTACAGTGCATGAAATTAGTTGTTTTGTATATTTTTGTGTAGTTGTATAGTTATTTGCATGTGAATATTAAGTCCAAAGTCTGTAAGATACTTTTAAAGAAAGAACAATGACCTTCAATTTAAAAAACATGTGTTCTAGTCCCAATTTGTTCACAAAAGAGGTGTGTTACTTTTTTCTCTAAGCATAGATGTCCCATCTCAGGAGGCCTTCCCTGATCTCACCAGCTAGGCTTAGTACCTCTGTTATGTGCTTGCCTAGTACTATAAATTTTCTGTTTGGTATCCCTATTGCACTTGTAATTACGCAATGTCTGTCTTCCCTGAGAGACTGTAAGTTCCTAGAGAGCAGAAGATATGATATCCGTTTTGTTCACTATTCTGTGTGTAAAGCCTAAACAGGACCTTGAACATAGACTGTCAACAATTATTAATAGGATAAAAATGTGTACATTAAAAAATAAGTTTATAGCATAAATTATTATTACCAACTCAGTAACCTTGGAACATCTCATGGAACCTGTGTACCTCAGTTTCCCTTATCTGGAAATTGAAGAGATTATTGGATGTTATCAAGGTCTCTTACACTTCAAAACTTTGTTTCTTTGATTCTTTTTGATTTTCACATTATCTGGAAAGGAAGAAAACATAATTAATCATTTTAATTCTAAGAGTATAAGTGAGAAAATATTTTCAAGGAGATTAACCAATATGTCTTAGTTTGCACAGCTAATTAGGAGAAAAGCTGAGACTTAAATCCATTTGGCAATCAATCATACTCCATTTTGAAACATACCTTCTACTCTAACTTAATCCATCACGTTTTTTCCGTGTATTTATGTCTTGCTTTCTCACTTAGATTGTGAACTTCTTGAAGGCCAGAAGTATGTATTATATATTTTTGGAATTTCCCCAAATTCTTGCATATGACCTACAGAGCATAGTGGAAAATGCATTTTTATTTCTTTGATTTTATTCTCTATAAGAAATTTAAGCTTGGGCTGCACATATAGAAATATTCCTCCTTAAAATGTCTCTGTACCTTATGCTCCATATAGGACATATCCTGAGGTAAGTGATCAGTGATTAAAGCTGGTTGTTAGACAAATGAATAGCTGATATATCAGTGTTCCAGACTCTGAACCCCTTACACAGAAATCTTCCAGCCTCAAGGCTGCAACACCACAGTCTAGGTTCTATCCAGAAGAATGGTGCTTGGAAGTCTATGTATAGGTGTATGAAATTCACCCAACCTAACTTCTTCCTCCTTTTCTGGTCTTTATTGCATTCTCTATCTTGGCACCAGATTAATTTTTCTCAAAACTTTACATAATCAGATATTAAAACCCCATATGTTTCTTAGGATAGAGAGATAACATAAATGTGTAAATTTGCTCTTATAAAACAATAGGGTGATTCCTATAGCAAACTGGTGATGAGCAGGCCCTAACTATAGAGAATAAGTTAATTTTTAAATGATAACAAAACATTTCCTTGAGTTAATAAAACATCTGTACATTGACCTCAGCCTGAGGTCTCTGAATTGTGCCCCTATTGTGTTTTATATCATGACTGTGCTCAAATGTCTTGAATATCTTCTACATAGCTTTATGGAAATATCCATATCTCTCTGGAATCTGGGCACACAAGGTCTTCAGTTGCTGATCCCAACTTACCTTCCCAGTTTCTTATCCCCTCTGCTTCTGTGTATCATCCCACATTCCTGTTCAATTCTGCTATTGACTATTCCTCCAAGTAGGCAGCACTTTGCCATCTTATTCTGCTCATGTCATTCCTTTTGTTTGCAATATCCTTTCAGAGCCTTGTGTACTGGAATATGACTGTTGGAAACCAGGACCTGTCTCAGCTACACCCTTCACAATTAGGCTTTTCTAATGACTCCTGCATAATGTATGTCTACATGTACCTTATATTTGCATAAAGAACTTTCATTTAATCATTGAAGCCATTTTATGTATTTTTACCACCAATTTGCATATGAGGAAATAAAAAACATTGAAAGCTAAGTGAGTTGACTAAAGCTGTGTAGTTATCATCTTAACAAATAACCTTTCTACGAAATTTTCCTGGGCTTGCATACCCAGTATTTGTATACCTGTGTACATTTACTATTAATTTTAAAATTCTTTATGAGCATGTGCCTTTCCTTTTCAATTTTTTATACAATCCTAGAACGTCTTACAGTGTTTGGATCATAGTAGAAGATCAGTGAACATTCAAGATTTGAATTGAGTTTATGCTAAGTAGAGTGTGTGTGTGTGTGTGTGTGTGTGTGTGTGGAGGGGGGGGGGTGTGGTGAACAGAGAACAGCATCTACAGCAACCTGTGAATGACAAAAAGAAAGAGGGCCTTTTAAGCCTAGGGATATGTTTCAGATAACACACTGTCATTATTTCCACCAAATTGGGCATTGACAGTTAAAACTGACATGACTGATTTCCTCTAAACGGATTTTTCAAAAAAATATTTAATTTCTTCATTGATGGTGACTACCTGCCACCACTTACCTATTTCTATCTTTAAATCACCACTGGATCCACCCCTTTTCTTGTTAATCTGATTGAATGCAAATCAACCCTTCAATAGAAACTTTGCTGAAGCACATGATGACATTGATATCATGGTTTCCTAAGCAAAAATGAATCTGATTTGCAAAAGTTCTAAGGAAAAAAGACATTAGAAAGATTGTATTGTGTGCCTGAACACACATACACACAAGTGTCCATGCACACCTAATTGTCACTTGTTTTTGTTTTTTTTTTTTTTTCTGGAAGATATCAATAACAAAATTCCACAGCAGTATCAGTGACATGACTCCCAGATGATGAAATGGTTTCCATGGAAATGATTTAGCAAGTTTGCAAAAATAACTTGTCCTGTACATGAGAAAAAGTGAAATAATAGGTTGAATCCCGTGGGATCTCAACCCCACTGTTAATTTAGCCTATGAGCATCTGGAACACGGCTTGGGTAGTAGCAGGAGTTTAGGAAAAAGATCTATTACAGACATGTTCTGTGGGAGAGCCAAGAAATCTGCATTCTTAAAGCTGTGAGCTTTCTGGGTCTAGACATTTCACCTTAACAGTCATGATTATTATCATTTTTTGTATTTATTACGCACTGTATAGCAGCTTTAAATACATTAACTCATCTAAATCTCACAAGAACTTTAAGCATGAGGTAAGTGTTATTAGGTCCTTTCTATAGTTAAAGAAGCTTTGGCTCATATTGATTGTGTGATTTAGCTAAGATCTTTCACTATCAACATAGTGGTTACAAGTAGAACCCAAGTCAATAAACCATGCTTTATTGACTCAGGGCCTTGCGCAGTGCATTATTTCTGACAGATATTCAGATGAATGAATGGATCTAGCAATAAATAAGTGAGGATAGAAAGATGTTGATTAAAAGCTTGTTAACTGTCAAGTGTCTTCTTAAGGCTGGGGCAGATAATGGGACTCACACCATAGATTTATCAGACATTCATGCTAAAAGTCTTACTAAGCAAATTGCTTAACCAAATCTCTCTAGTACCTACATAAGATATTGGTTGACAGCCCTGGGAGAACAATATACTCAGGTCAGGAAATGCTGAACCATTCAACCTTAATTCAGAAGCACATGGAGACATAGTTTCCCCCCACCAGAAGATCCATACAAGGACCCTGGATTCTCTTGGCCACTGGATCTAATTTAACTCAGTCCCCTTCTCTGGCTCCAGCTCAGCCTCAACCAGATAGAAAATATTTCTGAACATGTAGGATGGTTTAGGAGCTGTTAACTTCTAGATAACAGAAGTGCTGAGTGGGTCTTCAAATACTATATTAGAAGGACTAATGGGAAGATAAATTTTCAGCAACTATGAGTTCTTCCTGGGAGATGAGGATTTTTTAAAAAGCCCTCTTTGCTTTGTCTAGATGTTAGTAAACATTTATTTTTCTCAGCCATGGTCTTTCAGTCAAATCACTATGCCCAAGGATATCAAAGAGACCTATCACCCAGACTAGACATAGTCTTGCCAAATAGGATGTACAGGGCCCTCTGACTATTTCTCTTCTTCAGCCACAAGAGGTACAAATTTATGTTCCTTATGGAAAAAAGACCAGAGCCCCAGTTACAGAAGTACAAAACAGGGGGGAAGACCTGGCATCCACCCATCAGAGCAGTGGATGAGCATCCTTCCAGCTTCTCTCTGTGACTCCTGTCACTACAATTTACTCTAGACAGCCACAACTCACAGTCATCACCCAAGATGTGACAAAGAGGACTGGGAACAGCTCTAAAGAAGGGCCCAGGAGGGCTGGTACCTGCCTTTTGAAAGAATAGTAGAGAAAAGCTTCAGGATGCAGGGGGCACATAGACTGGCTCCAATGTGGTCTACTCTTTCATCTCTGGCACAGCTGTTGGTTTATGGATCCTAGGTGGAAGAGAAACAGAACCATTATTTCTGATATTTCATAGTATAAAAATCAGGGAAGAATTTTCACCTGTGCTATGTGCAAAGTTCTGATGAGGTTCTTTTTATCAAGTCTCTCCCCTAGAGACTCATAAACTTTGTGGTGGATGGACATATAAAATCTGAATATTTTTAAAGACCTAAATATAGGACTTGAAACCACAAAATTCCTAAAAGAAAACCTAGACAGTAATCTCTTGGACACTGGCCTTACCAACAATTTTCTGACTATGTTTCCTCAGGCAAGGGGGAAAAAACAAAAATAAACTATTGGAACTATATCAAACAAAAAACGTTTTTCACAGCAAAGGAAACTGTCTATAACAAAAAGACAACCTACTGAATGGGAAAGGGTATTTACAAATAATATATCTCATAAGCGATTAATATCTAAAATATGTAAAGAATACATACAACTCAAAACCAAAACACACACACACACACACACACACACACATGAAAACATTCTCAACATCACTAATTGTCAGGGGAGCACAAATCAAAACCACAATGACATATAACCTCATATATGTAGGATGGGGGGCCTGGGATATGACAACTCACCACGTCCACACAGAAAAAGGCTTAGTTCTTTGTGGAAGCAGGGTGGGCAGGACTTTCTTTTTTTTTAAGACTTTATTTCATTTACTATATTAATTATAGATCTAGTAATGGCATTTCAGACATAGAACTGTGCCTTAGGGATAAAATAGTCCCCTATTTGAAACACTTCTTTGTATTTCTAAAGGGAAACAAAGTTGGACTCCAAACAACTCACAGAATGTCTTAAAAAATAGAATTCTCTCTTGGAGCAGCACAAACAGTGGTGAAAACGTGGTGCTGAAATTTCCAGGTCCTAAAAGAACCCTTGGAAAGATGGATGAGTGAGAGCCAGCACCATCTTCCAACTATGGCTGCCTTCTTAGGCCAGACCTGGGAAAAGTAGTTATTTTCTGTAGACTTTTTTGCCCCAAATTTGCAACCTTAAGTTAAATTTTTGAAGTGTCAGGGTATCTGTGAATCACTAGATCTTGAAAATAGTATTCATTTTTCACACCATCCTTAGGTATCTACCTGGCAAAATAAGCTAATGAGGAAGGTTGGTCATGTTTCCTATAGGATTTAAGACATATGCTCATTTCTAAGAGTGAGGGAAAGATGATCTTGTGATGGCTTTATGTAAAGATTAAATAAATCTATCAGCCTACAAGGCCTGAATCATGAATCCCTATAGGGGAAAAATGTCTTTTCTGTTTATAGATGTCCTGGAAATGACCTTTGCTATATTATGCCTTGAGAACTTCCCAACCTTGCTAAATTTCTGACTCAGGGAGCATTTTTTAAGTGTGTTCCAATCATGTTGATTTTATTTCATGGCAGGAACCAGGTCTTCTCCAAGGTACTGAGTGGGATGAGTTTGGGAAAGGATTCAGGTGAATAAAATAACTGATATTTGGAATGTGAATGAATCTTCATCCCAGAAGAGGGTTTTTTGTTTGTATTTGTTTTAGCTTTTTTGGAAACCTGGTATTCAAGATGGACACCTGACAGGAAGTGACTGGCACAGGCTGATGTTCAGAGGAGAGGAAGGAGAGAGGCAGACAAAGATGAAATCAGGAGGATATGAGACAAAGACAGGTATGGGGTGATGAGAAAGGTAAAATGAAAAGTGAAGATAAGAATGGGGAAGACAAGAAGTGGAAGAACAAAGAGGGAAAATAAAAGAAAAAAAGGAATAAAAGGGTTAAAAAGTATATGTGCATGGAGGAGTGGAGGGGAATTAGGGAGAGAAAAGGGACACAAAGTATACTGCAGTGAGAGAAGGGAAAGAAAAAACACAGTGCAAGAGAGAGCCTGCAAAACACAGAGAGAAGTGAGTATAAAGACAGAGAGCAAGGGAGTCATACCTGAGAGCTTAGTGGAAGAAAATCAGCTAGCACATGAAAGAGACCTCAGTGAGCAGAGATGGAAGGATGTTGGCTGGGCCAGAGAGAACTGTGTCTTCTCTTTCCTCTGATGCCCCCCACACTTACCCCACCTCAGGACTCCATAGCTGAGTTTGATGGTGAGGTGAAAATAAATGGTAATTCCTCCTATTTCTGGTCTAGTGCCAGCCCCAGCCCCAAGCTTTATGCTAGGTGGCCAGACTGCAGTGTGATTAACAAACCTAGAGGCTGTTATTCCAACTTTGATGTTTCTCTAGCATAGGTTTAAAAAAAAGTTAATCCCTTCATGAAATTAAATTGTGACTACCTTATTGAGATGACTGTGCCCTCCTTGTACGCTGAGGCTCTGAGCCTGGGCACACTGTGTTAGAAGTACACTTGAAAAGCAAAGACACTTTGTTCTTGGAAGAAGTTCACTTTGGTTTCCTCTCTTAACCTGCCTGTTAGGGCTAAATGTTTAGCATTATAGGAAGATGTTGGCTGTGACAGTAACATTGCCCTTAGAGTCAGAGCTCATGATAGGGACAAAGGCCTTAGGAGAGGTACTGGGGGAACCATGATGTAAGACAATGTGCTCCAAATGCTTCCACACCAGCAGCTCCAGATCTACAAAGCCACTGGGACTCAGCATTAATCATGGTGCATGAGTAGAAAGGGTCATGAATAAGAAGGCATAAGCCTGATTATCAACTCAGACAGGCATGAAAATTCTTGTTTGAAACTCACCAAAGTTTTCTCTCATTAGCATTGTGCTTCTTGAGGAGAACTGCAGTCTGATAATACAAATTGGCAGGGACCAGACTCTGTCTAAAAAGAAGAACCTCAGGCTGGGGTTGGAGATTCTAGAGGTCATCAGATCCAGTCTACTGCCTCCAACTGGACCCCATGCCCCGGGGCTGGGAAGGTGAAGTAGGGAGGCTGGAGCTCCCAGAAAGAAATCCCTCTGTTGCAAGCTCACCAGGCAATTTTGTCCCATGAAATAACAATCTTGGTTATAATTGCAGAGATCTAAATATTAGGAGAATTTCAGAGGTCAGTTCTTTCTGGATGTGTCTTTAGAAAACCCATATAATGGGGCGCCTGGGTGGCTCAGTCGGTTAAGCGGCCGACTTTGGCTCAGGTCATGATCTCGCGGTCCATGCGTTCGAGCCCCGCGTCGGGCTCTGTACTGACAGCTCAGAGCCTGGAGCCTGTTTCAGATTCTGTGTCTCCCTCTCTCTGACCCTCCCCTGTTCATGCTGTCTCTCCCTGTCTTAGAAATAAATGAAACGTTAAGAAAAATTTAGAAAACCCATATTTGAGGTTAAGTTCTTCCTTTCACCAGTGGGATAAGTTTTTAAAATAATTCAATCTCTCTGAGCCTCAGTTTTTTCACCTGTAAAGTAGCATGTTGATGCTCACCCTATAAACTCACTGTGTAAATTAAGGGCAACATAGGGACAATGTCAACACCCTTCTGGTATATAATTGTCCACAATACATAAACACTTTACCATTACTATCTGTAAAGAACCTGATAGTCTGAAAAAAATTCATCAAAAAACACATTCCATTAGCTCAGATAATCAGGAAGGAATAATTCTTTCATAAAGAAATACTGTTTTGGATTATGTTGCATTTACAGGTACCCTTCCATCCCCATCCTAAGTGTTTCCACATAATCTGTAGCTCAACCTGCCTCAGGCAGGACCTAAGTAAACTATGTGGTCAGGAAGAGGTCCTTAGTCATAAGGCTGCAGAGGCAGCCTACAAAGGCATAAGAGCTCATTCTTCCACCCCCTCCTCACTTGAGTGACTAAAATTGAGTCAGCAGAATTCAACAGATCAGGACCAGTAGTGTCATCCTGCAACTTCATTACCTTGTAAGAGATAATGGCAACTCCAGATCCCAGAGGCAATTACCAAACTATAACACATCATTCATGAAAAACCACACATATCCTCCCCCTTCCTAAGCTGACCCTTTGCCACCTTCCCTCAGTGCAGAACATACCCCTTTAGAGAGAGGCTTTCAGCCCAGGAGTACAGTGAACCTCCCTTCTCAGCCACTTCTTTAATTTTTTAATGTTTATTTATTTTTGAGAGAGATATAGAGTGCAAGTAGGGGAGGGGCAGAGAGAGAGAGGAAGACACAGAATCTAAAGCAGGCTCCAGGCTCTGAGCTGTCAACACAGAGTCCAATGCGGGGCTCAAACTCATGGACTACAAGATCATGACCTGAGCTGAAGCCAGATGCTTAACCAACTGAGACATCTAGGTGCCCCCTTTTTCAGCCACTTCTTAATCACCAACAGGCATAGCTGCTCTCTCTGTCATAGAGTGTGAAAAATCATTTAGAGCATAATTGCATGTCAAGGGCCTACCCAATAATGAGATATTACCTTTGCAAAATAATGTAATTTATTGTCTTAAGGATGTAAACTACATTAAGGGCTGGGATGCAGCTGTGCCTCATGAATAACTAAATCTCAGACATTGTCAGGGATCAGGACTATTTCCCTTTCATGTATGCTTCTTGTAGATTGGCTTCTGTCCCTCAGACATACATCTCCCACATGGCTGAATTCAACCTGGCCCTTGGATATGTGCCACTAGGTGTGACAAAAACTTTTTTCACCAGTGAGGTACGGAGGCTGACTCTTTTATGTCTCAAGTTGAAAGAAGAAAGAAAGAAAGAAAGAAAGAAAGAAAGAAAGAAAGGAAAGAAAGAAAGGAAAAAGAAAAAAGAAGAAAAGAAAAGAAAAAAAGAAAAGAAAAGAAAAGAAAAGAAAAAAAAGAAAGAAAAAAGAAATGGTCTCCAACCTATCCAGCTTAGGTCAAGGGTCTGCTTTTAAACCAATGACTGTGTCCAGGGAAGCTGGGTCAATAAAAGTATAACAGCTCTCTTGGAAACCAGTGTTGGAGTGATGGGAGAGAGATTTACTGCAAGTAGGAGGGAAGAAGGTAAAGTGCACTTTTCTGGATACACAAAGACAAAGCAAAAGATATCTATTGTGATAGTGCAGTGATTTTCAGAAGCTGATCTAATGAAGATAGTTGCCCTTAAAGTCAGACCACCCTAAATAGGATTTTTTTTTCTTCTTTTCTGCCCTCTCTATTTCTCCATTGCAATCACAGAAGCTTAATTTCTATGTATTCACTCAGTGTTGATATTGGGTGAATTGGAAGAAAGGGATACTAACTCACCAACTGAATACAGAGCCACTCTGACTTTGCAAGTTCATCCTCTCCTATTTAAACCTTAATGACTGAGGCTCTTCAAAGCTGAACTCTAGGCCCCTTTTTTTCTCACTTGTCTAAACCCTTTATTGAGAATATCATACAAGTCATTATATTTCATTATAAATATATGTAAATGACACACATATATTTTTTGGTACACAATTTTTTTCTGAGCTCTAGACATATATTCAAGCACCTTCCTGATCTCCCTCCATGAATGTTTCTAAAGTGCATCAAACTCATCATTTAGAAACTTCCTTATCTTCACCAAATTCTCTAATTCTGGTCATCCTTCACTGTGACCTAACAAATTAAATATAATTATTTTTAATCCAATGACATGAAACTGAAGACTTCTTCTCCTTCAGCCCCCATGTCTAATTCATTACCAAGACATTTACTAATTAAACATTTCTTGAAGATATTAATTTCTCTATGTATCAAACACAATTTTAGTCCAAGCTAGAATTGTCTTCCCGAAATGCTAAAATAGCCTTTATTTCATCTAATGTCCAACATTCCCACCTGCAGGAAAAGTGATCTGTTCAAAACTAAATAAAATTGGGGCGCCTGGGTGGCTCAGTCGGTTGAGCATCCCACTTCGGCTCAGGTCATGATCTTGCGGTCTGTGAGTTCGAGCCCCGCATAGGGCTCTGTGCTGACAGTTCAGAGCCTGGAGCCTGTTTCAGATTCTGTGTCTCCCTCTCTCTCTGCCCCTCCCCCGCTCATGCTCTGTCTCTCTCTCTCTCTCTCTCTCTCTCTGTCAAAAATAAATAAACATAAAGAAAATTTTAAAAAAACTAAATAAAATTACTTTACTTACATTATTAAAAACTTAAATTCTCCCATTAATCTGAGGAAAAGGCTAAAAATGTTTTATGTGCCTCTGAAGCAGGTAAAGGTATAGATGGAGCCTCATATAGATTCAACTGCATTGAGTCCTGAATGACCCTCAATGACAATGTTAGCATCAAGGCAGCAGAAAACATTTGGGATATACGACATTTGTCTTACTTGGCCTATATTCAGAGGATATGGGAGGTTTTGATTTTTGTGCATCTACCCATTAATCAGTAGTACTACATAAAATATGTAAAGCATGGTTTCAGGTTAATCATAAGAACAACGGATCCTCAAAAACTGACAAACATGAAATGATCATAATAATAAGATTTTCAGAGGTACATAAAAAATAACTCAGAGACCTAGAATAAACTGCGCCATGATGAAATATATTTCTGTATGTTGTAGAGGTTGTGTATATGCATGTGAACACTGAAGAGGAATATTCAATGATAGCAAGAAGCTCATATGAATTTCAAACCTCCTAAAACTAATTTTGTTGTTAAAGTCTCAGATCAGCAAATATTGTTTAACAAGATATTTAATATAATGGTTTAAAACATGGATCCAGGAGTACCCACCTCAAATCCTGGCTGTGCTAGCATTTTCTGCTGCACTACGATCAATTTACTTAACCTACCTGTGCCTCAGTTTCCTCAACTAGGAGAAGAAGAATAATAGTACCCACCTCATTAGAAATATTCAAACAATTAATTTATTAAGAAAAGCACTCAAAACAGTACCTTGTAAATTACAAACACTATATAAAATTTTAATATTATCTGTATTACTCTATGGGATGTAGTAGGCAGAATAATGCTATCTTAAAGGGCATTCCATGCTTTATTCCTTGGATCCATCAGTGTGTTACCTTACAGCAAAAGGACTTTGCAGATAAGATTATGATTAAGGTACTTGAGTTGGGAAACCATGAAATACTGCATTTGAAGTAGACCTTGACAATGAGAGCTTTTAGAGCAGGGATAGAAAATACATATATGCTTCTGCTGCCCATTAACAACTGCTTATAGCCTCCTTCCCACCCCATCTCCAGCCATCTACCCTGAGTTGAGACAGTAACACTAAAGGTTTCTCCACTTATCCCTCAGCTAGCCACCACCAGCTAGTTCGTACTGGAATACTAAACTAAACTAATTTTCCTTATCTGAGTTTGATGTGGCTAAAAGACATTTCAGGGAGAAAGAACTACATGGGTAAGGCAGCAAAGGCTCAGCTATGAGGAAGACTGAGAAGAATAGAGTAACAACAATATTGATAATACTAATAATAATAGATAAATAGCATTCATTTAATGCTTGCTATATCATACGTACAAGGCATCTCAATTCCTACAACTCCATGAGCTAGGTACTATAATTTCTTCTGTAATATGGATGGAGAAACTAAGCTATGGAGCAATAAGTATCATGCACAAAGATGAATGCCTGGTAAGCAGCAGATTTGATAGATCTGAGATTCAAATTTTAGTGGTCTGGCTCCAGAGCCTACTGTCTTAGCCTTTGCCCTACTGTGGAGATAGACCTGGGTTAGTCTGTGGGACCTATTCTATAGACAATGGATAATTACAAGAAGTTTTTGAATGGGATGTGATCATGTCAGAGATGTGCACCAGGAAGACTGATACGGCATTGCTTTCTGGATAAACTCAGTGGATCACAAGAAAGAGAGAAGAACTAGGAGGACGATCCCTGGTAAAGAAAAGGAATGAAGAGCCAAGAAGGAAAATTTGGGAGGGAGCAGCAGTACTCAAGTTGGAAAATGTGCTTGAACTGCTTAGCTGGGAATCACTTCAGAAAATTATTGAGCCAAGTTTTGAGTTAAGCACTGGAAAAATAAATTTTTGTAACTATAAAAGACCAATGCAAGTGGCTGAGATGGTTGTTTTGATAGCTTCTAAACTGAATAATACCATGCTAGAGAAGAGGAGGCAAAAAAAAGTCTCAGCCAAAGAATTTATCTTCAGTGTCCTCTTCAGGATGTAAATATATTTGTGTTAGCTTCATGTATATATGCATAAAGAATGAGATAATCAGAGAAAAAATAACCTCATTTTCTAGTATAGATCACTAGGATGCCAGGGTATCAGGGCATGTTAAGATGATTTAATTCAGCATCTCTTCCTTCTCTGCTGATGGCTACTCTAGACATGGCCAGTAGAGGCCAGCCTAGTTATTTTAAAATATGATATTTTTCCTCAAAAGAATATTTACTCTTTACTTAAATCTATAGAAAGATTAAACTTCTCTCTGCAGTATCATAGCCCTAACAAATATTTGTTTTCTCAGTATAGCTTACCTCCTTGAAGGTACAATGCATTAGGCATTGGGAAGGCAGTGAAAAGAAGGTTATGTTTGGATTTACAAGTTTTGAGAGCCAGTTAAACTTTCTTAAAGGCTTCTGAGTCTCAGTTCCTCATCTGTAAGATAGGAACAATCACTTACTTTCCATTATCAAAAGATCAAATGAAAGAATGGCTGTGAAAGTGTCTTGTAAACTGTCGATCACCCACACAAATGTTAATGCTGCTCTCATTTTTGTTGCTGTCATTGTCCCCATAAGGCTCACATAGAAAGGGTATTCTACATGGATAAAACATTGTGTATAAATGCATAGATCTTGAAACAGGATGACAGTGAATTTTCCAAAGTTGTTTGAAACCATGGTGTATGCACTCACTGGAGGAAAGAATGGAGGTCAGTGTGAATCAATCAAGGACTGTGTGTGCCCTGCCAGGGAGCCGGCAGATACTGACCTGAACATTGAGTGTTGTAAAGTATGTAATATCCTGGCCATCCCAGCTTGACATGCCTCTACCCCTCCATGATGATTTTATCTATTTCAGCTCAACTTTGGGCTCTAACAAAGACCATTTTTGTCTTCTGGGCTAGCTAAAGACGGAGGGTCAAAGATTATCTTTTCTACTATGGTAGGATGAGGTCCTCTTCTGCTGGGCTGAAGTTCCTGTCCCTGAACTGAATTCAGTACATCAACATGTGTTAATCTCCTTCAGGTCAGGAATAGGTGTGGAAACAGTTGGGAAAGAGAAGATGATCAGGAAGGCTTGTCTTTTATGACCTCATGGAGAGAAGTGAAAAGTTATTTATTCAATTTCAAATATGCTTCACAAATACTTTATTTAATATGATTACAACTATAAATCTCTATTATTATTTTAATTTTTATAGATGAAAAACTAAGGCTGAAAGATGCCATACAACCTTCCAAAGCCACAAATAACAGTGTGTGGGATAAGACAGTATATAAGTGAATATCAGAGACTAACCCCCAACTCAAGTCTTCTTCTTCATTTTGCTCGATGGCAATAAAGACTGTCACACAGGAATAACGTCTTCTGTGATCTGTAAGGACAAGGGAAATAAATGACACTTGTGGGTAATGAGGAGACAGGGATTCACAACACTAGTGGCAAGGTCCCATACATGCTACTTCCCTCTTGGCCTCTTCACTCTCTCTCATATTCCAGTTTACCTTTTCAGTGGATTCTTTACCCTGGAAACAGAGAGAAGTCAAAGTACTTTGTCTCAAGCCCAACACAAAGCAAAGAATAGTCATTAGTTATTATTTTCTAAATAAGAGTGAAAAGCAGGCTGTTGTTTGTCCTCTCTTAAACCCCTTTTATTACTTTCTATTCCTATTCATAAGAAATTCCTCATTTTCTGGCCATTCTCACTTGTGCACTCTTTCCCCTTTGTTCAGGCTGAATGATTGCACTTCAACATCATGCCCAAATTCTCACTCCCATGTCTTAGCCTTATGCTGCTTAGTCCGTGAATTGACTCATTCCCTTGTTCACCTGACCAACTTTTCAGCCACATGGTTTTTCAGCTGTCACTTCCTCATGGAAGCCTTCCCTGACTCCTAGTCTGGTTGTTCATTCTGTATACTTTGTTTTCCTTCCATCCTAATACCCTAAGTACTTTACAGCCATCATTTGTGTATAACTCCCTGGAATATAGTGACTTTCCTCAGTCAGAGATTATGTCTTATTGACATTTTAAACCCAGTGTCTAGCACAGTAAGATCTACAGTGGATGTGCAGGATGTGTTTGAAGATACAAGCTTATCTCCTATACCATGATTTCTTCAAGGCTAGGGTTAGTTTTACAAATCTTCTATGAAGATTTCCTCACTTTTATTTCCTTCCTATGAGGACAAATTCATGTTTTCCCCTGAGTTCCTGCTTTCTTATGTCACCATTCATCTTGCTTTATTGCAAATTGTCATCTCCCTGCTGTGCTCAGAGTTTCTGAAGGTCAGGGACTATCTTATTTGTCTTTGCAAACTCAGCACAGAGCCTGGCAAATAGTAGGCACTTGGCAAATGCTTGCTGATTAAATAACTAATCGATTGTATGAATGAAAAGAGTGTCTGCACTTGTAGCTGAAATATGCCTCAGTAAGTGTAAGAAGTAAGGAAAGCCATTATTTTTCTCTTCAAAATTAAGACCAGGCAAACTTAGTGACGGCACTTGTATCACCATGAATTAGCTTTTAATAAGACAAGCTTCTGGAAGAGGTATAGAAGTGCAAGAGTGCCATAGTTATCCAGACTCACACATTTCCTTTTCACTGGAAATACTTTGAGTATATGCTAATAAGAAATTGTGTGCTCATGAGTAATGCAGAATTATGTCAGAATTCTATAATAGGAAAGTACACTAATTTTAGCACATTGGCTTCCTCAGGGAAGGTGAAGCCTAAAGAAATTCAGAAAGATTGTCCTCAATTAGATTTTAGAAGGAGTTCCCTAAGGAAGAGACACCTTCTCTGAAAAGTGTTGCATACTGAACAAGTGGAATATATCTATGAAACTATCTTGGCCTGTTCAAAAGTTGCTAGGATGGTTTAGAAGAGTGCTAGTGGTGACTATTCCCTAAAATGAAAACTGATTGTTCTCACTGCTGCTATGAATTTAGAATGCATAATGTGTCTTAGCCATGGGCAGCTCTCCAGGGCCTGACAGGAGAACTTCCCACCACCTGGAACACCTGCCCTTCATTCTTACCTAAGCTAGAAACAAATTTCTGCTCAGCCATTGTCAGTTACATCTGCTGGTGATTGTAGTTTAGCCTCCCCTAACACACATGTTTCCACAACCAACTGCTTTGGGACTTAACCACAAACTGCCCTTCAGTGTTCTATAATGGAGGTGTGCACATGTATGATAGTTGCACCTCAACTCTAAGGCCTTTGAGAGCAGGATCATGATTTTTCCTTTTATATTTAGAATTGCATTTGCATTTTCCCTCTGGGCTATTTTTTGAAACTTTTGTGTAAGCTTTATGTTACTTCCTTCAATGATTGGAAGAATTAACAACCGGTGAAGACTTGTAGGTCTAAATGTGTGTGTGTGTGTAGGTTTTAAATCATGTACTTAACATCTTTAATACTTATTAAAAATAATCTGATTTTTCTCATGATTTTGTGTGGCTTTAGTTGTACTTTTTTAGGAATCAGTCGGTATCATTTAATTTCTCAAATTTACTATTATAATGTTCAAATATTGTTTTTTAGAGTTTTATTATCTGTATTGATGTTATCTTTTTCAAACCTGATAGCAGGAAATCGTATTTTTCTTTTTTTTTAAAACAGTCTCTAGAGGGCTTATCTAGTTTATTAATCTGTTTTAAAAAACAACTTTTGACTTTCTTGATTATGTTTACTAAACAATTGTTTCTATTTCAATAATTTCATCTTTTATGTTTATTATTTCCTTCAAATTTTTGCATTTAAGCACTTAGGGCAGTATCAGGCACATAACAACCATTAAATACTTGCTGGTTTTATTAATGTAAAGTATGTTACTAAAGACTCAACTCCAGGTGTGTGTCATTAGAGTTTATTAAAAACTGGAACTTTTACCATTTTCTGCATAAGAAGACCTTAGAATGTTGTTAATCTAATTGGCTACATCCAGGCTTTCATTCTTATATTTATTATATGGATATAAATATAAACAAATATAAGTATAAACAAATATAAATATAAATAAATATAAATTCTTTCCATTGTTATTCATTCCTTCTGAAATCTTTGTGTGAAAATGACCTGAAGTAATTTTCTTTCTGCTGAAAAATCTTAAGTATTTCATTTACTGTGGATCTTCTAGTAATAAATTCTTTCCATTTATCTATAACTAAAGTGTTTTACTTTCATTTTTGTATCTGAAACATTGGAGGTGATTTTCTTTTACTACTTAAAAGTTGTCATCGTGTTGTCTTCCAATTTCTATTGTTTCTGTTGAAACATTAGCTGATAATGCTATTTCACTATTTAGTAAAATGTTCCTTTTTTCTGGAAGAAATTTCCATTTTTTTCTTTCTGCTATTTAAGAATGTTTTCCTGTAAGAAGAATCCAATATGGTGGAGAATTAGGGGGACCCAAAGTTTTCTCATCCCTCAAACACAGCAGTGTTGACTTCAAAGGACTTTGAACCCTAAGAATCTGGGCCACAAAGTGACAGAAACACCTCCAGGGACCCAGTGGGACAACTTGGTGGGCCATAGTGCATGATTACAAACTGGGGGAGGTAAAAGAGTTGATGTTGGCATGGAAGGGAGGGATTCCCTTCTACAGATAGACAAAAGGAAGAGAAATAAAGGCTGTGGAAGTGTAAGACTGTATTTGGACAAGAGAAAAACCACAGACCAGGGATCAGAAAAAAAGTGGAGAAAGATCCAATTTCTAATTGTGGTGCTTTCTCTGGACTGGGTCTGGCTGCCCTGTTTGCATACCTAGGGACAAGGGGAGCCATCCCAGGGCTCAGTAACTAGCTCAGAGGCACAGTACACAGTGGGAGAAAGCAATCCCGTCCCTGAAGTGCTGTGGGAAGAAGGTATATAGCCTTTACAAGGACAAAGATCCCTGCCTGCACCCACCATCTAGAGGCCTTTATAGGCATGATAGAACAGCACTTCCCCAGTACTGAGGAATGCAGAGCAGGATCCTTTAAAACATCAATCAGGGATTGTTTGTTTTTTAATGTTTACTTATTTTCAAGAGAGGGAGAGAGAAAGAGAAAGAAAAAGAGAGAGAGAGAGGGAGAGCAAGAGGAGGAGAGGCAGAGAGAGAGGGAAACACAGAATCTGAAGCAGGCTTCAGCCTCTGAGTTGTCATCACAAACCCCAATGCAGGGCTCAAACCCACAAACTGTGAGATCATGACCTGAGCTGAAGCTAGATGCTTAACCAACTGAGACACCCAGGTGCCCCTAGACATCAGTATTTGAATCCAAGATGAGCACTACAGAGGCACAGGAGACTTTGGAGTGGAAAACAAAAACAAAAACAAACAAGCAAACAAAACCATCCACTCACACTCACATGGCACTGTGAGGATGGCCTGAACATAGTGGTTTGGGACACCCAGTCCAGAGAGGAGAGACTGGGGTGTTGCCATTTTTCTCCCCATAATGAGCAAGTTGGGGCTTCAAGGAATGCACAAGAGGCCACAGTGGAGGCGGGATCTGCCTAAACCAAACCACACCACTCCTCGCCTGGTAACTGTATATCTACTGGAGCAAGATTGATGCTGACCAACCAGACAGTCCTTCATCCAGACCAGCACTGCTGCTGCCACTGGTTCCAAAGCACCCAGCAGTTTTGCATTTTCTGATATAATTCTTGGACAATTCTTATTGGGTGTGTGTGTGTGTGTGTATTCTGCTTATTGGTTTGTTTGGTTTGTTTAAGCAGTCATATTTAATCTATTCTCTTTATACATGTTCTATATCTCCTTCTTTATTTTCCCCTCTCTCTCTGGATTAAGCCATATGTAGTTCCTCTGCCTGGTCAATTTTCTTTTCTTTTCTCTTTCCCTGCTCCTATCATTTCTCTCTTTGCATGGGATAAGACCTCTTTTTAATTTTTTTTTCCAGGGTTACTTCAATGAACAAATTAAATCACACCTTGTGGAGGGTCCAAACCATCACTACAAGTACGGAGATAAAGCAACCAGATTCACAACAAAAGACAGCATGTAACACACTCCAAAAAACACTTCCTGAAGGGTCAGACCCTGGACAGTGTATGACCACTCTTTAATATAGTAGTCCTTGCAGGTACAGGACACATAACAAGTTTTCGAAACACATAAGGAACAGAAAACTAGCCAAAATGATGAAACAGAAGAATTGTCTTCAAAAGAAATTCCAGGAAGAAATGACAGCTAAAGAATTGCTAAAAGCAGATATATATGATCAATAATTTAGTATAAGAGTCTTAAGATTAACTGCTGGGCTTCAAAAAAAGCATAGAAGACAGCAGAGAATCTATTACTGCAGAGATCAAGGAACTAAAAAATAGTCATTGTGAATTAAGAAATGTTGTAAATGAGGTGCAAAATAAACTAGATGTGACAGCGAGGATGGAAGAGGCAAAGGGGAGAATAAGTGAAATAAAAGATAAAATTATGGAAAAAGATGAAGCTGAGAAAAAGACAGATAAAAAATTCTCGAACATGAGGGGAGAATTAGAGAACTAAGTGATTCAAGGAAATGGAACAATATCCTTTTCATAGGAGTTCCAGAAGAAGAAGAAAGAGTGAGAAAGGGGCTGAAGGTGTATTTGAGCAAATCATAACTGAGAACTTCCCCAATCTGGGGAAGGAAACAGACACTGAAATCCAGGAGGAACAGTAAACTCCCTTCAGATGTAGCAGGATTTGATCTTTTTCGTGACCTATTATAGTGAAACTGGCAAAATACAAAGATAAAGAGAGAATTCTGAAAGCACAGCCAGGGACAAATGGTCCTGCAAGGATAGACACATAAAGGTAGTAGCAGATCTGTCCACTGAAACATGGCAGGCCAGAAGGGCATGGCAGGAAATATTCGATGTGCCAAGTAGGAAAAATATGGAACCAAGAATCCTTTATCCAGCAAGCCTATCATTCACAATAGAAGGAGAAATAAAGGTATTCCCAGACAAACAAAACCTGAAGGAGCTCGTGACCACTAAACCAGCCCTGCAAGAGATCCTAAGGGGGACTCTGTGAGTGGAATGTTGCAAAGACTACAAAGGACCAGACATCACCACAAGCATGAAACCTACAAATAACGCAATGGCACTAAATTCTATCTTTCAATAATAACACTGAATGTAAATGGACTAAATGTTCCAATCAAAAGACAGAGAGTATCTGTGGATGGATTAAAAAAAAACAAAAACAAAAACACCCATTTATTTGATGTATACAAGAGACCCATTTTAGACCTGTGACACATTCAGATTAAAAGTGAAGGGATGGAGAACCATCTATCATGCTACTGGAAGTCAAAATAAAGCTGAAATAGCCATACTTATATCAGACAAACAAAATTTTAAACTAAAGGCTGTAACGAGATGAAAACGGGCATTAAATCATAATTCCAGGGTCTATCCATCAAAAAAAGCTAACAATTATAAATGTTTATGCACCCAACTTGAAGCACCCACATATGTAAAACAATCACAAACATAAGGAATCATATTGAGGATAATAAAGTAATTTCAGGTAATTAATACCCCACTTACAACAATGGACAGATAATCTAGGCAGAAAATAAATAAATAAATAAATAAAGACCCTGTATGATACACAGACCAGATGGACTTGACAGATATATTCAGAACTTGTCATCCTAATGCAGCAGAATACACATTCTTCTCCAGTGCACATGAAACATTCTCCAAGATAGATCACATACGGGGTCACAAAACAGCCCTCAATAAATATAGTAGAACTGAGATCATACCATGCATATTTGGGGATAACAATGCTATAAAACTTGAAATCAACTACAGGAAAAAGTTTGGGAAACCTCCAAATGCATGGAAGTTAAAGAACATCCTACTAAAGAATGAATGGGTCATTCAGGCAATTAAAGAAGAAATTAAAAAATATATGGAAGCAGGGGTGCCTGGGTGGCACAGTCGGTAAAGCGTCCGACTTCAGCCAGGTCACGATCTCGCGGTCCATGAGTTCGAGCCCCACGTCGGGCTCTGGGCTGATGGCTCAGAGCCTGGAGCCTTTTTCCGATTCTGTGTCTCCCTCTCTCTGCCCCTCCCCCGTTCATGCTCTGTCTCTCTCTGTCCCAAAAATAAATAAACGTTGAAAAAAAAATATATGGAAGCAAATTAAAATGAAAAAAAAAAAATGACAGTCCTAACCTTTTGGATGCAGCAAAGGCAGTCCTAAGAGGAAAATACATTGCAATCTAGTCCTATTTCAAGAAACAAGAAAAATACAAAATACAAAATCTAACTGCACACCTAAAAGAACTAGAAGCAGAACACAAAGAAACCCTAAGGCCAGCAGAAGAAGAGAAATAAAGATCAGACCAGAAATAAACAATATAGAATCAAACCAACAAACAAAACAGTGGAAGAGATCAATGAAACTAGGATCTGTTTTATTGAAAAAATAAACAAAATTGATAAACCCCTATTCAGATTACTCAAAAAGAAAAGAGAGATGACCCAAATACATAAAATAACAAATGAAATTGGACATATCACAACCAACCCCTCAGAAATATAAACAATTATCAGTGAATACTATGAAAAATTTTATGCCAACATACTGGACAACTTGGAAGAAATGGAAAAATGCCCACACACCCAAACACTACCAAAACTCAAACAGGAATCAATAGAAAATTTGAACAGACCCATAACCAGCAAAGAAATTGAATCGGGTATTGAAAATATCCCAACAAATAAGAGTACTAGGCCAGATGGTCTTCCAGGAGAATTCTACCAAACATTTAAAGCAGAGTTAGTACCTATACTTCTCAAGTTGTTCCAAAAAAAATTCAAGTGGAAGGAAACTTCCAGACTCAATCTATGAATCCAACATTATATTGATTCCCAAACCAGTCAGAAACCCCACAGAAAAGGAGAACTACAGGCCAATATCCTGATGAACATGGATGCAAACATTCTCAACAAGATACTAGCAAATCGAATTCAACAGCAAATAAATAAAATTATTCACCATGATTGAGTGGGATTCATTCCTGGCCTGCAGGGCTGGTTCAATATCTGTAAATCAATCAATGTAATATATCACATTAATAAAAGAAAGGGTAAGAACCATATGATCCTGTCAATCGATGCAGAAAAAGCATTTGACAAAATTCAGCATCCTTTCTTGAAAAAAGCCCTCAAGAAAGTCGGGATAGAAGGAACATACTTAAACATCATAAAAGCCATATTAAAAAACCCACAGGTAATATCATCATCAATGGGGAAAAACTGACAACTTTCCCCCCTGAGATCAGGAAGACAACAGAGATATCCACTCTACCACTGTCTTTTAACATAGTGTTGGAAGTCCTAGCATCAGCAATCAGACAACAAAAGGAAATCAAAGGCATCAAACTTGGCAAAGATGAAGGCAAACTTTTACTTTTCACAGATGACATGATACTCTACATGGAAAACTTGAAAGATTCCACCAAAAGCTGCTAGAACTGATTCATGAATTCAGCAAAGTCGCAGGATCCAAAATCAACGTACAGAAATTGGTTGCATTTCTATACACCAATAATGAAGCAACAGAAAGAGAAATCAAGAAATCAATCCCATTTACAATTGCACCAAGAACCACAAAATACCTAGGAATACACCTAACCAAAGATGTGAAAGATCTGTAAGCTGAAAGCTCTAGAAAACTTATGAAGGTAATTGAAGAAGACAGAAATAAATGGAAAAACACTCAATGTTCAAGAATTTGAAGAATAAATATTGTTAAAATGTCAATATTACCCAAAACAGTCTATACATTCAATGCAATCCCAATCAAAATTGCACCAGCATTCTTTTCAAAGCTAGAACAAACAATCCTAAATTTGTATGGAACCACAAAAGACCCCAAATAGCCAAAGTAATGTTGAAAAAGAAAACCAAAGTGGGAGGCATCACGATCCCAGACTTTCTCCTCTACTACAAAGCTGTAATCATCATGATATTGGCACATGATATTGATATGATATTGGCACAAAAACAGACATATAGACAAATGGAATGTAATAGAGAAATCAGAATTGGACCCACAAATATATGACCAACTAATCTTTGACAAAACAGGAAAGAGTATCCAGTGGAAAAAAGACAGACTCTTTGGCAAATGGCCCTGAGAGAACTGGACAGCAACATGCAGAAGAATGAACCTGGACCACTTTATTACAGCATACACAAAAAATAAACTCAAAACGGATGAAAGGCCTAAATGTGAGACAGGAAATCATCAAAACCCTAGAGGAGAAAGCAGGCAACAACCTCTTTGACCTCAGCCACAGCAATTTCTTGCTCAATGCATCTCCAAAGGCAAGGGAATTAAAAGCAAAAATGAACTATTGGGACTTCATCACGAGAAAAAGCTTCTGTCCTGCAAAGGAAACAGCCAAGAAAACCAAAAGCCAACTGATGGAATGGGAGAAGATATTTGCAAATGACATATTGAATAAAGGGTTAGTATTCAAAATCTATAAAAAAGTACCAAACTCAACCCCTGAAAAACAAATAATCCAGTGAAGCAATGGGCAGAAGATATGAATACACACTTTCCAAAAGAAGACATCCAGATGGCCAACAGACACATGAGAAGATGCTCAATGTCACTCATCATCAGGGAAATACAAATCATAACCACACTGATGGGGTGCCTGGTTGGCTCAGTCGGTTAATCGTCCAAGACTTGGTTTTGGCTTAGGTCATGATCTTGGGGTTTCATGAGTTCAAGCCCCATGTTGGCCTCTGCTCTGACAGTACAGATCCTGCTTGGGCTTCTCTTTCCCCCCACCCCTGTCTCTCTGCCCCTTTCCTGCTCACACTGTCTCTGTCTCTCTCAAAATAAATAAATAAATTGAGATCCTGGGAAGATGGCGGCATAGGACGCTGGGCTCACCAAGCATTCTGCTGAACACTTAGATTCCACCTACACCTCCCTAAATAACCCAGAAAACCGCCAGAAGACTAGCAGAATGGAGTCTCCAGAGCCAAGCGCAGACGAGAGGCCCACGGAAGAGGGTAGGAAGGGTGGTGAGGCGTTGCACACTCCGTGGACTGGCGGGAGGGAGCCAGGGTGGAGGGGTGGCCCACCAGCAAAGCAGAGCACCCGAGTCTGGCTGGCAAAAGCGGAGGGGCTGGACGGAGTGTGTTCTGACAGCAAGCGGGACTTGACATCTGGAAGGTTATAAGCTAACAGCTCTGCTCGGAGAACAGGAGGGCTGGAGAACAACGGGAGGGAGCCTTGTTGAGCCCCGGACAACTGAGCTCAGCTTGGTGGGGAGGTGCTCACCAGCGCCATCTCCCTCGCCCATCCCCCAGCCAAAATCCCAAAGGGAACCAGTTCCTGCCAGGGAACTTGCTTGCATCGCACAAACACCCAACGCTGTGCTTCTGCGGATTCATCCTTCCGGCGGGTCTGACTTCCTCCCAGTGCTGCAGGGCCCCTCCCGAAGCAGATCTCCAAAGGAAAAGCAAGCTGAGCCTACCCCTCCCGCCACTGTGCACCTTGCCGATCCACCCCAGCTAATATGCCAGATCCCCCAGCACCACAAGCCTGGCAGTGTGCAAGTAGCCCAGATGGGCCATGCCACCCCACAGTGAATCCCACCCCTAGGAGAGGGGAAGAAAAGGCACACACCAGTCTGACTGTGGCCCCAGTGGTGGGCTGGAGGCAGACATCAGGTCTGACCACAGCCACGCCCACCAACGCAAGTTACTCAAGACAGCACAGGGGAAGTGCCCGTAGTCCCACACCACTCCAGGGACTATACAAAATGACGAAATGGAAGAATTCCCTCAAAAAAACGTCCAGGAAATAACAACAGCGAACGAACTGATCAAAAAAGATTTAAACAATATAACAGAAAATGAATTTAAAATAATAGTCATAATATTAATCCCTGGGGTTGAAAACAGTATAAAGGACAGCAGAGAATCTATTGCTACAGAGATCAAGGGACTAAGGAACAGCCAGGAAGAGCTAAAAAAAATGCTATCAATGAGCTACAAAATAAAATGGAAACGACCATGGCTCGGATTGAAGAGGCAGAGGAGAGAATAGGTGAATTAGAAGATAAAATTATGGAAAAAGAAGCTGAGAAAAAGAGAGACAAAAAAATCCAAGAGTATGAGGGGAGTATTAGAAAACTAAGTGATGCACTAAAGAGAAATAATCTATGCATAAGTGGTATTCCAGAGGAGGAAGAGAGAGGGAAAGGTGCTGAAGGTGTACTTGAAGCAATAATAGCTGAGAACTTCCATGATCTGGGGAAGGAAAAAGGCGTTGAAATCCAAAAGGCACAGAACTCCCTTCAGACGTAACTTGAATCGATCTTCTGCACTACATATCATAGTGAAACTGGCAAAATACAAGGATAAAGAGAAAATTCTGAAAACAGAGATAAACGTGCTCTAACATAAAGGGAGACATATAAGACTCGTGACCGATCTCTTACTGAAACTTGGCATGCCAGAAAGGAATGGCAGGAGATCTTCAATGTGATGAACAGAAAAAATATGCAGCCGAGAATCCTTTATCTGGCAAGTCTGTCATTTAGAATAGAAGGAGAGATAAAGGTCTTCCCAAACAAACAAAAACTGAAGGAATTTGTCACCACTAAACAAGCTCTACAAGAGGTCCTAAGGGGGATCCTGTGAGACAAAGTTCCAGAGACATCACTACAAGCATGAAACCTATGGACATCACAATGACGCTAAACCCATATCTTTCTACAATAACACTGAATGTAAATGGACTAAATGCGCCAACCAAAAGACATAGGGTATCAGAATGGATAAAAAAAGAAGACCCATCTATTTGCTGTCTACAAGAGACTCATTTTAGACCTGAGGACACCTTCACATTCGGAGGGAGAGGATGGAGAATTATTTACCATGGCACTGGAAGTCAAAAGAGAGCTGGAGTAGCCATACTTATATCAGACAAACTAAAGGCTGTAAAAAGAGATGAAGGCTTTAAATTAAAGGCTGTAACAAGAGATGAAGAAGGGCATTAGATACTAATCACAGGGTCTATCCATCAGGAAGAGCTAACAATTATAAATGTCTATGCACCGAATACGGGAGCCCCCAAATATATAAAACAATTACTTACAAACATAAGCAACCTTATTGAAAAGAATGTGGTAATTGCAGGGGACTTTAACAGTCCACTTACAGAAATGGATAGATCATCTAGACACATGGTCAATGAAGAAACAAGGACCCTGAATGATACATTGGATCAGATGGACTTGACAGATATATTTAGAACTCTGTATCCCAAAGCAACAGAAAATAATTTCTTCTCGAGTGCACATGGAACATTCTCCAAGATAGATCACATACTGGGTCACAAAACAGCCCATCATAAGTATACAAGAATTGAGATCATACCATGCATACTTTCAGACCACAATGCTATGAAGCTTGAAATAAACCACAGGAAAAAGTCTGGAAAACCTCCAAAAGCATGGAGGTTAAAGAACACCCTACTAAAGAATGAATGGGTCAACCAGATAATTAGAGAAGACATTTAAAAATACACGGAAACAAACGAAAATGAAAATACAACAATCCAAAAGCTTTGGGACGCAGCGAAGGCAGTTCTGAGAGGAATATACATTGTAATCCATGCCTATCTCAAGAAACAAGAAAATCCCAAATACAAAATCTAACAGCACACCTAAAGGAAATAGAAGCAGAACAGCAAAGACAGCCTACACCCAGCAGAAGAAGAGAAATAATAAAGATCAGAGCAGAAATAAACAATATAGAGTCTAAAAAAATGGTAGAGCAGATCAACAAAACCAAGAGTTGGTTTTTTGAAAAAATAAACAAAATTGATGAACCTCTAGCCAGACTTCTCAAAAAGAAAAGGGAGATGAGCCAAAAAGATAAAATCATGAGTGAAAATGGAATTTTTACAACCAATCCCTCAGAGATACAAGCAATTATCAGGGATTACTATGAAAAATTATATGCCAAAAAACTAGACAACCTGGTAGAAATGGACAAATTCCTAAACACCCACACGCTTCCAAAACTGAATCAGGAGGAAATAGAAAGCTTGAACAGACACATAACCAGCGAAGAAATTGAATCGGTTATCAAAAATCTCCCAACAAATAAGAGTCCAGGACCAGATGGCTTTCCAGAGGAGTTCTACCAGATGTTTAAAGCAGAGATAATACATAACCTTCTCAAACTATTCCAAAAAATAGAAAGGGAAGGAAAACTTACAGACTCATTCTATGAAGCCGGTATTACTTTGATTCATAAACCAGAGACTAAGTAAAAAAAGAGAACTACATGTCAATATCCCTGATCAATATGGATGCAAAAATTCTCAATAAGATATCAGCAAATCGAATTCAACAGCATATAAAATGAATTATTCACCATGATCAAGTGGGATTCATTCCTGGGATGCAGAGCTGGTTCAACATTCGGAAATCAATCAACGTGATACATCACATTAATAAAAGAAAAGATAAGAACCATATGATCCTGTCAATCGATGCAGAAAAAGCATTTGAAAAATTCAGCAACGTTTTTTAATAAAAACCCTCGAGCAAGTCGGGATAGAAGGAACATACTTAAACATCATCAAAGCCATTTATGAAGAGCCCACAGCTAATATCATCCTCAATGGGGAAAACCTGAGAGCTTTTTTCCTGAGATCAGGAACACGACAGGGGATGTCCACTCTCACCGCTGTTGTTTAACATAGAGTTGGAAGTTCTATCATCAGCAATCAGACAACAAAAGGAAATCAAAGGCATCAAAATTGGCAAAGATGAAGTCAAGCTTTCACTTTTTGCAGACGACATGATATTATACACGGGAAATCCGACAAGTCTGCTAGAACTGATACATGACTTTAGGAAAGTTGCAGAATACAAAATCAATGTACAGAAATCAGTTGCATTCTTATACACTAATAATGAAGCAACAGAAAGACGAATAAAGAAACTGATCCCATTCACAATTGCACCAAGAAGAGTAAAATAGCTAGGAATAAATCTAACCAAAGATGTAAAAGATCTGTATGCTGAAAACTATAGAAAGCTTATGAAAGTAATTGAAGAAGATAGAAAGAAATGGAAAGACATTCCCTGCTCATGGATTGGAAGAATAAATATTGTAAAAATGTCAATACTACCCAAAGCTATCTACACATTCAATGCAATCCGAATCAAAATTGCACCAGCATTCTTCTCGAAGCTAGAACAAGCAATCCTAAAATTCATATGGAACCACAAAAGGCCCCGTATAGCCAAAGTAATTTTGAAGAAGACCAAAACAGGAGGCATCACAATCCCAGACTTTAGCCTCTACTGCAAAGCTGTCATCATCAAGACAGCATGGTATTGGCACAAAAACAGACACATAGACCAATGGAATAGAATAGGAACTCCAGAACTAGACTCACAAAAATATGGCCAACTCATCTTTGTCAAAGCAGGAAAGAATATCCAATGGAAAAAAGACAGTCTCTTTAACAAATAGTGCTGGGAGAACTGGACAGCAACATGCAGAATAGTGAAACTAGACCACTTTCTCACACCATACACAAAAATAAACTCAAAATGCATAAATGACCTGAATGTGAAACAGGAAACCATCAAAACCCTAGAGGAAAAAGCAGGAAAAGACCTCTCTGACCTCAGCCGTAGCAGTCTCTTACTTGACACATCCCCAAAGGCAAGGAAATTAAAAGCAAAAATGAACTAATGGGACCTTATGAAGATAAAAAGCTTCTGCACAGCAAAGGAAACAACCAACAAAACTAAAAGGCAACCAACGTAACGGGAAGAGATATTTGCAAATGACATATTGGACAAAGGGCTAGTATCCAAAATCTATAAAGAGCTCACCAAACTCCACACCCGAAAAACAAAGAACCCAGTGAAGAAATGGGCAGAAAACATGAATAAACACTTCTCTAAAGAAGACATCCGGATGGCCAACAGGCACATAAAAATATGCTCAACGTCGCTCCTCATCAGGGAAATACAAATCAAAACCACACTCAGATATCACCTCACGCCAGAGTGGCCAAAATGAACAAATCAGGAGACTATAGATGCTGGAGAGGATGTGGATAAACGGCAACCCTCTTGCACTGTTGGTGGGAATGCAAATTGTTGCAGCCACTCTGGAAAACAGTGTGGAGGTTCCTCAAAAAATTAAATATAGACCTACCCTATGACCCAACAATAGCACTGCTAGGAATTTACCCAAGGGATACAGGAGTACAGATGCATAGGGGCACTTGTACCCCAATGTTTATAGCAACACTCTTAACAATAGCCAAATTATGGAAAGAGCCTAAATGTCCATCAACTGATGAATGGATAAAGAAATTGTGGTTTATATACACAATGGAGTACTACGCGGCAATGAGAAAGAATGAAATATGGCCCTTTGTAGCAACATGGATGGACCTGGAGAGTGTTATGCTAAGTGAAATAAGCCATACAGAGAAAGACAGATACCATATGTTTTCACTCTTATGTGGATCCTGAGAAACTTAACAGAAACCCATGGGGGAGGGGAAGAAAAAAAAAAGGAGGTTAAAGTGGAGAGAGCCAAAGCATAAGAGACTCTTAAAAACTGAGAACAAACTGAGGGCTGATGGGGGGTGGGAGGGCGGGGAGTTTGGGTGATGAGTATTGAGGAGGGCACCTTTTGGGATGAGCACTGGGTGTTGTATGTCATACACTTACATACTTGTATGTACCAATTTGAGAATAAATTTCATATATTGAAAAAAATAAAATAAATAAATGCATAAATAAATAAATTAATTAATTAAAAAAATCAAAACCACCCTGATACCACCTCACGCCAATCAGAGTGACTAAAATTAGCAACTCAGGAACAACAGATACTGGTGACAATGTGGAGAAATGGTAACCCTAATGCACTGTTCCAAGAATGCAAACCAGTGCAGACACTCTGGAAAACTGTGTGCAGATTTCTCAAAAAATTAAAAATAGAACTACCCTACAACCCTGAAAAACACTAGGAATTTATCCAAAGGATACAAAAGTGCTGATTCATAGGGGCACATATACCCCAATTTTTATGGCAGTACTTTCAACAATAGACAAATTATGGAAAGAGCCTAAATGTCCATTAACTGATGAATGGATAAAGAAGATGTGGTTTATATATACAATGGAATACTACTTGCCAATGAGTAAGAATCAAATCCTGCCATTTGCAGCAACATGGAAGGAAGACATGTCAGAGAAAGATATCATATGTTTTCACTCACATGTGGAACTTGAGAAACTTAACAGAAGATAATGGGGGAAAGAAAAGGGAAAAAATAGTTACAAATAGAGAGGGATGGAGGCAAACCATAAGAGACTGTTAAATACAGAGAACACACTGAGTGTTCATTTGGGGGGGAAGACGGGAAAATGGGTGATGGCCATTGACGAGGGCACTTGTTGGGATGAGCACTGGGTATTGTATGTAAGCGATGAATCACAAGAATTTACCCACAAAACCAAGAGCACACTGTATACACTGTATGTTAGTCAATTTGATAATAACTTATATTTAAAACAACAAAAATAAATATTAAAATTAAAAAAATAATGTTTTCCTTTAGTTTTTAGCAATTTATTTTTGATGTAACTGTGGATTGTCCTTTAATTCTTCTTGAAGTTCTCCATACATCTTAAACCTGTGTATAATGACTTTTAGTTATTTTATAAAATTTTCCAAAGATATTTCCTCATATAATATTTATACCCTATTCTGTCACTGAATATCTATCTGTTTCTCTCTTTCTCTCCTTTTACGCACACAGGCACACACACACACACACACACACACACACATATACATACACATACACACATGTTGCACAACATGCATATATGTGTATGAACATGCATTCACTCTTTCTTATATATCTCATAAGGTAGTTTCTATATTTATATCTTTTTATCTATATTTAAATCAAGATATAGTCAATTCAGTAATCATTAATGCTGTCTTCAATTCTGGTTAATCTGCTCTTAAACCAATTTAGTTTGAATTTCTTAATTCCACTTATTGTCTTTACTTTTATAATTGGCTTTTAATAAGACTGATTCTTTTTTACTTTATACTTTGTTTCTTTTATAAATTCTACATCTCATATAAAAATCTGTACCTTGTTATCTAATTTTTTTTAATATATTCCTTATATTTATTTTAAATTCCATGTCTGACACAAACCAGCATCTATTCATCCAATGGGTCTGTTTCCAATGTCGGTTGGCTTTTTGATTGTTTCTGTGTTTTCAGTCACATGGTATTTTCTCCCGGTATACCTGATAAACATTCATTGACTAACAAATATGTGTATGAAAAATTGTAAAGATCATTCTAATTCTGGCTGATGTTCTGTTTCTCTAGAGTGAAATCATACTTGCCTATGGCAGATAAACAGGACACAGAAAGATAACCTTAATTTAATCAGAAAGTAAGATCATTTGAAGCAGGGCTTCAGACTTTCTGAGGGTCTTTTATTTCTAATTCACCTTAACTCTGAATGCATAGCCCTCTGTGCATTCCAATATGATATATGGGATGATGGACTTTCTTCCTTGGCAAGCTATGAACTCCCACTTTGTTTCCCTATCTCCATTAGACTTCCAGAGCTCTAATTGTGTTCTAAGCTTCTCATTTTCCACACTTCTACTTACTTTTGCAGGCATTAAATAACCACTTGGGGATGGAAAATGTTAGGGTACAATCAGCACTACATGTTGTTTCCAAATCTTTCTTTGTTTCTCTCCAGGATTTTGTTTTCTCAAATATTTCCTGACTTGGAGCCCTCTAATGCTTTCATATTTTCTCCTACATTTGACAAGCTTTTCTAGTCATCCTTAGTTGATGGAATTTTCTACTAATACTTGTTATTGTTACCAGAAGCACAGATTTTATTTTTTTAGTCTAGATAGTGAAAAATCATAGGAATATGGTATTCTGGAGATAATGTGATAAAAAGAATTGCATTAATAAAAATAATTTATTACAATTATTTTATTATTAAATTATAATTATATAATTATATAATTAAATAATTATATAATTATTAATTTATTATAATTAATAAAAATAATTGTTATAATTAATAAAAAGAATTTTAATTTGGTATTAGTATGGAGGGTGATTTGATAGAAATACTGGGTGAAAAATTAAATTAAGAGGAGATGACCATAGATATAGTAAACAAGAGTTTTTTTTATTGGGGCACCTGGGTGGCTCAGTTGGTTAAGTGCCCAAATTCAGCTCAGGTCATGATCTCACAGCTCATGAGTTTGAGCTCCACATCGGGCTCTGGACAGATAGCTAGGAGCCTGGAGCCTGATATGGCTTCTCTCTCTCTCTCTGCCCCTCCCCTACTTGTGCTTTGTCTCTCTATCTCTCTCTCAAAAAATAAATAAACATTTAAAAATTTAAAAAAAAAAGAGTTTTTATTAAGTATTGAGGATATACTAAGTGTTTAGTGTGTTTTCCTTCTTGCTTTCAGTATTTCCATATTTTCAGTAAAATTAATTCAAATAAACACAAATTTATTTTGGTCCTCAATTAGGTGTAAAATAGGAAATATTGACTAAAAAGTAGCTAAACACTAACATTCCTGAACTATGCATGTGAACAAAAAATATTATGGTAAATTATATAGTTTTTGTATTTCTGCTCAATGTTAGTGTCATATTGAATAGTGACTGGAAAGAAAAAAAAAAACCTCTAAGTAGAATGAACATTTAAATAAAGACAGGTAGATGATGATGATGACGATAGATAGATAGAGATAATAGATGGATGAGAGGTAATAGAGGTAATAGAGATGGATATAGATGTAGGTGTAGATATATAGATATATAGACATATGCTATATGCTATACAGAAACACACATGCACACACACAAATCTGCAGCAAGAAAAGCAGTGGAAAGATTCTGAGGACATTCAAAAGGAGCTGAGTTTTAGAGGATGAGTAGGAGTTAGAAATATAAAGAATGAGAAAAAGCTTTCTATTTTTTGTATTGAAAAATCTGTCAAACTCTCTTCAGATACAAGTTCTGCAAATTTTAAATTTTCATTTAAAAGCTCAGATTTCTCAACAATACATAATATCACTTCAGTTACTTTCCTTGAGTTTCATTAATATTTAGAAAATGCCCATTCCATGAAAAAACATGGCTTGGTCAATACTTGTGTATGTGGTTTTCCTCAAGATAACCATTATGCTTCAGCATACATCAGAAGAGTTTGAGATGTATTCCCCATTTCACCTTACAAAACGTTAAAAAGATGAAATTAAAAGATATTAAATTTAATAACATTTATAATTTTTACTGTTTCATCAAGGACATTTTGAAGGATAACTGATATGTTTTATTTTGGGGCCTGTTTTATTACTGTGGACATGTGGCACTGAAGAATACTATGACTATAGTTAGGTACCACCATCTTGATTCATAGCAAGACACCTGGAGTTGTCTCCATCTTTGATTTTGTGCCATCAGTGCAAATGTCAGAGTAATTGTATTATGAAAACTTGAGAACTGCTGATGTTAGGACTTAAAATGTAGGACTTAAAATCCTCTCCTCTTCGTCCTCCTTTTCCTGCTGTTCTTGTTTTCCTTCTCCTGTGTCACTCTATGCTCCCTGAGTGTTACAGATGCCTTTCCTATAAGTAGGAAGTGATTAATGCTAAACTACCTCTAGATTGGTGAGAGTTCTGTCTCACCACTGGTTCTGGATCCTTTTGTAAGTTGCCTTCTCTGCATTGAGTCATCCAACCCTCCCACTGTCAAGACAAATAAAATATGAGAACGCCATTGTTAAAATTTTTCCAGGGATTAATCTAGAAATGTTTTATTCCCTAATGTTTCTTGTGCACAGGTGAAAACTTTAGGGATATTTTCAAAAACTTCCTTATACATTTTTCACTTCATATCATAATAACCTTGAGAAGAAAGTAAATACATACATTTATTGTCATTTTACTAATGAAGAAACCAAGGCTCAGAGATACTAAAAGGAATGGCAAAAATATAACCTTAGCTACACCTTAATTTTCTCCCTCTGAACATTCCAGTTCTCAGGGTAGAGAAACAGTGTCTCTTCATGTGGTCCAAAACAATCATATCCAGATCCCTGTGCAGTCAACAGAAGAATATCCTTAGCCACTGCAAAATTTCTGAGAGCTTGGTTTGGACTTGAAACAGTAGCCTAGCTGTGGTGAGTGTGGAAAGAGAAGATACAGGCTCCAGGATCTTGGGGTGGAATGTCCACTCTTCTTGCATTCCTCCCTCCCTCTCTTTATCCTCTCCCACCCCCCACCCCCCCAAGCTGTCAGAGCCAGGTCAAGTTTCTGGCATGCTTTTCTCTCAGAGCTGTTTAAGAATGGCAAATAAGTGGGTTATAAACAAGTAACTCCTCTGCTGTGTCAGTCACCTCTCCAGTGGAGACAGCAGAGAGGCCTGACTGCCAAAGAATCCTCCTAACAAGATGCTCCTCGACATGTAGACACTTTAATGAACCTGCCCAGATTTGTGGCCTCATACCAGGGCAGACAGAGTGAGAATAATTACATGCCCCTGTCAAAGGGATAGGGATAAATAATGTGCATGGTCAGAGGGCAGCTGGCTCAACAAGACCATAAACCTTTCATTGGAAATCAATCTCTGCTTTGTGATCAATTACTCTCTGGAGATGTCAATGTGATTGGCAGGTCCTGGGAGTGGATATCAGAAGGAAAAGAGCAAGAGATGCTTGTGTGCAGCTGCAGAGAGGGGCATCCACATACTGCTGCATTCCTGGAACAGAACCTCGGAATTCCTCAGTGGCTTTTCCTTCAGAACCTTTAGCGACAATAGATACCAGATGTGAACTGGCTTTTAGGATTTGGTGAATTTATCCCTTTGACTTCAATATCGGAGTTATCATGGTAGGGATAGGAGTTGAACCAAGTTTTCCAGTTTTAATAAATATTTTGAATGAAGGAGACTCCATGGAGAAAAAATCTTAATGATTCCGAAAGGACCTAAATCCTTGTCAGAGTCTCAATGTCTCCATCATCAAAAGCAGACTGTATTCAGAATAGATGGCAGAAAAGTTTCCTAAACCTTGAGATAGGTTACTATCCACCTTTATTCAGAGGAAGCTAATTTTTCAGGGTATAGTAACCACAACCACCACAACAACCACAAAAAAACAAAACATGAGTTCACAAAATTAGCACAAAATTCATATGTAAAATGTTTTTTTCTCATACTCAATGAAGTTCAGCTTATTCAAGAAAAACTTGGGGAGGGGCAGCCCACCTGGCAAGGCAGAGCCACTGAAGTCTGGCTTACAAAAGCAGAGGGGCCAGACTGCGTGACTTCTGACAGCCAGTGGGACTTATATGGAATGTTAAAAGTCAACAGCTCTGCTCTCTGAGAGCAGTGAGGGTGAGAGGACACTGGGAGGGAGAGTTGTTGAGCCCTGGAAGGACATAGCTCAGTAGGGGAACAAAGGCACTGGCAAGCGCCATTGCCATCTCCCATCCCCCAGCTGCATTTCCAAAAGGAACCAGTTCCCATTACTAAACTTACTTGCACTGTGCAAATGCCCAATGCTGTGCTTCTGTGGATCCATCTCTCAGACGGGCCTACCTCCCTCCCAGTGCCGCAGGGCCCCTACCACAGGGGACCACGAATGGCAAAGCTAGCTAAGCCTGCCCCTCCCTCTTCTGTGTACCTTGCAGATCCAACCCGTCTAATATGCCATTGGCCAGATCCCATGGAAGCAGCACCACAAGTGCTGGCAGTGTGCAACCAGCCCAGACAGGGGCCACACCACTCCACAGTGAGTTTTTCCCTGGGAGAGGGGAAGATAAGGTACACACCGGTCTGACTGTGGCCCCAGCAGTTGGCTGGGGGCAGGCATCAAGTCTAACTGTGACCCCCCCCAACACAAGTTTCTCCAGACAGCACAGGGAAGGTGCCCTGAAGTTTGGAGTCACCACAGGGACTACCCAAAATGATGAAACGGAATAATTCTTCTCAAAAGAAACTCCAGGAAGTAGTGAGAGCTAATAAATTGTTAAAAAATAATTTAAGCAATATAATGGAAAAAGAATTTAGAATAACAGTCATAAAATTAATCACTGGGCTTGAAAAAAGCATAGAGGACAGCAGAAAATCTGTTGCTAAGGAGATCAAGGGACTACAAATTAGTCATGAGGAATTTTAAAAAATTCTATAAATGAGGTGCAAATTAAAATGGAGGCTGCCACAGCACAGATTGAAGAGGCAGAGGAGAGAATAGGTGAATTAGAAGATAAAATTATGGAAAAAAAAGGACTCTGAGAAAAAGAGAGATAAAAAATCCAGGAGTGTGATGGGAGAATTAGAGAACTAAGTGATGCAATCAAATGAAACAATATCTGTATCATAGGACTTCAAGACAAAGAAGAAAGAAAGGGGCTGAAGGGGTACTTGAACAAATCATAGCTGAGAACTTCCCTAATATGGGGAAGGAAAGAGGAATTGAAACCCAAGAGGCACAGAGAACTCCCTTCAGATGTAACTTGAATCTTCTGCCTGACATATTACAGTGAAACTGGCAAAATACAAGGATAAAGAGAAAATTCTGAAAGCAGCTAAGGATAATCAGGCTCTAAAAAACAAAGGTAGACACATGAGGGTAGTAGCAGACCTATCTACTGAAGCATGGCAGGCCAGAAAGGAATGGAAGGAAATCTTCAATATGATGAACAAAAAAATATATATACAGCCGAGAATCCTTTATCCAGCAAGTCTGTCATTCACAATAGAAAGAGAGATAAAGATCGTCCCAAACAAACAAAAACTGAAGACATCCATCACCACTAAACCAGACCTACAAGACATTCTAAGGGAGATTCTGTGAGTGAAATGTTGCAAGGACATTTCAAAAATTATGAAGATAATACAGAGACTTATAACCCTCACCCAGTTTCCTCTGTTATTAATATCTTACATTAGTATGGCATATTTGTTACAATTAATGGACCAATATTGGTACATTATTACTAACTCAAGTCCATGCTTTATTAAGACTTCTTTAGTTTTCCCCTAATGTCCTTTTTTTTTTTCTGCTCCAGGATCCCATTTAGTATACTACATTGCATTTAGCTCTCATAAGTTGTCTCCTTGGCTTCTTTTGTCTGTGACGTTTTCTCTGACTTTCCTTGTTGTTGATGGCCTTGACAGTTTTGAGGAGCACTAGGTAGGTATTTTGTAGAATGTTCCTTTATTGAATATTTTCTAATTTTTTTCTCATGGTTAGACTGCGGGTATAGATTTTGAGGATGAAAACCAAAGAGATAAAATGCCATGCTCTTGGCATTATATAAAGGATACATATTATCACCATGCCTTTTGTTTGTTGATTTTGACATTGATTTCCTGGCTGAAAGAGTGTCTGTCAGTTTTCTCCACTGTAAAGTTGTCCTCCCCACTTCTGTACTGTACTGTTTGGAACAGAGTCACTATGAGCTGCTCAAATTTAAAGACTGAGAAATTATATTCTACCTTATTGAGGGCAGAGTGTCTTCATAAATTATTTGGAATTCTTCCACATAGGATAGTCATCTCCTTTTCTCTCCTTATTTATTTATTCAATCATTTATTTCTATCAGTATGGACTCATGATTTTATATTTTGTTATATAATCCAATATCACCTTATCTACTTTTTTTTTGCTCAAAATGTTCCAACTTTGGTCACTTGGAGCTCCTTCAGTTGTCTCATGTGATTCATGTATGTGTGTAGCCCTTTCTTTCTTTCTGACATTACAGTATGCTTCATGGTCTTCTTTTATGTCTCTTGTGTTAGTTATGCAATCCACCATTTCTACAAGAAGTCCTGGTTCCTTTTATTGAAGAATGGTATTAGAAACCAAGATTGAGGTTCTAAGTGTGCTTTTTACTACTAGATGGTCATTTCTTGTAGGCCTTCTCAGCTGACAGAGCAAGAAAACGTACAGGTATATAGCAACTTCCGTGTAAACATGTAACTTCAAAAAACTTCTATATGCAACTATATGTATCTGTGTTAAACTAAACATGAGTCCATACTATGTCTCCACCTAATTCAGTATCACACAAATCAGTCTAGCCTCCTCTACTTGCTTATCTGTGTCTCCTACTCCAACAGGGAGACAACTGTCTTCCAGCATCTGCCATCCATTTACTTAATTGTTCAGTTCCAGTGTGTATGTGTTTGCTATTTTAACAGGAGAAATACTGTTTTATTAAATAGGAGGAAATAAAAAATTGATAAAATGTGGAAAAGTTAATCCCTCCTCTCCTCTGGGACACAAAGGGAATTCTTATTTCCCGACTTAAGTTTTCTCAATAAGGGTAAGACATTAGTTAGTGCTCACAATAGGAATGGGAAAGTGGATATTTGAATAAATCTTGAATAAAATGGAGAATATAAGAATTACTTAAAGAAAATAGATGAGTGAGCTTATTTGAGAAACAAGTAAGATTGTCAACTAGGGTTGAGATGGGTGGTCATAAATTTACTGACCAATCCCTTTTTCTGATTTCTGTCTTCAGCAATTCACCTGTGACAAGATGAAGAAAGCTTGTTTCAGATTTTCTGTGGCAAAGGATTAGTAGCTATGATGGAGTGAAAGTTGTACCAGAAGTTTGAGATTAATTTAAACTAAGTGACTATAAATAGAGATAATTGATTTAAGATAAATTATGAAGAAAGTTATCTGTATTTATAACAAATTAAGTACCTATAACATAGATATAGATAATTAGAAACTCATAAGATCAGTGATACAAGGTCTTAATGAGGTCACAACAATAAGTAGACCAAAAGCATGCGAGTTTGTCATGAGAGTGGGAAATTGGAATTCATTTTGGTAGTGAGTTACTGGTGAACACAAGGCCCTGGCTATGAGCCTGGAAGTGGGTAAATACTGACTACTTTCCAGTAGAGGAAAAGATATTAGTGATGTGGCAATTAAGACATTGTGAATCCAGGTGTTGAGTGGTCACATGAACAGTGAGCTCCTAAGAATAATGCCAGGAGATGGGAGTGAGGTGTTAGATATGGAGTAATGACATCTGTTGGAAACAATGAATGAATTAAGCATACATACATATATACACACAATCAAACATAAACCAGGACAAAAGCAACTAAGCAGCTTATGGGTATATTAGAGGTCTTTATTGCTACTTAGTCAGTTCTTTCTTTTCTGCTGAATTTAAGTCTAACCCAGAATAGACCAGCTCAGTTGGCTCATGCCCAGACTGAAATTAATACTGGGTAGGAGGGAAACAATTATCTCATTAGAAGCAATTACAACCATCCTTTCTCCTCTAGCCACTGCTTTTCTCAGTCAGCTGCTATTTTGACCACATGATTATTGCACTAAATATTCAAGTTTCATAGTAATTTCAGAAAGCAATTTCCATTAATAATATGCAAATGTATGCATCTTGGTGTCTCATTTACAAATAAATTTTTCTACTGATGTTTATTTTGTTTTTATATTTCTACAAGGTTAAAAAGGTACTATATCAAATATTACCTATTAACTTTTCTAGACACGGCTAACTAACTTGCTGAATAGACTTGAACTTTATAACTTTTTCACTGTTTGGAAGCAAACTTCCACTGAGCAAAGGATCAGAATTTTTCCAGCTCAAAATCCTTTTAAAGTGGAAGGAATGGTAGTGATTATTTTATTTTATTTTATTATTTTATTTTATTTTTAAATATTCTATTATTTGTTTTGAGAGAGAGAGAGAGAGAGAGAGAGAGTGCATGCAAGATGGGTAGGGTCAGAGAGAGAAGGAGAGAGAGAATCCTAAGCAGGCTCTGTGCACAAGCCACCCAGGTACCCCTGGTGGTATTATTTTAAAGATCCTTGTGTTCCTTATAACACATGAGTTCCTGCATGTGCTTTGTAAAGTCAATCAAAGAAAATGTTTTCCTGCTGCAAAAGTGTTTAGAAACCCAGAGTACAATTCTCATGATTGCTATTTTACAGCTACCTTGGCACTATCTCACTAGATTGAAGTTTGCAGGCTAGCCCCTGACCATGGTCTAATATATTTAGTCTGGAAAATAAGCAACAACATTTTGTAAAGCCTTAGCCTTAGTGCCATATCTATTTTACATAGCATTAATATGCAAGCTCCTAGAATGGAATGGACAGTGACTATTTTTAATCTTTGCATCTCAGGGGTACATGGTGTAGTAATTATAACAGTATATAAAATTAATTAACTATTTGTTAAGTGAAAGGCATTGTTTAAGCATTTAACATGTATTCAGAGTTAAACTACAACATAATCTTTTATAGTAGGTATTACAGTTGCCCTTACTTTGGAAACACAGGTATTGAAGTATGCTGAGGGTAACAAATATGCTCAGAAACATAGCCCTCAGAGTGACAGCACCAGGATTTCAATGAAATTGTCTGACTTCAGAAATGGAGAAACATGGCTGGAACCTAGCTCTACAGACCAGAAAACTGATATTCTTTCTATTCTACATTTAATAATGATCAATTTGTAAGAGATTTTAAGAAAAATAAAGACACAGTGACCCTTACCATACTCTTTTTACAGTCTGATGGCTTAGGGACAGTCCTGCTTGGGAGGAGAAAACAGCATCTTAAGGCCTGTAACTTGGTTGTCTGATGCAGAGAGGATGTAGGTCTCTTAGCAGTGAGACCATCCTAGTTCTGGAAAGTTTATTATTTCTCGGACCTTTCTACTCCACATTGCTCCCAAAGGAATGAGTTTATTGCACCAAGTTGATCCCTCCAATATTGAAATGATATCTTGGGGTCCTGTTTCAATCCATATCTTCACTCTGATCTTAAGACAATAAAAAAGAATTGTGTTTGGCTGAAAACACAATGTGCATCATGCCCTGAATGTTATGAAAAGTCTGGCCTCACCTTAGACCTGTGAATTAATAGGCTCATTTATTAAGGCAGATAAGGGCATCTGTGTTTCCTCCTGAAATAACTGAAGTGATGTTTCCCCGAACCTGAGTGAATCTCACATTGCAATGAAGTCCGCAATGGAAGGGGTCTTTCAAAACCCTCTGCGTTCTTTGTCCCTGTATCTCAACTGTGTTTTAGCTTGAAACCATTCTTTGGTCCCAGGAACATATTCTTCTCCCTTTTGGAAAACATTTGCAAATTTCTTCTCTCTTCAACATCAGAATACTAAAATATTCCTGAGGGGTGGTTTACATGTCTTTTTCCCAATGGCACTTGGTCTGAAAATGAAACACCTGCATTCCTCTGGTCTTTCAACTCCACTGCTCCCTCTGCTCCTCCCCAGGAGAGGTCCTGGGGACAGGTCCTCCCCCACTGGAGAACAGCAATGGTCTCCATTTCTTACCACTTCTAATCCACCAGTAATGCCTCTGCCAAATGATCTCTCTAATCTTTGCTGCTTCTCTGTGAATTAAAAAAAAAACTATAATTATCATAACTAAGAAATATAGACAATACTCACTAGAACATAAGGGCATTTTCCTTGCATAATATTTGATGCTCACACAATCCGGGGAAGTAGGTGCTACTATGGCTTCCACTTAAAGGTGAAGAAATTGAGGCTCAGAAAGGTAAATGTTTTGCTTAAATTCACACCTGAAGGTAGACTGGATATAAATCTAGGCAGTCTGGCAAAGTCTACCATCTTAACCACATTTCTGTATGACTTCATTGTATGGATCTCAATGTAGTGGTATGGCTGGATTCCACAAAATTTATTGTTGAAAAAAGACTACATTTGTTTCCATATCTATATTTATACCTATATTTGATTTGATACCTATATTTAATCATGTACTTACATTTGGATATTTATAGGAAAAGTATGAAAGGATAAATAACAAATATTAGCAGAGATAGCACTGGGTAATGCTAGAAAATTGTACTATCAAAGGTATGATGGAGCCAGATCATTTTTTAGGTCTCCATTTTACATAAGTTAAACAAAAATAGAATTTTATTAGCTTAAGAAACTAAAAATCCCAGGGATGCTTTGGTGGCTCAGTTAAGCATCTGACTCTTGATCTCTGTTCAGGTCATGATCTCTTGGTCCTTGGTTCATGAGTTTGAGCCCTGCATTGGGATCTGCTCTGATTCCATGGAGCCTACTTGGGATTCTATCTCTCCCTTTCTGCCCCTCCCCTGCTCATGCTCCTGTGCTCTCTCTCTCTCTTTCTCAAAATAAATTAACTTTTTTTTAAGTTAAACTAAAAAGCTCAGGATAAAATTAAGCACATTTTGACCAAAGAATAATGAAAATAATTCCCCTTATTTCCTCTATATATCTTGCTCTGCTGTACTCTGTGTCAAGGTTATTCTTCATGGGACAGAAAAGCCAGCAGTACCAGGCTCACGTGGCCCTCAAAGCTCACATTCAAGGTCAGAAGAAAGACCTGTGTTTTCCTGTGTTCTATAGTCTATCTTGTGGAGGACTTCCTTGCTTGGTTCACATGCTCATACTGAGCCCTTCACTGTATCCTGTCAGAGGGAGTACTTTCATTGGCCAAACTGGAGCCACATGACAAAGCACAGCTGGGTATTAGTTTCTTAGTTACATGTCAAGGGGATTTGGGGTATCTCAATGCAAGGGATGCTATATTAATTTGCTCAGGCTTCCATACCAAAATACCATGGACTGGGTAGCTTAAACAACAAAAATTAATTTTCTTATAAAGTTTTTTTATGAATTATGGAAGTCCTAGATCAAAGTGCCAGAAGAATTGTTTTCCCCTGAGGCCTCTTGCTGTTTCTTCACTTGTTCTTTCTTCGTGCACACAAGTCCCTGCTATCTCTCCATGTGCCCAAATTTCCTCTCCTCATCAGGACACTAGTCAGATTGGATAAGAGCCTATTCTAATGGCTTCATTTGAACTTATTCACCTATCTCCAAAATACAGACACATTTAAAGGCCCTATCTCCAAATAGAGACACATTCTGTGGTACTGATGGTGAGAGCTTCAACATGTGAATTTTATTGAATACAATTCAACCCCAAACAGAAACTAAAGGTAGAAATATCATATGATATTTTTACTAAACACACTTCAGCCACTTTCCCTACACATGTGCTTCCATCAATTCTGCCCCAGTAGCCTGTCCTACCTCCTCTGCCATCTCTTACATGACTGATTCTATACCTTTGTTGATTATTATCTCTCTTTACCCTGTTCCCACTCAAATTTAATATGTGTTTTCAAACATGTCTCAGATACCATCTTCACTGGAAGTCCTTCCATTCCTTCATCTGTATATTCAATAAATATCACTTCTTAAGTGCCTGCACTAGAAGTTCTGGACCCTGATGGGGAGAGGATCTAGCAAGGAACCAAAGTGACTCAGTCCCTGACGTCACCAAGCTCTTATTCCAATAGTTGTAGATAATAGAAAAAAAAAGGAGACAAATAGAAGTGATAATACCAGCTGGAATAAATTATAGGGACATTGTAAACTAGAGGTACTAGCCTGAGGCATGTTCCTTTACAAAGCATGAAATTCCTCGAAATGGATGTCCAAGTTTACATTTGAGCCTAGATATAAAGGATGAGAAAGGTATGATTCTCAGAGTCTGGCACAGCAATGGTCCAACATGTGAAAGTGTTGGCGTGTCTGAGAAGTCATGAGGCTAGGGAGGCTGGAGTCTGGTAAGGCAAGAGAGAACAGTAGGAAGTGAGATGAGAGAGATCATGAGGCCAGACCATTTAAGGCCTTACAGCTCCTCTCAGGATGAGGAATGCATTCAGTGGAAAGGCACTGAGGGATCAAAATAGTAATGCAATATAGATTGACCTGTGTTTTAATGGTATGTGTCTGGCTGCTTTGTGGAAGATAGAATAGGACAGAGAAGGGAGACAAGTGAGGGTGATGCTGCCATACTTCAGGAGACAGAGGACTGCTTGGACTAGGGAAAAGTAAATACAGAAAATAGAGAGACTGAGATCCTCTTTGAAGCACAAACTAAGATTTATGGACTGAATGTGGGCTTTAAGACAGAAACAGAAAACAAAACCAAGGATGTGTTTGACCTCAGCAAATAGGAAGTAGGTGGTGCTATTTACTGAGAGAAGAAAACCAAGATGAGGTAATAGGTACAAGGATTCTGCCTTTCCTGGCACGATGGCCATTCCAATCCAAAAGTCAATTATGTAGGGTGAGTCCCAGAACCTGCTTTCTTTCTGAGAACACTTTAGTTAGTTCTCACTCTGTTTCCAGGTGCCTATTGCCCTGTAAATTTCCACCGAATGCATCCCTCACCCTGAGAGGACCTGTAAGGCCATAAATGGTCTGGCTTCATGATCTCTCTCATCTCACTTCCTACTGTTCTCCCCTCCCTTACCAGACCCCAGCATCCCAAAACTCATGACTTCTCAGACATGCCAACATTTTCACATGTTGGGTCATTGCTTTGCCAGAGTCTGAGAGTCCGATCTTTCTCATCCTCTATATCTAGGCTCAAATGTAAATTTGGTTATTAAAACTAAACCTCAGTAAGACACAAGCAGCATGTTTGTTTTTTCTGTAGATTTCTAAAGATGGTAACAATTGTAACAGCAAAGGAAACAGCATGGAATAGAGAATAGAGAAACTCTCTGTTTGCAAGAATCCCACTATCAACAACTAAGGCCTCTGTGGAAGGAGTGGAGCAGTAAGGGCATTGTGTACCCCCTTTTCACTTTTCCGGTTTGTTCCTGTGTTATAATTGTTAGAAAACGTGTTATATCCTATTATATGTAAGGTCATCAGCTCTAGGCAGTTGCAAGGTGAAAGTCTTTTGCTAATTATCAACAGCAAAATTTGATGATATAAACAAGTCCAACTGAAATTTGTCAAATGGCAATTCTTGTTTCCTAAGCTCGGTATTGAAATTCTAAGAAACAACAGAGGTCTATTTTTCAATTTGTAATAGTTTGTCAAATTATGGATATACCACAATTAGATACATTTTTAGGTTCATATTTCAACAATTGATTTGGGTTTTGAATGTTTAGAGTTACATTTTAAGTTTACCATGTAATTTTTTAAAATATTTATTCATTTTTGAATGACAGAGCATGAGTGGGGGAGGGGCAGAGAGAGAGGGAGACACAGAATCCAAGCAGGCTCCAGGCTCTGAACTGTCATCACAGAGCCCAACGAGGGGCTCAAACTCATGGACCACAAGATCCTGACCTGAAGTTGTATGCTCAACCAACTGAGCCATCTAGGCATCCCTAAGTTAGTTATCTTATTAATATAATTGAATAAAACTTATGTATGACTTTAATGTGGATTATCTATATTTTGAATATTGGAGATAGGTCTTCTGATAAAACAAATAATCGAAGTTAAATTTGCATTGTCCCGCTATTTTATCACCTATTAATATCCTACAAGGGACAAATCCATAGATGTAATGATCTAATGCACTATACTTATAGTGGGAAACTATTATTTTGGAGACAAGGCTTTGATTTGCCCTGTGAATCCTAGGATCACAATGTTTATTTGATTCCAGGTGTTTCATGGCTTTGGAAAAACTAATTACTATTAATAATGTATAATACTTTATGTCCAGGATTTTTTGGGGGCTTAAGAAGTGCTATTTGCCCCAGGAAGCATTTCCTTGTTCTGATTCTATCTGTCTGGATATTGTAGGGTGTCTCTAGGGTGCTCTTTCTGTCCCAGCTTGCTTGCTTACTCACTCACTCTCATTCTCTCTCTCCCTCTCTCTGAGGTTGGGGGGCAGTTCTGACCTTCTTTCCCATTCTGATGACTTTGTTCCCTCTATGATCTCAACAAAGCAAAAAATCCCTAAGGATATACACAGACCTACCTTAACAGGCTCCACTCAGCTTCTAAATGGATCAGTAAGCCCTCTTGTTGGCTGCCTGGCTGGGCAGAGAACAGGGATAGACTTCTCAGCAAGTAATTCTTTCGTCTAAACATTTTTCTCAGTAGTTTGGTATTCTATCATTAATTTCATCATGTATTCATTCATTCAGAAATCTATGCTACAAATACGTATTATGTGACTATTATTTTCCAATCATTATGCTAGATGCTCAGTTAATTGTTTGAGGAAAAATAAAAAGGAAAATAATAAAACTTAACAATAAACTTAATAATAAAACAAACTAAAATAATAAAACTTAACTAATGGAGCTTAGAATATTTACATACATAATCTTATTTCTTACTCAAACAGCACTATGCAGTAAGCAATATTATCATCCCCATTTAAAAGATAAGAGGACTAAGGTCTGCATTTATACAGAGAACATCCAGTGAGTGTGGATGTATGTCTCTGATTCCAAAAGCCATTCTGTTGTGCTTTGTAGAGGCCATAGATAACCCTTGAAATGTGTGTTCCTATTAGGACTGTTTCCTACCAGTTAAAATGTGGGAATTTTTTAAAGCAATCAATAAGTTATTAAGAAGTTTTTGAAAAATAATTCCAAGAGTCTTCGTCTCTGTTTCTATTTATTCCTTCACAGTCTCCTGCCCCCAACTTCCCTTCTCCCATAATATCAGCAGTGATGCCTGCCTCCTCTTAACACAGAACAGGGAAGGAAGCTGCAGAGAGTTCCACAGTTCAGTAAGTAAACCTTGTTGATTATTCCTCTAAGCCTTCTTTCTCCTTCTCCCCAGGGTTTCCATGTCAGATACATCTTGACATTTCAATATCCCCCAACCAGGAAAGCCACTTTGACTAAAATTGAAGAGATGGTAACACAAATAAAGAGACACCTCCAGTGTGGGAGAGGAGAAGGAAACAGGAAACTCAGCTGACAGTTGATCATAAGCAGAATGATCCTGTAGTCTCATTTCAACAAGGAATTTGGCAGATAGGCAGGAGGGGAGAATTAATCCTAGAATTCTAAACAATCCTTCATTTGGGAAAATAGGAGTACTCTCAAAGTGTTAAAGTGAAAAGAAAAATATATAGTCTCATACCCCCTACTTAATACCTTACTAACCATGGGATAAAAATGTGTGAGATCCTCTCTGGAGCTGTCTTGGAGGGTGTAGTCAATGATACTGAGATAAACCCAGACTTCTGGCATGGGAAGGGGCTCCATCTGTCCTGGTGCAGCCTTTAAAAAGGCTCTTCACTGAATTCCACTACCTCCTCCTCTCTGCTAAGCAATCATGTTGACTGCTTAAGCTGAAAATCTAGGGCTTCCTATTCACTGGATAAGAAAATGTCTCAGCCAGGGCTCTGTAATGTTGCTGATGACGTTCCTTAATCTGGTTCTTTCCATTGCCACTTTGTCCATACTGACCTTTCTTAGGCCAAATCTATCTAATACCAAGTGCACTGGAGAACATTACTCTGCCTGTGCTTATCCTCACCCTTATCATGAAGACAAATGAACTCTGCTGCCCCTGTCATTAACCTGCACATCATTTGAGAGAACACCCCTACATAAAAACCATGCAGGAGAGAAGGTTTTATGGTAGGAGTAGGCTTTAGGGACATCAGGCATGGGGGAAAAGGACTGAATGCCAGCCTTACATTTATCTGCTGGGACCATCACCATTCATTTTTGAAAGATCAAACTTCACCAAAAAAATTATTTAAAAAATTATTGGGGAGGGGCATCTGGGTGGCTCAGTAGGTTAAGTGTCTGACTTCAGCTCAGGTCATGATCTCACAGTTTGTGAGTTCAGGCCCCAAGTCGAGCTCTGTTCTGACAGCTTACAGCCTGGAACCTGCTTTGGGTTCACTGTGTCTCCCTCTCTGCCTCTCCCCTGATCATGCTCTGTCTCTCAAAAATAAACATCAAAAAAATAAAAATAAATATTTGAGGAATTGATAATTCTGAGATTAGTTACAAATAGCTGCTAAATGGATATCTTCAGCCTGGACCTCTGCCCTGAGCCTATTTAAAGATGTATTTCCTGGAAATTGTTGTGAAAGATGGTGGCATAGGAGGGCCCTGGGCTCACCTCGTCCTGCTGATCACTTAGATTCCACCTATACCTGCCTAAATAACCCAGAAAACCACCAGACGACTAGCAGAACAGACTCTGGAGCCAAGCTTACACAAGAGGCCCATGGAGGAGGGTAGGAAGGGTGGAGAGGCGGTGCATGCTACATGGACTGGCGGGAGGGAGCCAGGGCGATTGAGGGGCAGCCCCTCCAGCAAGGCAGAATCCCCAAGTCTGGCTTGCAAAAGCAGAGTGGCTGGACTCCGTGAGTTCTGACAGCCAGCAGGACGTGACATCTGGAATGTTAAAAGTCAACAGCTTTGCTCAGAGAGCGGGAGAGCAAGAGGACACTGGGAGGGAGAGTTGTTGGACCCCAGAAGACAGAGCTCAGCTCATCAGGAAAAAAGGCGCTGGAAAGTGCCATCTCTCTTTCCCATTCCCCACCCATAATCCCAAAGGGTAACAGAACCCATCACCAAACTTGCTTGTACCACGCAAGCACCCAATGCTGTGCTTCAGTGGATCTATCCCTCCGACAGGTCTGCCTCCCTACCAGAGCTGCAAGGCCCCTCCAACAGAGGACCACTGACAACAAAGTGAGCTAAGCCTACCCTTCCCGCCCCTGTGCACCTTGTGGATACACTCCAGCTAATAAACCAGGTCCCATCAAAACAGCACCACAAGCCTGGCAGTGTGCAAGTAGCCTGGACAGGAGCCACACCACTCCACAGTGAGTCTTGCTACTGGGAGAGGGGAAGATAAGGTACACACCAGTCTGACTGAGGCCCCACCCAACAACACAAGTTACTCCAGACACCACAGGGGAAGTGCCCTGCAGTTCCATGCCACCCCAGAGACTACCCAAAATGACGAAACAGAAGAACTCTCTTCAAAAGAAATTCCAGGAAGTAGTGACAGCTAACGAATTGATCAAAACGATTTAAGCAATATAACGGAACAAGAATTTAGAATAATAGTCTTAAAATTAATCGCTAGACCTGAAAAAAGTATAGAGGACAACAGAAAATGTATTGCTACAAAGATCAAGGGACTAAGGAATAGTCATGAGGAGGTAAAAAATGCTATAAATGAGGTACAAAATAAAATGAGGCGACCACAGCTGGTATTGAAGAGGCAGAGGAGAAAATAGGTGAATTAGAAGATAAATTTATGGAAAAAGAGGAAGCTGAGAAAGAGAGCTAAAAAAATTCAGGAGTATGAGGGGAGAATTAGAGAACTAAAATATGCAATTAAACAGAACAATATCCGTATAATAGGAATTCCAGAAGGAGAGAGAGAGAGAGAAAAGGGCTGAAGGTGTACTTGAATAAATCATAGTTGAGAACTTCCCTGATCTGGGGAAGAAAAAAGGCATTGAAATCCAAGAGGCACAGAGAAGTCCCTTCAGATGAAACTTGAATCTATCTTCTGCACGGCATATAGTGAAACAGGCAAAATACAAGGAAAAAAGAAAATTCTGAAAACAGCTAGGAATAAACATGTTCTAATGTATAGAGGGAGACCAATAAGACTAGTGACAGACCTATCCACCGAAACTTGGCAGGCCAGAAAGGAATGGCAGGAAATCTTCAATGTGATAAACAGAAAAAATATGCAGCCTAGAATCCTTTATCCAGCAAGTCTGTCATTCACAATAGAAGGAGAGATGGTCTTCTCCAACAAACAAAAACTGAAGGCATTCATCACCACTAAACCATCCCTACAAGATATCCTAAGGAAGATTCTGTGTGTGAAATGTTGCAAGGACCACAAAGTACCAGAGACATCACTACAAGCATGAAACCTACAGACATCACAATGACTCTAAACCCATATCTTTCTATAAGAACACTGAATGTAAATTGACTAAATGCTCCAAACAAAAGACATACGGTATCAGAATGCATTAAAAAACTAGACCCATCTATTTGCTGTCTAGAAGAGACTCATTTTAGACCTGGGGACACCTTCAGATTGAAAGTGAGGGCATGGAGAGCAAAGGAAACAACCAAAAAAACTAAAAGGCAACCAACAGAGTGGGAAAAGATATTTGCAAATGACATATCAGACAAAGGGCTAGTATCCAAAACCTATAAAGAGCTCACCAAACTCCACACCCGAAAAACAAATAACCCAGTGAAGAAATGGGCAGAAAACATGAATAGACACTTCTCTAAAGAAGACATCCGGATGGCCAACAGGCACATGAAAAGATGCTCAACGTCACTCCTCATCAGGGAAATACAAACCAAAACCACACTCAGATACCACCTCATGCCAGTCAGAGTGGCCAAAATGAACAAATCAGGAGACTATAGATGCTGGAGAGGATGTGGAGAAACAGGAACCCTCTTGCACTGTTGGTGGGATGCAAATTGGTGCAGCCACTCTGGAAAACAGTGTGGAGTTTCCTCAAAAAATTAAATATAGACCTACCCTATGACCCAGCAATAGCACTGCTAGGAATTTACCCAAGGGATACAGGAGTACTGATGCATAGGCGCACTTGTACCCCAATGTTTATAGCAGCACTCTCAACAATAGCCAAATTATGGAAAGAGCCTAAATGTCCATCAACTGATAAATGGATAAAGAAATTGTGGTTTATATACACAATGGAGTACTATGTGGCAATGAGAAAGAATGAAATATGGCCCTTTGTAGCAACATGGATGGAACTGGAGAGTGTGATGCTAAGTGAAATAAGCCATACAGAGAAAGGCAGATACCATATGTTTTCACTCTTATGTGGATCCTGAGAAACTTAACAGAAACCCATGGGGGAGGGGAAGGAAAAAAAAAGAGGTTAGAGTGGGAGAGAGCCAAAGCATAAGAGACTCTTAAAAACTGAGAACAAACTGAGGGTTGATGTGGGGTGGGGGGGGAGGGGAGGGTGGGTGATGGGTATTGAGGAGGGCACCTTTTGGGATGAGCACTGGGTGTCATATGGAAACCAATTTGACAATAAATTTCATATATTGAAAAAATAAAAAATAAAAAAATTTTAAAAATCCAGTTATTATTCTTATTTCCCCCAACTGTCTTACACAGACAACATATAGATATATTTGGTCTATGTGTTTAATCAGCAGGCAAACAAATTCCAAATATTATAATTAAAAAAAGAAAGAAAGTGAGGGCATGGAGAACTATCTATCATGCTATCAGAGTCAAAAGAAAGCTGGAGTAGCCATATTTATATCAGACTAGACTAGTCTAGACAAACTAGACTTTAAATTAAATGCTGTAACAAGAAAGGAAGAAGAGCATTATATAATAATTACAGGGTCTATCCATGAGGAAGAGCTAACAATTATAAATATCTCTGCACTGAATACGAGAGCCCCCAAATATATAAAACAACTAATCACAAACATAAGCAACATTACTGATAAGAATGTGGTAATTGCCAGAGATTTTAATACTCCACTTACAACAATTGATAGATCATCTAGACACAGGATAAATAAAGACACAGGGTCCTTGAATGATACATTGGATCAGATGGACTTGACCGATATATTTAGAACTCTGCATCCCAAAGCAACAGAATATATTTTATTCTCAAGTGCACGTGGAACATTCTCCAAGATAAATCACATACTGGGTCACAAAACAGCCCTTCATAAGTATAAAAGATTGAGAGCATACCATGCACACTTTCAGACCACAATGCCATGAAACTTTAAATCACAGGAAAAAGTCTGGAAAACCTCCAAAATCATGGAATTTAAAGAACACTCTACTAAAGAATGAATGGTTCAACCAGATTATTAGAGAGGAAATTTAAAAATATATGGAAACAAATGAAGATGAAAATACAACAATCCAAATGCTTTGGGATGCAGCAAAGACAGTCCTGAGAGGAAAATACATTGCAATCCAGGCCTATCTCAAGAAACAAGAAAAATCCCAAATACAAAGTCTAACAGCACACCTAAAGGAAACAGAAGCAGAACAGCAAAGACACACCAAACCCAACAGAACAAAAATAATAAACATCAAAGAAGAAATAAACAATATAGAATCTAAAAAAATAGTACAGCAGCTCAATGAAACCAAGGGTTGGTTTTTTGAAGAAATAAACAAAATTGATAAACCTCTAACCAACTTCTCAAAAAGAAAAGGGAGATAACCCAAATAGATAAAATCATGAATGGAAATGGAATTATTACAAAGAATCCCTCAGAAATACAAACAATTATCAGGGAATACTATGAAAAATTATATGCCAACAAACTGGGCAACCTGGAAGAAATGGACAAATTCCTAAGCACCCACACTTCCCAAACTCAAACAGGAAGAAATGGAAAACTTGAACAGACCCACAACCAGTGAAAAAATTGAATCAGTTATCAAAAATCTCCCAACAAATAAGAATTCAGGACCAGACGGCTTCCCAGGGGAATTCTACCAGACATTTAAAGCAGAGATAATACCTATCCTTCTCTAGCTGGTTCAAAAAATAGAAAGGGAAGGAAAACTTCCAGACTCATTCTATGAAGCCAGCATTACTATGATTCCTAAACTGGACAGAGACCCAGTAAGAGAACTACAGGCCAATATCCCTGATGAATATGGATACAAAACTTCTCAACAAGATACTAGCATATAAAAAGAATTATTCACCACGATCAAGTGGGATTCATTCCTGGGCTGCAGGGCTGGTTCGACATTCAAAAATCAATCAATGTAATACATTACATTAATAAAAGAAAACATAGGAACCATATGACCCTGTCAATCGATGCAGAAAAGCATTTGACAAACTTCAGTATCCTTTCTTTTTTTTTTTTTTTTTTTTTTTTTTTTTTTTTTAAATTTTTTTTTTCAACGTTTATTTATTTTAGGGACAGAGAGAGACAGAGCATGAACGGGGGAGGGGCAGAGAGAGAGGGAGACACAGAATCGGAAACAGGCTCCAGGCTCTGAGCCATCAGCCCAGAGCCCGACGCGGGGCTCGAACTCACGGACCGCAAGATCGTGACCTGGCTGAAGTCGGACGCTTAACCGACTGCGCCACCCAGGCGCCCCAAGTATCCTTTCTTAATAAAAACCCTCGAGGGGCGCCTGGGTGGCGCAGTCGGTTAAGCGTCCGACTTCAGCCAGGTCATGATCTCGCGGTCCGTGAGTTCGAGCCCCGCGTCAGGCTCTGGGCTGATGGCTCAAAGCCTGGAGCCTGTTTCGGATTCTGTGTCTCCCTCTCTCTCTGCCCCTCCCCCGTTCATGCTCTGTCTCGCTCTGTCCCAAAAATAAATAAAAACGTTGAAAAAATAAATAAATAAATAAATAAATAAATAAAAACCCTCAAGAAAGTTGGGATAGAAGGAACATACTTAAACATCATAGAAGCCATTTATGAAAAGCCCACAGCTAACATCATCCTTAATGGGGAAAACCTGAGAGCTTTCCCCCTGAGATCAGGAACATGACAGGGATGTCCACTCTCAACGCTGTTGTTTAACATAGTGTTGGAAGTGCTACCATCACCAATCAGACAACAAAAGGAAATCAAAGGCATCAAAATTGGCAAAGATGAAGTCAAGCTTTCACTTTTTGCAGATAGATGACATGGATGTCTATGGAAAACTCGATAGACTCCACCAAAAGTCTGCCAGAATGGATACATGAATTCAACAAAGTTGCAGAATACAAAATCAATGTACAGAAATCAGTTGCATTCTTATGCAGTAACAATGAAGCAACAGAAAGACAAATAAAGAAACTGATCCCATTCACAATTGCACCAAGAAGCATAAAATACCTAGGAATAAACCTAACCAAAGAGGTAAAAGAGCTGTATGCTGAAAACTATAGAAAGCTTATGAAGGAAATTGAAGAAGATATAAAGAAATGGAAAAACATTCCGTTCTCATGGATTGGAAGAAAAAAAATATGGTTAAAATGTCAATACTACCCAAAGCAATCTATTCAATGCAATCCCAATCAAAACTGCACCAGCATTCTTCTTGAAGCTAGAACAAGCGATCCTAAAATTTTTATGGAACCACAAAAGGCCCCGAATAGCCAAAGTAATTTTGAAGAAGACCAAAGAATGAAGCATCACAGTCCAAGACTTTAGCCTCCATTACAAAGCTGTGATCATCAAGACAGTATGGTATTGGCACAAAAACAGACACAGAGACCAATGGAATAGAATAAAGACTCCAGACCTGGATCCACAAAGTATGGCCAACTAATCTTTGACAAAGCAGGAAAGAATATCCAATGGAAAAAAGACAGTCTCTTTCACAAATGGTGCTTAGAGAACTGGACAGAAACATGCAGAAGACTAAAACTAGACCACTTTCTTACACCATTCACAAAAATAAACTCAAAATGGATGAAGGACCTGAATATGAGACAGGAAACCATTAAAACCCTAAAGAAGAAAGCAAGAAAAAACTCTGACCTCAGCCACAGCAATTTCTTACTTGACACATCTCCAAAGGCAAGGGAAGTAAAAGCAAAAATGAACTATTGGGACCTCATGAAGACAAAAATCTTCTGCAGTGCAAAGGAAACAATCAACAAAACTAAAAGGCAACCAACACAATGGGAAAAGATATTTGCAAATGACATATCAGACAAAGGGCTAGTATCCAAAACCTATAAAGAGCTCACCAAACTCCACACCCGAAAAACAAATAACCCAGTGAAGAAATGGGCAGAAAACATGAATAGACACTTCTCTAAAGAAGGCATCCAGATGGCCAACAGGCACATGAAAAGATGCTCAACGTCACTCCTCATCAGGGAAATACAAATCAAAACCACATTCAGATACCACCTCACGCCAGTCAGAGTGGCTAAAATGAACAAATCAGGAGACTATAGATGCTGACGGGGATGTGGAGAAACGGGAACCTTCTTCACTCTTGGTGTGATGCAAACTGGTGCAGCCACTCTGGAAAACAGTGTGGAATTTCCTCAAAAAATTAAAAATAGATCTACCCTATGACCCAGCAGTAGCACTGTTAGGAATTTTCTCAAGGGATACAGGAGTTCTGATGCATAGGGGCACTTGTACCCCCAATGTTTATAGCAGCATTTTCAATAATAGCCAAATTATGGAAACAGCCTAAATGCCCATCAACTGATGAATAGAGAAAGAAATTGTGGTTTATATACACAACGGAATACTACATGGCAATGAGAAAGAATGAAATATGGCCTTTTGTAGCAACGTGGATGGAACCGGAGCATGTGATGCTAAGTGAAATAAGTCATACAGAGAAAGGCAGATACCATATATTTTCACTCTTATGTGGATCCTGAGAAACGTAACTGAAGACCATAGGGGAGGGGAAGAAAAAACAAAAGGTTAGAGACGGAGGAGGCAAACCATAAGAGATTCTTAAAAACTGAGAACAAACTGAGGGTTGATGGGGTGGTGGGAGGGATGGGATGGTGGGTGATGGGTAATGAGGAAGGCACCTATTGGGATAAGCACTGGGTGTTATATAGAAACCAATCTGAGAATAAATTTTGTATTAAAAAAAAGAAAACAGTATGGAGGTTCCTCAAAAAGTATAAAAAGAACTACCTTATGACCCAGCAATTGCACTACTAGGTATTTATCCAAGGGATACAGGTGTGCTGTTTCAAAGAAACACATGTGCCCCAATGTTTATAGTAGCACTATCAACAATGGCCAAAGTATGGAAAGAGCCCAAATGTCCATCGATGTATGAATGGATAAAGAAGATGTGGGTGGATATACATATATATATATATATTTTCCATTACATATATATATATATTCCATTATATATATATATGTATATATATATATATTCCATTATACATATATATATTCCATTATACATATATATATTCCATTATACATATATATTCCATTATATATATATATATATTCCATTATATGTATGTATTCATACATATATATATTTATATATATATGTAATGGAGTATTACTTGGCAATCAAAAAGAAGGAAATCATGCCATTTGCAACTGGGTGAATGGAACTGGAGGGTATTATGCTAAGTGAAATTAGAGAAAGACAAAAATCATGTGACTTCATTCATATGAGGGCTTTAAGAGACAAAACAGATGATCATAAGGGAAGGGAAACAAAAATAATATAAAAACAGGGAGGGGAACAAAACATAAGAGACTCAATATGGAGAACAAACAGAGGGTTACTGGAGGGGTTGTGGGAGGGGGGTGGGTTAAATGGTTAAGGGGAACTAGGGAATCTACTCCTGAAATAATTGTTGCCCTATATGCTAACTAATTTGGATGTAAATTAAAAAAATAAAAATTAACCCCCCCCCCAAAATGTATTTCCTGAGCCTATTCCTTCTCCATCCAGGAGACTGTGTGATTAAAAAAATATCTAGGATCCATATTGGATCCTTGTTCAGTTTGAAAAAGTTAAGGGAAAGGGCTGCCTCAAATTAGCAGCTGGTTTAAACCATTTAAACCTATGAATTGATCTTTTCCGAAGTGGGATTTGGTGGTGTGTAGGTCAGAATTTCTTGCTCATGATTATTATGTTCTCCAGACACACATAGTGGTTTGGACTTTTTTGACAATTTAACCATTCTTATCATCGTGATGCCCTTGTTACAACTCTAAGAGAGTTGGTTTTGTTTTGTTGTTTTTTTAATCATTTAATAACACTCATGTATACCAGTCTCTCTTTGCCTGTTTTCTTTATATTGGCCCCATTCTCTTTCCTCCTGCTTCCTCAACCCTTTAGAATGGAGGGGTTCAGTTAAGCCACCAGTGTCCCTGCAGTGGAGACAGAAGAATAAAAAACTAGCAGGATCAACATCAGGGTTGAAGAGCCACGAGTTCTTCCAGGCTAAGGTTTGTGATCGAAAGAATGAAGGAGATGAGTTTTCAGATTATGTAAAAGAGGCTGGGTTCATATTTTTGCAGGGATTAGCACAAGAAAATGTACCTATTGTCCAGTAGAGATACTGGATAGAGAAAGTATGGTGGGGGGAAGGCGGGAAGGGGGATGGGGAAAGAAAAGGAAGGGAAGGGAAGGGAAAGGAAAGGGAAGGGAAGGGAAAAAGAGGGGAGTGAAGGGGAGGGGAGGGAAGTAAGAAGGGTTGAAGGTGGGGTGATGGTAGGAGAGACTTGAGAGACTTGTGAAAATTGTCCACTGAGGCAGGCAGACAGGTATTGGGGTCAGTGCTGTAGGGACACTGGACAAGAAGTACTGGCCCAGAAAATGTTAGGGAGATGGATAAGGGCTTCGGTAACTTAGTTCCAGAGGGTCTTTTGTCACAGCCTTTGCTTTAATTCCACAGTGACAATCAAAATCAGTTCCAGGCCACACTGAAAGAAGCCCCCTTCTGGCCAAGTGTGTGTGGGTTGTGTGGAGTGGGTCCAGGAGAAAGCCCTCACTAGCATCATTTACTCACAGGCAATCTAGTGTCCATTTCTTTCTTTCCACAGACCTATCATCTTTGAAAGGCAGAGTCTGTGATTTACTGGGCTTGGTGTGACCTCACTTAGCAGGTATGAAAGTGAATAGTCTACACTAAAAAGTAAATGAGGGTTAAAGCAATTATGTTTCAGTTAGAACTAAAAACCCTAATACTTTGGTTATCTGGACATTTTTGGTTAATTTTCTGGGCAATTGCTCAGTCTTCTCTCAATGTGCCATGGAAACTTTGTGTTTACTGACAACTACTCTATAATTGTTTTAGAAAATTAATATTTTAGCTTCACTGCAAAAATAAATATTTGCCTTAAATGAGTAGAAAGCAAGAATTTCAGATGCTACAGTAGGAAAACATTTTTTTAGTGTAGCTCTTTGAAAGGAAATACCTATATTTTCTAAATTATCCTAGTCTTTTAGATACATTACTCATGTTTTTGTAGAGATCTTGGTGTGATTAAAACCAAGCACGTTTTGAAAGTGTTTTATATGTACACAATGCAAGTTGTTCACATCAAGAGAAACTAAATGAATGATTTTGTTGCTGTCGTCTCCTTGAACAGAGAAGATTGGGGCCAGGGCAACAATCCTTTCTCAGTTCTCAGCCTGGCTTCACTATCCAATATTCACAAAAGACTCCTCAAGGAAAACCTTCACTTGAAAGTTAAAAGAACATCTACCCATCCAGGGGCGCCTGGGTGGCGCAGTCGGTTAAGCGTCCGACTTCAGCCAGGTCACGATCTCGCGGTCCGTGAGTTCGAGCCCCGCTTCGGGCTCTGGGCTGATGGCTCAGAGCCTGGAGCCTGTTTCCGATTCTGTGTCTCCCTCTCTCTCTGCCCCTCCCCCGTTCATGCTCTGTCTCTCTCTGTCCCAAAAATAAAAATAAACGTTGAAAAAAAAAATTAAAAAAAAAAAAAAAAAAAAGAACATCTACCCATCCAGATTCATGGAGTACAGGTTCTTCCCAGCATCCAGTCACAAAGAACCTTGACATTCCCTTGTATAAAGAGTAACCTTTCTACTTCTATTGTCCACTTACATTAATTTATTCTGGTTTGTGAAAAAGTACTATCTTATCTTATAAAACACATGTCAGCCATGAACACCAGTCTTTGAGGCCTCATTTACATATGAAGCTGATCAGATTTATAAGAATCCATAGAAGAGTCTTTAAAAGACCCACCAGAAGATGGCGGAACAAGTGAAACCATCGGGATGATTGTTATGAACATCAAAAATGTCACTGTGAATTGCAGCTTCAGAAAAAGCTCATTAGTTAGGTACATAGGTAGGTAGGCAGTTGGTAGTGGAGGACAGGACTGGGAGAAGGGCCTGATCCAGCTAGACATGGGGAGCTTGATGGACACTGACCCCAAGACAGGATCGCATGTGATGAGGGGTGTCAGCAGAGTGTGGTGGGAAAGCTCAGGCTTGACCCAGATACACCTGAATTTGAGCAACCTTCCTTCTACCAGACCCCAGAAGGCCCTAGGGCCAAAGTGATAGCTAGAAACTTGTGGTAAAGATCACTGTTTAGTATGTCTGTCCATTGCATGCCGTGTGCCTTTCCTGGAATGATGGCCAGAGTTGTTGTAAGGGGAGGTTGTGCGAAGGGAAGAATCCACATTCCCCAGTCAACCATGTCATTCTTTCCTCATGCCCTTGCAAAGATGGCAGAAGGGTGCCAAAGGAAGGGGGTGGGGAAGAGAAGAAGACCATTATTTCAGGTATGTACAAAACATCATCAGCTAATTCTCACAACTATCCAGGGAAGTAGTACTTGCATATTCTGTATTTCCATGTTACTGATTAGGGAAAAAAGTAAGAAAAAAAAACTTGCCCAAGGTTACACACCAAGTAAGTGTTGAGACTAGAACCCCTATCCAAATCCTATCCATCTCTAAGTCTTCCTCCCTCCCAGTGTTTGCCCTGTGACCTGCAACTATCCTTCCTTCTCTGAGCTCCTTCAGTATGTTTGATGGCACCACAGCACTCACTGTTTAATTACATGTGATTTTTCATGGTGTCTTATTGTTTATACCTGGACCTGGAGCTTCCTGAGGTCAGTACAAGACTATAGATGTGTGGAAAACACAACTATGAGTTTTTATTCCTGTCATGAGTATGAAAGGATCTGTTTTCCCAGAAAGTCTTGAGGATTCTATTGAAGGGAGACTCAGGAGGCAACAGAGTATCTTTGGCCCTTGGCCTATAGGGCTTAGTCAGCATTAGGGAAACTGTAACTCATCTTGGCCATCCCCATCAGGGCTTATAGTTTTCCAGCTCTAGGCTGAGTCCCTGAAAGATCCTGGGAGAAGAGCTGGCTAAATAGGAAGAGGGGAAAGGGTTGGAGAGTAAGTTGTTAGGGGAGAAGAAGGGACAAGCAAGGGGGAGACAGGCAGCAGGAAAGAAGAGAAAGGGAAGTATTCTCTGTGACAGGAGCTGGGGACATTGCCAGAGTGGACCTCTGGTCTCACAGAGCTCAGGGAAGAGTACAGGTGTCTGGGGGCTGGGAGCTGCATAGAAAACTAAACAAATACACACATATCATGTAATGAGACAAGTGCAGTGACTAAGGAAACAAAGGATTCCAAGGGATACCTAGGAGGACTTGTGACCTAGATAAAGGAAGAAAACTGGCTTGTTGTGGTGACCAACCTGAGGGCACTTAAATCTGGCAGGGATTTGGACATTAGGAGAATGAGGATGAAATCATATTTTATAGATAATGGCAGCAGCCAGTGCTGAGGTATGAGAAGCCTCTTTTGGTAGTGACAGAGACCAAAGTGCAACTAGCTTAGGCAAAATAATAGACATTTGCTGACTGAAACACCTGAAAAGTCAGGGCTCAGCCAATAACCTGATCTTGAAGTGAAGTCAGCAGGTGCTGTAGGGTCAGCACCACCCCTGTCACTGTGCTCAGAGTGAGGGGAGAGCTGGCTTCTCAAAGGAGGAAGGGTGGGAGATAGAGGTTTGGCACACAAACAACACAGGTTATCCATAGCAGAGTATGTGGGGAAAATAAAAGCAGGACGGAAAGAAAAAATGGAGACACAAGTACAAGAAAGCTGAAATAGAAAAAAGAGCAGGAGGAATGAGGAAAAAAAGGAAACAAGAGAAGCAGGGAAGGAGATGAAAGATAGGTGACTGGAAGTTTGGGAAGGAGCCACCATTTCCAGGTGATCTTCAGTCTTTTTCATAAACTTGGCAAGAATCCCAAGAAACCAAGGACAGAGAATGTGTAGGGGGTGTTCTTGGTGATGGTCCATTTATTGCAATGTCTTCATGCTGGCTGTAGGCAAAGTGTATCCCACCACCCACATTATGCTACCCTCTAAGCCTGACACTTAGTTGAGAGAGGTGAAAAGCAGCCAGGTCTCAGTCACTCTCAACTCAGACATCTACTCATCTCAAACTCTCATCCTGTTATGGCCCTGCCTCTGGGATTCCTCTAAGAGTTCTGAGCACATTTTACCTGCTTTTACAGGTTATGTCCCAAAGTGGGACAGCTAAATGCATGATGACGTGGTGTTGAACACAGCCATGGGCTTCTTCATTGCTAGACTGAGAACTTCTCTTCTCCCATTAATTCTGGGAAAATCCTTGCCACCTGCATGAGTACTTGTCCTCAGCTGACCACTGACTCCATGACATACCTGGGCTTAGGCCATGCCCAAATTCCTGGCTCCTAAACCTTTGCTTAGACAGGCCTGGTTTCATACCAAGGCCTTGGGTCTCTGAAGATGCAAACAAGGGGCACCTGAATGACTCAGGTGGTTAAGCATCTGACTCTTGGTTTTGGCTCAGGTCAAGTCTCACAGTTTGTGAGTTCTAACCCCATGTCGGGATCTGTGCTGACAGCTGTAGGGCCTACATGGGATTTTCTGTCTCCCTCTGTCTGCCACTCCCTTGCTTACTCTCTATCTCTCTCTCTCTAAATAAATAAATAAATAAATAAACATTTTTTAAAGATATAAAAAAATGTTATCTACTTTGTTTTGTTGTAACCTCTCTACTTATTCTGTCTTTCAAAAGAATACCATTTAAAATACCATTAAAAAAAAATCAGGGCACCTGGGTGGCTCTCAGTTCGTTAAGGTCCCAACTTCAGCTCAGGTCATGATCTCATGGTTCCTGAGTTCTAGCCCTGCATCAAGGTCTGCACTGACAGGTTCTCTGCCTGGGATTCTAGGATTCTCTCTCTCCCTCTCTCTCTGCCCCTCCCCCCTCTTAAAATAAATAAACTTTAAAAATGAATAAAATAAAAAAAATAAAGTAGGAGCACCTGGTTGCTCAGTTGGTTGAGCTTCCAACTTCATCTTAGGCCATCATGTCACAATTCAAGGGTTTGAGCTCTGCCTTGGACTCTGTGCTGACAGTTTGGAGCCTGGAGGCTGCTTTGGATTCTGTGTCTCCCTCTCTCTCTGCCCTTCTCCCACTCATGCTCTGTCTCTCAAAAATAAACATTAAAATATGTTTTTAAATAAACTAAGTAGTATCTAACATTTAGATATTCGCCATGTGCTGTGCTCTTTTCATATAATCACTTTCTAATACCTCTTTTTGATTTTTAGTGTTTACCATTGTTCAAGTTAACTATTATTTTGTGTAAAACAAACTAATTTAATTTAGAAGGCCCTCTTTCCTCGATAGTTTTGGTTGTGGAATCATGCTGGGTTGATTCAGACTTGAAGTGGTCATTCTTCTTTTCCCTAGTGAAGACTCTAGGGCTCAGAGACCTGAAATACCTTGGCCAAGGCCACTGAGGAGAAAGGAAGTAGGATCACAATTCAAACCTAGGCTATTTTCAAACCTGCAAAGCCAGCATGACATTTGAACTGTGCTGTCATAAAGAAAAAAGAAAGCAAACAAAAAACACAAATATAAACAAATACACCACTTGTAAAAATGGATTAAAAGTATTTTTTTCTTTCTGTTGCAAATAACTCAGAGTCAGATTTCAAATTCAAAAAAGTTTACATGTATTTACTCTTTCTATGAGGAGTACCTTCTATGAAGAACCATCAGAGCATTCTAAGGGGGAAAAAGAGTGAGAATTGCCATTGATATGTAGAGTAAAAGAATGGGAAGGACAGGAAGCTGGGGTGAGTAGGAAAGAAAGTTGTGTGTGAAAGTGTGTACTCATTCCGTCCCCAACAGGAAAAAAATGACTTGAGAGGAGATGTGGACAGGAGGCGTGGGATGGAGTAAACCTCTGAGTATCCTCAAGAGATTACATTACTTGGACCTTGGGCTGGCCCCAGCTAATGCCCTGTAACTCAGCCAGACCCAGGGACACCTGAGAGGGGAGATACCTGACTCTTATTCCTATGCTGAGTAGGTTTGTCTGAGGCAACAGCTCTGAGAATGGTCAGTGAACACCACCATTGCAAAGAGCCAGTAGGGTAACTTTGGAGCAGGGTTGTCTTTTCAAACATTAGAAAATCTTGAGACCTTAATGGTGAGCAAGTAATGCTATCTTAATAATATCTATAAGACATAATATACTAGAGTAAATATATGTAAATTCATAATTGATGTGTGAAAGGTGTTGAACATAACAGCATGAATGCATTAAAATATTTAAGATGGAGGTAGAAATGGTGGAAATCTTAATAATATTTCTTTCATTTTTATTATTTAAACAATCATTATCAAAGTAATGAAAGCTTTTTTCTCTGTAAAACCTTAGAATTCCTAAGCAGGATCTAAAATCCCAATTCAACTTAATATTGTTCTGAGTCTTCCTCTCAGGCTAATATCATTTTGGTAGAAATAGATTCAATTCTATTTAAGCTTCTTTTCCTCCCACTACTTAATAAGATGCAAATGTATGTAATTAATTTGGTTATTTGCATAACAAATATTCTTATAAAGTATCTTTGCTACATGATCCCAAATGTTTTTTTTTTATTAATCATGTTTTTCAAAATTGGAGAGAAGAAAATAAATTCTATCAAGCACTCAAAAAATGAAAATAAAAAAATTTCCATTCCTGTTTGTTTATATAAATTTGGTTAGGCATTAGTTGCCTTTAGCAATGGATTAGAAACTTCCAATGAACTACCAGCTGCAGAAATAGGTTTGAGAAGCTTGGCTACTGAACCCAGGAAATGCCTATTGGCTAAGAGGAATTGTGGGGAGCAGAGATCCTGAACTCCTCCTTGGCCACCTTTGCTCAGAGCTCCTTGTCCTGAAAGAAATTGGAATGCACAGGGAGGGGCTGAGGAAGGAGAGCCAAGAATTTTTTACATGTGCTGTGCTCCAGCCCCAGCCCCCATCTTTTCACTCAAAACATCAGGACAAGACCTGTCTAGTTCCAGCCTCAACATCCCTACTCTTCAAGGAGGAAACACTCTTTTCCCACTTTTGGACTTAGCCCACTGTCCCCAGGATCTAGCTTTACATGAGGCAGAAAAGAGTTTTCATTTTATTAAAATATGTTCCTTCACTACAAAGGCAGTATGTGCTCATTATAAAAAATATACGATATACAGACAAGCAAACAGAAAAAAATGTATAAATCAGCCATAATCCTACCAGAGAAAATAACTTTAGCATCTTGAGATTATTATCAATTTTTTTAAGTTTCCCTGAGAATAAAAATCCAATGGGTGGATTTTTCCTATGGTCAAATAATTTTGGAAAATCTATATGCTGAAGATCCCCACAACAAAAAAACCTGATTTTTCCTCATTCCACAACTTATTTGACTATAGACATTTTTTTGGTGAAATTTCTATAATAAAACTTATTCTGTGAGACATACTTTGAGAAATTCTGGCACAGAACATGCTTGTTTCTGGCAGCTCCCTCCAAATGCTGTCCCTGTCGGGTTAGTAAACTGACAGACCCTGTGGAGGTAGAGAACACATCTATCCTGAAAGGCCTGCATCACTGTGTCTGCCCTATGTGGTCTCTAGTTCTGTCTCCTGATTATTGCCTCTTTATTTGCAATTGCTAATTGCATGACATCAATGTCCTTGCCAATCTTTGGGCACAGTTTTATTAGAGGAGAATTATCACCCTTTTAAATGGGATATGCAACCAATGTGAGATACAAGGAGACTATCTGAATATTTATTTAAAATTTCTTACAAACCTGAGATACACACCTGAAAGAGGGACCTTGGAGTTCAGGTCTACTCATTTATGAAGTCACCTAATGACTTCCAAATGGATAGCTGTACTCACAAGGAAATTGTTCAGATCTTTATAATATGGGACCGGGTTCACTTGTAGGAAGTCCCCATGTGTATGATTTAAGAAATTTGAGGAATTTCTCTCTTAAAAACATCCCTTCTACCAATGCTATTAGAGTTCTCATGAGATGCTAGTATAATGGTATTTTGGCTAGGAAGTGCAGTTGTACACAAATCTCTCTCTCCTCCACATGAGATATCTAAAGAAAATAAATGCATCAGTCAAGCTGGCAAAAGAGAGTAAAGTAATATCTTATTAATTGCGACTTTGTTTCCAAGCTTCAAAACAGACGTCCAGTAAACTAATTTGTACCTTATGGGGAATTCTTTGTGAGTTAGCACCATAGAGGCAGTGTAGAGCTTAGAATCCAAATGCTGGTTTCCATACACTCACAGTTGGTCCTTCTAACTCACCACCACCATAACCCAGAGAATCTCCACCATAGCCAGAAGAAATGGAGTCACAAAACAAGTCACAAAATGCCCAATGCAAAACAGGTCAAGCCTGACTGTTATTTAAAATAGGACCATGGATTTCATTCTTTCTCATGGCCATTTGCAGCAATATGGATGGAACTGGACAGTGTTATCCTAAGTGAAATAAGTCAGTCAGAGAAAGATAGATACCATATGTTTTCACTCATATGTGGATCTTGAGAAACTTAACATAAGACCATGGGGGAGGGGAAGCGGAAGAAAAAGTTACAGAGAGGGCGGGAAGCAAACCATAAGAGACTCTTAAATACTGAGAACAAACTGAGGGTTGATGGGGGGTGGGGGAGAGTGCAAAGTGGGTGATGGGCATTGAGGAGGGCACTTGTTGGGATGAGCACTGGATGTTGTATGGAAACCAATTTGACAATGAATTATATTAAAAATAAATAAATAAAAATAAAATTATATCCTATTCAAAAAAAAAATAGGACCATGGACTCCAAACGGAGTCACTTATGCTAAGCCCAAATTGAGACAACTCTATTACAGTTTCATCTCTCACAGAAATGAAATTTTAAGTCAGTCAATTAAGAATTGCTTGATCAGCACTAGTGAGGTAATCTGCCTGATAGACCCCTTCCATCCCCTAAAGGAAAGTGACCTGGCCATAATCAGTCTGCTTTGCGGTCTGACATAGCTTTCTTGTTCTCACTCCTTTCTACCTATAAAAAAAAAGTCGTATTGTATAGCTTCATAGAGCTCTTTTTGTAGGAGTGTTGACAATAGTGACTCCATCTTTGGCCCTCCATCTTGTTCATGTTTGCTCAATGACCTCTCTTGGGGATATGTGTTCTAGGCCCCTTGGAGATTAATATACATACCTAAGAAATGCCCTCCAAGGCTAGGATGGGAGGAGGCTTGCTTTGGCTTCCCATAAATCTTTTAGAGATACCATAGTCTTCCCCCTTCCTGATGCACGGGAGGTTCCAAAGATCTAATTAAAGGTTAGTTGTCAATAAGGTGCATGCAAGCCATTTGAGGTATATGTGAATCCTTTGATCTCACTATAGTGCCCATCTGCACATCCCTCGCTGTGTAAAATCTGTGGAGTAAGGACCAGACTTTGCAGAGAATAGCTATGCAGCTACTGTGGATCATCCTCTGTGTGATCCTTCCAACAGTAAGTTATCCTGAATTAAACTCTGTAAATTGTATGGAATCACCTGCTTCATTTTCTTTTTTTTTAATTTTTTTTAAAGTTTATTCATTTTTTGAGAGGGAGACAGACAGAGCACGAGTGGGGGAGGGGCAGAGAGAGAGGCAGACACAGAATCTGAAGCAGGCTCCAGGCTCTGAGCTGTCAGAACAAGCCCAACATGGGGATGAACCCAAGAACTGTGAGATCATGACCTGAGCCGAAATCGGACACTAAACCAACTGAGCCACCCAGGTACCCCACCTGCTTCATTTTCTAACCTCTAATTCTCTAATCGTCTTAGTTTGGGAGATACTTTACTATTCCTTCCCCACCTTCTAAGTTGTTTCTATCTGCTGGATTGGATGCTACCGGATTTGTGAATTGTTGAATACATCCAATAGGATGTTTAAAATTTACTCAGTTGAGTTTCACATTTTTAACAGTTTAGGGGCAGCAGTGAGATCTAAAGAACACTTCTGGAGTTCCTGGGTGGCTCAGTCAGTTGAGCATCCAACTCTTGATTTCATCTCAGGTCATGATCCCAGGGTTGTGTGGTCAAGCCCCACATTGGGCTCTGTGCTAAGTGTGGATCCTGCTTGAGATTCTCTCCTTCCTCCTCTGCCCCTCCACTTCATGTGCACTCTCTAAAAAAAAAACACTTCTGACAGCTTTGAGGGCAACAAGAAACAAAGACATTGGTACCTGTGAACTCTTTAAATTCTCTGTATTTCTTGTCATTTATGAGGACCATGGGTAATTCCCTCTTGGATTTGAGCTCCTGATCTAATTGGCTTCACAGTCCAGAGCTTAGTAGGTCAAACTGAGCTGGCAGACAGTTCCACTTGGAACCCAAGTCCCTAGTCCTTGGTTAATCTGCAGTCCGCATTTGTTGGGGTCTGCTAGATTAGTTCATAGTTCCACTTTGGGTGGATGCTGGTGGTATTCACCTAAAGCCTTCCTTTGGTCAGCCCATGGTACCATTTCCTTGGTTACTGCTGGTGTCCATACTTTTGTTACTTTGGTTACTGTTGGTTTCTATTAATGTGCACATGAGATAAAGGAATTATATATATATATATATATATATATATATATATATATATATAATGATAATCTCAAAATTCACAGCCACAAAATTGGTGGGCACAGGTTGAACACTTAAAAACTGTTAGAGCACTTTCCACCTAGCTTTAAGACTATTGTGTTAGAGTATGTTGATTACAGAATGGGTTAGATGAACACTAGGTCACCCACCAACCTCAAGAAAATTTCTGTGCAAAGAAGTACACTGTAAAACACCACACATGGCATATCCCTCTCAGGCATTAATCTGTCTCTGAGAGAGCTAAGGCTTACCTAAAAAAAATGGGATCCTTAAGTTCCAAAGTAACTTGGATATTTTGAAAATTTTCCAAATTCTTTGGAAATTTTGAGCATGCCACATATTCTGGTTCAACTCATTATTTTATATCTAAGAACCATGGTCCTGAAAACATCTACGAAGATGGCAGAATCTCACTAAGACAACCTAGAATTAGGACAGCCATTATAAGAATTGTTCCAAGTATATAAGACCACTCATTTAAGAAGTGTACTTGACGATGTCCCAATACTTCATTTTTGCTTTTAATTCCCTTGCCTTTGGAGATGTGTCAAGTAGGAAATTGCTGCAGCTGAGGTCAAAGAGGTTTTTCTTGCTTTCTCCTCTATGGTCTTGATGGTTTCCTGTCTCACATTCAGGTCCTTCATCCATTTTGAGTTTATTTATTTATTTATTTATTGTGAATGGTGTAAGAAAGTGGTCTAGTTTCATTCTTCTGCATGTTGCTGTCCAGTTCTCCCAGCACCATTTGTTAAAGAGACTGTCTTTTTTCCATTGAATATTCTTTCCTGCTTTGTCAGATTAGTTGGCCATATTTTGTGGGTCCAGTTCTGGAGTCTGTATTCTATTACATTGGTCTCTGTGTCTGTTTTTGTGCCAATACCATACTGTCTTGATGATCACAGCTTTGTAATGGAGGCTAAAGTCTGGGATTGTGACGCTTCACGCTTTAGTCTTCTTCTTCAAAATTACTTTGGCTATTCAGGGTCTTTTGTGGTTCCATACCAATTTTAGGATTGCTTGTTCTAGCTTTGAGAAGAATGCTGGTGCAATTTTGATTGGGATTGCATTGAATGTGTAGATGGCTTTTGATAATATTGATATTTTACCATATTTGTTTCTTCCAATCCATGAGCATGGAATGTTTTTCCATTTCTTTTTTTTTCTTCAATACATGAAGTTTATTGTCAAATTGGTTTCCATATAACACCCAGTGCTTATCCCAAAAGGTGCCCTCCTCAATACCCATCACCCACCCTCCCCCCCTCCAACCCCCCATCAACCCTCAGTTTGTTCTCAGTTTTTAAGAGTCTCTTATGCTTTGGCTCTCTCCCACTCTAACCTCTTTTTTTTTCCTTCCCCTCCCCCATGGATTTCTGTTAAGTTTCTCAGGATCCACATAAGAGTGAAAACATATGGTATCTGTCTTTCTCTGTATGGCTTATTTCACTTAACATCACACTCTCCAGTTCCATCCACGTTGCTACAAAAGGCCATATTTCATTCTTTCTCATTGCCACGTAGTACTCCACTGTGTATATAAGCCACAATTTCTTTATCCATTTATCAGTTGATGGACATTTAGGCTCTTTCCATAATTTGGCTATTGTTGAGAGTGCTGCTATAAACATTGGGGTATAAGTGCGCCTATGCATCAGTACTCCTGTATCCCTTGGGTAAATTCCTAGCAGTGCTACTGCTGGGTCATAGGGTAGGTCTATATTTAATTTTTTGAGGAACCTCCACACTGTTTTCCAGAGTGGCTGCACCAATTTACATCCCACCAACAGTGCAAGAGGGTTCCCGTTTCCCCACTTTCTCTCCAGCATCTATAGTCTCCTGATTTGTTCATTTTGGCCACTCTGACTGGGGTGAGGTGGTATCTGAGTGTGGTTTTGATTTGTATTTCCCTGATGAAGAGTGACGTTGAGCATCTTTTCATGTGCCTGTTGGCCATCCGGATGTATTCTTTAGAGAAGTGTCTATTCATGTTTTCTGCCCATTTCTTCACTGGGGTTATTTGTTTTTCGGGTGTGGAGTTTGGTGAGCTCTTTATAGATTTTGGATACTAGCCCTTTGTCTGATGTCATTTACAAATATCTTTTCCCATTCTGCTGGTTGCCTTTTAGTTTTGTTGATTGTTTCCTTTGCTGTGCAGAAGCTTTTTATCTTCATAAGGTCCCAGTAGTTCATTTTTGCTTTTAATTCCCTTGTCTTTTCCATTTCTTTGTATCTTCTTCAATTTCCTCCATAAGCTTTCTATAGTTTTCAGCATATAGATCTTTTACCTCTTTGGTTAGGTTTATTCCTAGGTATTTTATGCTTCTTGGTGCAATTGTGAATGGGATAAGTTTCTTTATTCGTCTTTTTGTTGCTTCACTATTAGTGTGTAAGAATGCAACTGATTTCTGTACATTGATTTTGTATCCTGCGACTTTGCTGAATTCATGTATCAGTTCTAGCAGACTTTTGGTGGAGTCTGTCAGGTTTTCCATGTATAAAAATGAACTATTAGGACCTCATGAAGTTAAAAAGCTTCTGCACTGCAAAGGAAACAATCAACAAAACCAAAAGGCAACCAGCAGAATGGGAAAAGGTATTTGCAAATGACCTATCAGACAAAGGACTAGTATCCAAAACCTATAAAGAGCTCACCAAACTCCACACCCAAAAAACAAATAATCCAGTGAATAAATGGGCAGAAGACATGAATAGACACTTCTCTAAAGAAGACATCCGGATGGCCAACAGGCACATGAAAAGTTGCTCAACATCGCTCCTCATCAGGGAAATACAAATCAAAACCACACTCAGATACCACCTCACACCAGTCGGAGTGGCTAAAATGAACAAATCAGGAGACTATAGATACTGGAGAAGATGTAGAGAAAGAGATACCCTCTCGCACTGTTGGTGGGAATGCAAACTAGTGCAACCACTCTGGAAAACAGTGTGGAGGTTCCTCAAAAAATTAAAAATAGATCTACCCTATGATCCAGCAATAGCACTGCTAGGAATTTACCCAAGGGATACAGGAGTGCTGATGCATTGGGGCACTTGTACCCCCAATGTTTATAGCAGAACTTTCAATAATAGCCAAATTATGAAAAGACCCTAAATGTCCATCAACTGATGAATGGATAAAGGAACTGTGGTTTATATACACAGCGGAATACTACTTGGCAATGAAAAAGAATGAAATATGGCCCTTTGTAGTAATGTGGATGGAACTGGAGAGTGTTATCCTAAGAAATAAGTCATACGGAGAAATACAGTACCATATGTTTTCACTCTTTTGTGGATTCTGAGAAAGTTAACTGAAGACCATGGGAGAGGGGAAAGGGGGAAAAGTTACAGAGAGGGATGGAGGCAAACCATCAGAAACTCTTAAAAACTGAGAATAAACTGAGGGTTGATTGGGGGTGGGAGGGATGGGAGGGTGGGTGATGGGTATTGAGGAGGGCACCTGTTGGGATGAACACTGGGTGTTGTATGGAACCCAATTTGACAATAAATTTAATATTAAAAAAAAATAAGTGTACTTGAAAGCAAGAATTCCCAAATCAAACAGAATGGGATAACTATCTTAACTGGTATGCCTAAGCATCCAAAAGCCCTTAGGGCTTCAAAGTTGCTTTATTAAAAAAAAATATGTGGGGCGCCTGGGTGGCGCAGTCGGTTAAGCGTCCGACTTCAGCCAGGTCACGATCTCGCGGTCCGTGAGTTCGAGCCCCGCGTCAGGGTCTGGGCTGATGGCTCAGGGCCTGGAGCTTGCTTCGGATTCTGTGTCTCCCTCTCTCTCTGCCCCTCCCCCGTTCATGCTCTGTCTCTCTCTGTCCCAAAAAAATAAATAAACGTTGAGGAAAAAAAAATATGTTTTTGCAAGAAGCTAATGAAAAATTAAATACTACAGGACCATAAGCAAAACCCCACCAAGTCAGTGGCATTACACATCTCTCCTTATATACCCTCAAAAGAGTGCCCCATATGGGTCCTTTAAAGTACATCAGAACTTCAAGAGATTCTCTGTAAACTGCTACCAATTATTCTCTTAAATAGTCAAAGGGAAACTAATATTAAAATTAATGGAAAATTTTGCCAAATTCTTAGATATTGGAGCTACACTCTTTAAACCTCACTGTGAATCCGCAAATGGGATCCTGTAAAAACTGGCAGATGCTGGTGGAGGTTGAGAATTCTTACTGGTGTCAGCTGTCTTGGATCTCTGTCTGAAGTACATATTTGACTGAAGAAGGTAAAATTTCACACTATCCTTTCCTTTACAAATCCATACCCACTGTTTATTGTTCTTTTCTCTCCCAGCAACAGCTATTGCCTTCTCGTATGTCTCATTTTGTGTCCTGAGAGCTTGTCAGGTTAGGGGTCCCCAAAATGTGGACAGGTAGAAAAGTGAGTTGTACCTCATTTGTAGCTGGGGCCCTTCCATTTCAGTTTTCAGGGGAATTGTCTAAGCCTTTCTTTGTATAAGTTTTCTTTGGGAGTTGCTCTGGATCTTGGAAGAGTAGCACCCTCTTTGGGAATGCCTTGAGTCTATGGGGGTGTTCAATACTATCAGGAATATTTACTGTTTGTCCTGGCTAAAACCTGACAAAATAAGATATTTAAAAGGATTTTTGTTTAAGTAGCTTTATGGGCAGAAGTTGGCCAAATTAGAGGCTGATATTCAGAGCCTGGTAAGATTTTTGTTTTTTGGCCATCTTTCCCAAGCTAAAATAAAACTATATATTTTGAAGTTAAGAAAAACATTTCAATGGCAAAGCTCTAAATCTAGACCATATGAATCTTTTGATTTCCATCTTAAAGATCTTCTGATACAGCAAATTAAAGATAGTGTAGTTGGCTGGGTAGGCCAACCTTTTTGAAGTAATTTAGGTCACAACCCAGTTCTTTGAGGAATTCAAAACAAAGATCTGTATTTTACTAACTGAACCTTTACAAGAAAGAAATATAGCTCTGGAAGCAATCCAAAGCACATATTTTTTCCCTTTTTTTTTTAACCAATCCTTAAACTTCCCCTATTCATCTCAAAAGGCTTGTAGATATTGTACAAATTCTGGTTTCAGGAAACAAAGTTCCTTCTTTTAGGAACTTGCATTCATGTTCTGTGTCTTTGAAATGTGAGTGCCCTACCTGGTCTCTATGAACCTGATAACTTAGAAGAAACAAGGCAGTGAGGGAAGGCAATTTGAAAACTAGGACTACGAAAAAATGTAAAAGTCCTTCCCACAAATATTAGTAAAAGTTGAAGCCATTCGAGCAGGTTAAAGTAACATATTCCATATGCAAAAAATTCAGTTTAGATCCACCTGGGTTTTGTTTGTTCGTTTTATCAACTGGTGAGTTTTCCATTTTCATACCTGTCTCAAGGCTAAGATTTTAAAATAAGAGTTATATCTATTTGTGTCTGTATGTTTTTGTGTGTCTATATATGAATGTTGGAGATGTGTGATATCTTTCTACCTCCAGATGGTATGGCCAAAATTAACTTGTGAATGAACTCTATTTAATTGGCTTAAAAATAAGTGCTTATCAAATAAAGTATACCTAAAACTCTAAAAATATAGAAACTAACCCAAATGTTTTTCAAACTCATGTGATAATGTAAGATAATCTTTGTTCAATAAAACCTAGTTAAGTTCTTTTGTTTACTTAAACTAGGTTTCTTCAGAGTAATCAGCATTAAATACAGACATACATCTTTGATTCTACCTGTGTTTACTAGTCACATAAGTTCATGTTATCTCTGTTACAGATTTGTCAGCAATAAAATAACTTGATATGATGACTAATTTGGTTTACTATTTTGTGAAATTTTCAGGAGTAATATAATGTGTTAAAAACAAATGGTACATATAGATATAAACAGAAAAAGAGTTTTTAGTAAATTTTCAGCCACGATTATGTTTTATGGTATGTCTACTTAAATAGTTTCCTACATCGTATTGGTAACTTGAGACTTTAGAGTTCTGCTAAGTTAAATGATGGATACTCATTGACTATCTAGATTATTTCCAAACCAGGTAAAATAATAAAACATTAATTATTGAACATAGGTTTACCTGTTTGCAGCTTTTTATAACTGAGGAACTAAATATATTTGGATTTTTTAGTAAACATTTCTGCCACATTGAAAAATTGTACTATTAGGCAGTGTATGTTTCCAAAATTCTAAAATATATTCATAAATTTGACAATGCTTATGTAATAGAAAGTTCATAATTGCATAATACTTACTTTTCACTAGAAATTGAGGCTTTTAAGAGGTAAGAATTTTAATTAATAAGTATATTTAAAACTGCTAAAAATAATAAGGGAAACACCTCTGTATACATGAAAATAGGATCTATTTTTAGCTAAGGAAAGCTATGAGATACAGTGGTGCATTTTTAAGGGAAAATAAAGTAAATTTGTCTTCAAATAAAACTGATTATGTCAGGGGCGCCTGGGTGGTGCAGTCGGTTAAGCGTCCGACTTCAGCCAGGTCACGATCTCGCGGTCCGTGAGTTCGAGCCCCGCATCAGGCTCTGGGCTGATGGCTTAGAGCCTGGAGCCTGTTTCCGATTCTGTGTCTCCCTCTCTCTCTGCCCCTCCCCCGTTCATGCTCTGTCTCTCTCTGTCCCAAAAATAAATAAACTTTGAAAAAAAAAAAACTGGTTATGTCAGAATGGGAAAGAGATAAAGAACAAAATGGCACAGAAAGCTGGGAAGAGAGAGAAAACAAAACAGAAAGAATTTTACCTTGTATAATCAAGGTAGCTAAAATTGAACTATTATTATAAGAGTTTAAAAAATAAGTTTTGATACAAATAGTGAACTTACATAAGACTTGAACTTAATTTTCATTCATTTAATCAAAGGACAAAGTTTTTTTGATTTGTTGTTAATAAGATATGGTGAAAGGTTTTTCTTTACCTTTTAAGTAATCTGCTTAGAAAACAGATTTCTTATCACAATTTCATGTATTCATGTTTTGTGTGTGTTTTTTTTTTTTTTTTTTTTTGCCATCTGGTCTTTGGTTACTTAAGTAATCTACTTTTCTTGTTATTCAAAGATCTAAGTTTTTTTCACAACTATGTAATTACTTTTCTATCTGTCTTTAACATTTTCTATTGTCACTCGGTTAAATATATAATAATTATTGCACAAAAATCTGTGATTCTTTTTTCTCAAGTATATGTTTTAAATTTTTTATTTAAATTCAAGTTAGTTAACATTAATATTAGTAAAATTAGTTTCAGGTGTACAATTTAGTGATTCATCACTTACAAACAATGTCCCATGCTTACCAAGAAGTGCCCTCTTTAATCCCCTGGATCACCTACTTAATCCATCTACCCATCCCCCAACCACTTGCCCTCTGATAACCACTAGTTTGCTCTCTGTAGCTAAGAGTCTGCTTCTCAGTTTGCCTCTCTCCCTCTTCCCCCCCATGCTCATTTGTTTTGTTTCTTAAATTCCACATATGAGTGAAATCATATGTGTCCAAAACCTTTTGATATTTTTTGACAAACTTCCCAAAATCAAATTCTTGATCTGCCCAAGAACGTTTCCTTTCATTCTTCTTTCCCTCTTTTACCATCCTTTTCCTAATTCTTAGTCCATAAAAGTTTTTATGATTCTTTTGTTTACCTTTTTTCTGATCTGGAAAGAAAATATCATTGTTCTCCTATCTCAGGTCATTGCAAAGAGGTGGGGATAATCCAACTTCCAAATGACTGTTGAATTTGCCATGATGCTGATGACCCTATAGCTCTGCCCATCACAAACTTCTCTCTGATTTCCAATGCCTCAGTTTCTCAGCAATAACTCAGATAATCTATTTTACTGTCTCTGGCTAACAACCCCAAACCAGGGAATCCAGAGCATTCATGCTCTGTACAAAGAAAGGAACATGAGGAAAGTGTAATAAAACCATCTCTTATAGTGGGGACACCTGGGTGGTTTAGTAGGTTGAACGTCTGACTTTGGCTCAAGTCATGATCTCGGGGTTCAAGAATTTGGGCCTCGCATTGGGCTCTCTGCTGTCAGCACGGAGTCCTCTTCGGATCCTCTCTCTCTCTCTCTCTCTCTGCCCCTCCTTTGCTTGCACTCTCTCTCTCTCTCTCAAAAATAAATAAACATTAAAAAAAATTCTTGTTGTCTATTCACCCTTAAATTTTACTGGTCTCCATGGTTGTCACCTTTCTAGTCCTGAACCACAGACTCAAATGGAAAATACCAGAAGGAATTCATGATTAAAAATTTACTTCTTTTGGTAAATTACTGTTCCTCTGGCTAGGAATAAATACAAATGAGACTATGATCAAGAACCTCTCTTTAACTCACAAATATTGCCTAATCTGCTGCTAAAGCAATTGTTGTTCAACTGAAATCCCTGGACTTCTAAGCCAAAATTGTTCTCAATAATTGGCTATCTCTTTGGGCACTTGGGTGGTTCAGTGGTTAAGTGTCCAGCTTTTGGTTTTGTTTCAGGTTCATCAGTTTGAGCCCTGCATCAGGCTCTGCACTGACAGTGTGGAGCTTGCTTGAAATTCTCTCTTTGTCTCCCTCTCTCTCTGCCCCTAAGCTGCTCACATGTTCACTCTCTTGATCTCTCTCTCAAAATACAGATAAAAACTTTAAAAACAAATCATAGGATGACCCTTCATTATATTTTAACAAAACAATAAGGTGTTTGCACTATATCCAACACCATTTACTGCACTTGGATTGATACTTCTGCTAAAGTTGAGACTCAGCTACATAAGATTAAACCAGTTGTCTTAAGAATATAACTTTTTCATTATTTATTTATTTATTTTTTGAATTTCATTTTCATTGGTTGGTTCTTGGGGACCATGGCTACAAATTGCACTCCAGACATTAGGAATTATCCTACTTATAATAATCATAGAAGTTTCCCTGGTGTGCTATATTTTCTCAAAAGTTTTAAATTCACATTCAGGGCTGCTAACCACCACCCAAATGATCTAAAGATAGAACATCAGAAAGGGAATAAAGAGAATGACCCCAAGTTAGAGAATATTAAACAAGTGTCATGACTTATCAAAACCAAAAAGTGCTTCAGAAATACACAAACAAACAAAAAGAAAAAAAAAACTTGTAAGAACTCCAGAAGAGGTGGCTGGGAAGTACTGCTAACGACTGAAATTTTGGTCACATTTCTCAGTGATGCAGAGAGTCTGATCAAAAGAGAGGAATTGTCTAAAACAAGACAACAGGCCCTAAATGGAGTTGCTTTTGCTAAACCTTTTCTCATCAAACTGACTTAATTACATTTTCAATCCAAGTGCAGTAAATGGTGTTGGACATAGTGCAAACACCTTCTTGCTCTGTTAAAATATAATGAAGGGCCAACCTATTATTTCTTTTTAAAATTTATTTCCTTATTTTGAGAGAGAGATCAAAAGAGTGAGCATGTGAGAAGCTTAGGGGCAGAGAATTATAGTTTCACCTCTTCCAGAAATGAAATGTAAAGCCAATCATGAGTTGCCTAATCAGCACTTATTAGGTAATCTGCCCAATAGTCCCATCCATCCCCTAAAGGAAAGTGGCCTTGCCATAACCAATCTGCTTTTTTTTCTGTTTGTTTAATGCAACTTCTTTTTCCTGGCTCCCTTCTGTCTTTAATTCTTTCATACTGCACAGCTCCTTGGGGGTACTTTCTATCTCTGTATTGGATGATGCCTGACTCACAGATTATTGAATAAGCCAGAAAGGTCTTTAAATTTCATTCAGTTGAATTTTGTTTGTTTATATGTTTTTTTAATTTTTTTTTACATTTATTTATTTTTGAGAGACAGAGAGACAGAGCACAAGTGAGGAGGGGCAGAGAGAGACGGAGACAGAATCAAAAGCAGACTCCAGGCTCTGAGCTGTGAGCACAGAGCCCGACGCAGGGCTCAAACTCACAAACCATAAGATCATGACCTGAGCCGAAGTCGGACGCTTAACAGACTGAGCTACCCAGGCGCCCCTGTTTATATATGTATTTTTTAATAAGAGGAAGTGAGAACATTCAGAGAGAAAAACTACTGGCTTCTGAGTACTTTCTGTTACAACCACATGAATAAGTAAGAAAGAATAAGGGCAATGCCCTCATGTGCTTCCTCTGAAAACTGCCCTGGCTAGTAGAAGTAAGCATTATCCCAGAACTTGTAATTGTCTGCCCCTGATTCTAACTGTCCAGTTATTATTGTTGCCTAACAAAGTGTTCCAAACTTTCCAATGTAAAATAACACCTATTTCCTTGCACCCATGGATTATGTCAGTAGAGTGGCTTCTTGTCTACTCCACAATGTCCACATCCTTAGCTTGGAAGACTGGAAAGCTGGATACATCCTGACATTTGGTGTCTGAAATCATCTGAAGTCTTCCTCACTCATATGCAATGATTGATGTTGGTTGTTGGCTAGGACCCCAGATGGGAATATTGGCCAATACATTTGTATGTGGCCTCTCCATGTGGCTTCTTGGGCTCCTTCACATCATGGTGTCTGGGTTCCAAGAGCAAACATTCCAAGGGAACCAGGATAAAGCTGTATCACTTTTATATGCTAGCCTTGGAAGTCAAATTGTGTCACTTGTACACCAAACCCAGTCATACTTGAGGGGAGGAAAAAAAACACCATCATTCCATGGCTGGAGTGCCAAAATCTACTTGTAAGGAGAGTATGTGATATGGGAGATGTTGTAGCAGACTTTGTTGCCACACTGACTCATCCTTGGGAAGTAACAATTATACATGTGTAGGGAGCAGGTTGGTGAGGGAGATGTTGGAGCAGGGTGGGAGGAAGGAAGAGAGAAGCAAGTCTTGAGTTTCTCTAGGATATTAATTGATACTAGCACATGTGCATAAAACCCACTGTTAGTTTCCATCTCTGGAATAGAATATGTAGCCTCAAGGACAGTAAGTTATTGAACTGTTATTTGCTATTGACATTTATTTTGGACTATTCACTCATATTGTCTATTTTTTATATTAAAAAACAGATAGGAGGACTGAGAATCAAAACTGAAATGTTCTTTGGTGAAAGGCTTCAGGATACACTTTATCTACATGTCCCTATAGGGCAAATGTTGAGGAGGTTGGAGATAAAAGCATGTGAACAAAGAATTTGAAGAAGAGGAAGAAGGATGATTCTAAAACTGCTTGCCTTAAGAGTTGAACCTTGGTCAATCCTTCTAAGAAGTAATAATCAGTTTGGGCAGAAGTGTTGAGCTTTACTGTATAATAATTTAATCAAAATCCTGCCTCAGAGAGCTTCTTTATGCAAGGTCAAATCAAAATATAAGGCAGGAGTAGGTGACAGATATATTCTCTAAGTCTTGAATTCCAGGTTGGGACAGAAATGTGAGAAAAGGTAGGTGGCTTTTATCACTGCATCACTTTCAGAAAACAATACTAACATGTAGGTTGAGCATATTTTTGGAGAGTTATACATTTCATACAGAAAATATCAGTTATGGTTCTTTAGTTGTAGGTGACAGAAAGATAATTTGTCTGACAAACAAAAAATAAGTTTATTTGGAATAAGATGGCATATCTTGTAAAGTAAAAGTTGAAAACAAGACTCATCAAGTGAAAGAACCATAGTGGCTCTGGAAAATTGAGTCTCAGGAACCAATAACAGCTTCACTGGTGTCACTGTAATCAGGATTAATAAACGCTAATCTTCTACAGTCTCTGGGTCACTGATCATATTGCATAAAAAGAATATCTGAATAATGAGCCAGCGTGGGTCAGACTGCTATAGCTTGCCTAGGATAGGGATTCTACTAATAGTTTCATAGATATTATTGATTAGGGGAAGACTTGAATGGTTCTATTAGGCAGCTAATGTTTACAAAAATCTAGAACGTTGAGGCTTGAATTGTGGTCCATTAACCAGCAACATCACCATTTCCTGGAGCTTGTTAGAAATGTAGTATCTTAGATTCTATGTTCAAAATACTGAATTGGAATCTGCACATTAACGTTTGAGAATGGTTATCAATCTAGGTGGCATTACAATCATTGTAGAGGTTTTCAATATGCAACTGCTCAAGCTTGCTCCAGACCTATGAAACAGAGCTTCCAGTGATAAGGCCAGGACCCTGGTGCCAACTCCATAGGTAATCATTGATGAACACATTGAGGCTCGAGAAGATGAAACATTTTATTTCATCAAGCAGACCTACTTCTGTTTGTTCTCCTGATGTATATACTTGAGCTGCATCTCTCAGAGTCTCCGAAGCTTGAGGGAAGAGACCATAGAAAAGGGTGATTCCTGAAAGAACAATGGAAACTATCAAATTTGATCAGTCACATTTGGTGAGTTCTGTGGTGGGCTGAATGCTCACCAATTCTGCTTGTTGAGCTGAATTAATATATTTGTATATTTTGTGTTTTAATAGCTGTTTCTTTTTTACTTTGGAGGATGTAAAAGAATGGGACTGGAGGTGAAAATATTTCCATTTAGACCATTGATGCAGCCACATTAGTCTCTGACAAGGATAACAAAAGGAAGGTTATAATTATAATCACATTATAGGATGTAAAACCTTGAATTTACACTGTAGGCTTTGGTTATAGAATTAGAAATCTTTGTCATTTATTATATATAAAACTGTATGTGAAAATGGGATACTGTGTTGGGGGAACAGTTGAGATGGAGAGTTGCTAGCTAGTTTTGGACAAGTCCAAATGAATAATATTTGGACTCTATAAAAGAAAAATACAGAGAGGGAGAGATAGGAGAGGAAGGAGGCATGGAGGCTGCCTGCCACTAGGAGTGTCCTGGATAAAATAGACAAGAGAGATTGTGTTTGTTTTGGCTAATAACAGAATGTGAGTGACCAAGCAGCAAAGGACTTTGAAGATACAAATACCAAAGCTAACTCTATCCAATTATCCAATAATTGTATTATTCCCATTACGACTTAGAACCTAAAATATAAAAGTATTTTTATAATTAAGGAAGCAGAATTACTTAAATTTGCAATTATTAAGTCAGTGATTTTTATATAATGAATATAGATTATTCTGAGTTACCAAGTTCATATGATCTGAAATAGAACACTGTGTACAGACACAACTACATACCAACCTTTGAACTCTCCTAAAATGTGATTTAAAAAATAAAATGATGTTGCGGCCAGTTATGGGCCATAAGCTTTACACACAATTGGTTTTCTTACACAAACCTGCCACCCTATCTCCCACAATTCAGGTTGAAACAGGACAACCATTATTACCCACGTGAGCTCTGCAGAGTTGAAGTGGAAGGGATGTTAAAACAACCAGCTTCCCTAATGACATCTTGAGCCCTGCAAAACATTCCCAGGAGGACAGTCAGGTAGCTACATCACTCCCAACCCCTTTAGGGCATCTAGACCATCCATGTGCCAACAACATGCAGATCCACACCTCCAGTCCAGATCTCTCCTTGGAGCAACAGATGGTTCACATGACAGCTTCACTGCAATGGCTCACTGGCATCCAAAAATGAATGTTTCAAATGTCATCATTCTCTCATCAACCTGTTATTATGTAGTCTTTGTTATCTCAGTAAATGGCATCATTATCCAACCATCCAAACTTGAGCAAGAAATACAAAATTTATTGTTCACACTTTCCTTCATCTTATCACTCACTCTAAATATGTCTCCAAGTGTTTTCCATTTTTATTTTCAAACTATATGGTTTCTGGGAAAAGGGATAGATATTCTCAGAACAGTTTTGAATTCTACCTGATTCAACAAACAGAAATTAGAACCTACATAATGTCATTTCAGTTCTATATAAAGAATGGAAGAGAAAAGACTATTTTGAGGGACAACACTCTATTCTAAACTTCACAAGACTGACTGGGAGTCACTGTATGACTTCTCTGTTTGACCTGGGTGAGGGACATGTAACGAAATAAGGCATGGCATTGACAATCTCTTTTTTCTTTTGGTTTTAAACCTCATGAAACAGAAATCTAGTTTTCTATGGTTAACTAATCTTTGACAAAGCAGAAAAGAATATCCAATGGAATACAGACAGTCTCTTCAGCAACTCGTGCTGGGAAAACTGGACAGCAATATGCAGAAGGATGAACCTGGACCACTTTCTTACACCATACACAAAAATAAACTCAAAATGGATGAAAGACCTAAATGTAAGACAAAAAGCCATCAAAATCCTCGAGAAGAAAGTAGGCAAAAACCTCTTTGATCTTGGCCGCAACTTCTTACTCAACATGTCTCTGGAAGCAAGGCAAACAAAAGCAAAAATGAACTACTGGAACCTCATCAAAATAAAAAGCTTCTGCACAGAGAAGGAAACAATCAGCAAAACTAAAAGGCAACCGACAGAAAGGGAGAAGATATTTGCAAAAGACAGATCAGATAAAGGGCTAGTATCCAAAGTCTATAAAGAACTTATCAAACTCAACATCCAAAACTCCAGTGAAGAAATGGGCAAAAGACATGAATAGACACTTCTCCAAAGAAGACATCCAGATGGCCAACTGACACATGAAAAAATGCTCATCACTCATCACCAGGGAAATACAAATCAAAACCACAATGAAATACCACCTTACACCTGTCAGAATGGCTAACATTAACAACTCACGCAACAACAGATGTTGGCGAGGATGCGGAGAAAGAAGATATCTTTTGCATTGCTGGTGGGAATGCAAGCTCGTGCAGACACTCTGGAAATCAGTATGGAGGTTCTTCAAAAGGCTAAAAATAGAACTACCTTACGACCCAGCAATTGAACTACTAGGCATTTATCCACGGGATATAGGTGTGCTGTTTTGAAGGGACACATGCACCCCCATGTTTATAGCAGCACTATCAACAATAGCCAAAGTATGGGAAGAGCCCAAATGTCCATGGATAGATGAATGGATAAAGAAGATGCAGATATATATGTGTGTGTGTGTATACATACATATATATGTATGTATACACACACACACACACAATGGAGTATTACTTGGCAAGCAAAAAAAATGAAATCTTGCCATTTGCAACTACGTGGAGGGAACTGCAGGGTATTATGCTAAGTGAAATCAGTCAAAGACAAAAATCATATGACTTCACTCATATAAGGACTTTAAGAGACAAAACAGTTGAACATAAGGGAAGGGAAACAACAATAATATAAAAACAGGGAGGAGAACAAATCAGAAGAGACTCATAAATATGGAGAATTAACTGAGGGTTACTGGAGGGGTTGTGGGAGGGGGGACGGGCTAAATGGATAAGGGGCACTAAAAAATCTACTCCTGAAATCATTGTTGCACTATCTGCTAATTTGGATACAAATTTAAAAAAAATAAAAAATTAAATTAAAAAAAAAAACTCTAGTTTTCTACTTCACAAGTAAAAGTAGATGTGGAGAGAGTGGGAGGAGCTGAGGAGGTAGCTGGAGACCTCTTACAGCCCAGCTTACCATGAAAGGCATCTTCTGAAATCTGTGTTGGAAGTTGCTCCTAAGGGCCCTGCACACTAGGCTCTCATATCACTTCTCTCAGGGGCTCCGTATGTGCTCTCAGAAAGTATCCACCTAGAGGATAACATTGTAGGTGAAAGTGTACTTTATCCTACCATGCACACCAGACACTGGCTGGTTTTGTTTCAAGACTCTGAGAAATAAACTTACTGAACCAGGATATTGTACATCTTTTTTTTTTAATTTATTTATTTATTTTGAAAGAAAGAGAGAGAAGAGGAAGGACAGGGAGGGAGACAGAGATTCCCAATCATGCTCCACACTGGCAGTGCAGAGCCTGACATGGGGCTCGAACTCACGAATTGTGAGATGACCTGAGATGAAGTCAAGACCTGGATGCTTAACCCACTGAGCCACTCAGGCACCCTGTATCTTTTTTTTTTTTTTAATCTTAATCTAAGTCATATATCAGCTTCCTTATAATTAATAACCAGAGAATATTCTGCCATTTCAAATATTTGTGTTTATAGAAAAAGAGAGTAAATTTTGCTGATATTGTATGCTACATACTCTGGAGCTCTATTTTCCAACTCAAAAGGAAGACTAGCAAACCTCTGTCGGCCTAGTTACAGAGTCTCATCTTATAGATCTGACACCTCTGAGAATATCCAAAGGCTTCTTTGCTCTGCTTCACCAAAAATGAGAAGTAGTAGCAAGTCTTATGTGTTTCCTGTGTTCCAGTGTACTGTGGAGGTCATGTTGTGTGCCTCCCACAGGGCATTTTCCATTTTGCAATTCCAGATCCTGCAGGACATTTCCCTAGGATTATGCCAGGGTAGGCTGGTATGGAGGGGCGTTGGGGGGGGGTGGTGGGATTCAGGGACCAGCTGGTTCTGAAGAGAAGACTTTAAGGCTTTAAATCATGAGGATCTGGACTGGGTCTATAGAAAGAAGAATGTCTGGGAGCAAAAGTCCTGATAAAATCTCTCAGGTCTAGTTTCCAATTAAAGACAAGAAAAGTAACAGCCATGGGCAATCTCCCTTCTGCATACCTATGTCCCCCACCCAAGCCAGAAGGCAGAGTAAGCTCTACTTCTGGGAAGATGGGCACAGCGGGAGCCTTGTCAGGGGCTAGTTCAGCGTCAGGGCAGGCATCCAGATATCACTGCAAGGAAGTGTGGAGGAGGAATAAGAACAAGTTGGTAGCTTGGGACAGGAAGTAGTGTCAAGACCTCCTTTCAGATTGGGAAACAAAGATCCAGAGAGACTGGGTTTGCTCAGGTCACAGACAGTCCCTGGAGTCCAGACTGCTGATACTCCCCAAAACTCCATCCCTTGTGTGAGGGGCAGCTCATAGACCATGACCAGCCTCCCTCCAGGTCAACTACCTCACCCTTCCCATGCACACCCTTTCATCATATATTTCAAAATATGTTTTCATCATATTTTAAGTGGGTAGGCAACTCCTACCTTCCTGCTCCTCCGTGACTCTTACATACTTCTAAAAAGTTGGGACAGAACTCAGAATGGCCATGACTATGAAAGACTGAGCTTTGGTATCCCTGACTTGAATAGAGACTGGGTAACATCAGAACTGCTGAAAACCTAGGTTTCTTTATTATTTAAATTGAATATAATCCTCCCTGGCTACCCTGGAGTTCTGAGATCAGATAAACGAAAAAAAAAAAAAAAGATGGTTCATATCTTTAAAAGAATTACTTGAATTTACATTTGCATCATTTCTTGTAGAGGAAGTGGTGATTGTAGCTGATGTGAGAGCTAAACTAGAGCTCAGAGATTCTGGATCTGAGACCAACTCTGCCACTTACCAGCTGATGTGGACTCTAGATTCCTTGTCTTTAAAGTGGGTAGGTCAAGATGGTCAACAGATGCATGAAAAAATTCTCAATATCACTCATCAGCAGACAAATACAAATCAAAACTGCAATGAAATAACACCTCACAACCTGTCAAAATGGCTAAAGTTAACAACACAATAAACAACAGGTGTTGGTGAGGATGTGGAGAAAGGAGAAATTTTGTATTGTTCGTGGGAATGCAAACTGGTGCAGCCACTCTGAAGAACAACATGAACATTCCTCAAAAAGTCAAAAATAGAAATACCAGCAATTGCACTACTAGATATCACCCAAAGGATACAAAAACACTAATTCAAAAGGATACATGTTCCCTGGTGTTTACAGCAGCATTATCAACAACAGTGAAATTATGGAAAGAGCCCAAGTGTCCATTGACTGATGAATGGATAAAGAAGATCATATATATATATACACTCACACACACACAAATGGAATATTACTCACATAAATAAAAAATAATTAATTCCTGTCATTTGCAATGACGTGAATGGAGCTAGAGAGTATTATGCTAAGCAAAATAAATCAATCAGAGAAAAACAAATAGCGTGTAATTTCATTCATATGTGAAATTTAAGAAACAAAACAAACAGGGAGAAAAAAAAAGAGGCAAACAAAAAACAGACTCTGAACTGTTAGAGTTAGAGAACAAACAGGGTTAGCAGAGTGGAGGTGGTTGGGAGACTTGGTTAAATAGGTGTTGGGGGTTAAGGAGGGCATTTTTGATAAGTACTAGGTTTTATATGTAAGTGTTGAATCACTAAATTCTATACCTGAAACTAATATTATACTGTATGTTAACTAACTGGAATTCAAATAAAAGCTTTAAAAAATGCGTAGATCAAAAATAGCTCCTGCAATGCCCATTCAGGCATTATTTCTCTCATTCACCAAGCATATGTTGAGCATTGATTCTGTATCAGGTACTGTTCTAGGCACTGAGACTCAGGATTAAGTTCTCAGTTAGAGCTCCTGACTCCATGTCATTTACATTTTAGTGGTGAATAGATAGACAGTAAATACATAAGTGTACTGGTCTCCTTAGGATGCCATAACAAAATACTACAGAGAAGGTGGCTTAAACAGCAGACATTTACTTCCCACAGTTCTGCAGTTAAGAAGTCCAAGATCAAGGTTGTGGATAATTCAGTTCCTGGCAAGTGTCCTCTTCATGGCTTAATAGACAGCTACTTTCTCACTATGTCCTCACCAAGTCCTTTTCTTGGTGCACGAATGTATGAGGGGAAAGAGAGGGAGAGATCACTGTCTCTCTTACTCTTCTGATTAATCCATTAATCCTATTAGGTTAGCATCCCACACTTATGATCTCATTTAAACTTAAATGCCAGCAAAAATCTTATTTCTAAATATAGAAGATATGAGCTTCAACATATGAATTTTGAAGGGACACAATTGAGTCTATAGAAATAAGCAAGTCAATGAATAAAATAATTTGAGATAATGACAAGTGTTATAAACATTGCCAAAAAATAAAAGTCAAGTGGGAGAATATGATGCACCTTCTAAGTGGCATTATTTAAAAGGGTGTATCTCAGCCAAAGTACAAGTGATACGATAGTGATAGGATAGGTCAGCCTTGAAATAATGGGAGAGAGGACTCTAGGCAGAGGAACAACAAGTACAAGGTCCTGATATTGGGCACAATATGGTAAGTGCAAACACATCAAGAGAGCTAGAGTGACTACAATGGAATGAGGGAGTTAGGAGATGAGTCAAGAGCAAGTCAAAGAATTCCACACTGTATCCTAAGGGGAATGCCTTTGAAGTTTGTAAGCAGTGAAATGTCATGATATGACCTAAACTTTATAAAGATCATTCTACCATTGAGTGAATATGTTTATTTTATAGGTGGAGTGGAGGCAAGGGCAAAGTGCTTGGAGCCACAGTCTCATCTAAGCCAGAGATAATGGTGGATTGGCTTGAACTGGTAGTAGTAAAGGTGGAGGGAAATGGGTGGATTCATGATGGATTTTAGAGACAGTGTGAAAAGAATGTGTAATGAACTAAATGTGGGATATGAAGGAAAATAAAGAATCAAGGCTGACTCTTAGAATTTTAATCTCAGTTACTTCAAATTCTTTTTGACTCATTTCTTTTAAAGAGATGAGGAAGAGCTGAGAAGTACAGATTTCATGGGGTCACCAACAGTTCTGTTTGGATATGTTCAGTTTTATATGTCTGCTACACGTCTGCATGGATATAAAGGGGAGGCGGATGCACAAAAAAAGCTTGAGCTATTGGGGAAAAGTCAGGGCTGAGGACACAGATGTGCCAGTTATCCAAGGTATGGTCTTTAAACCATGGTACTCAATGTTCATATCCAAATAAACAGAGGGGAATGGGGAAGGGAGAGGAAGGAAAATAGACCCTGAGATTATCCAACACAAAAGTAAATGGAAGGGAATGGGAAGCCAATATAAAAGAGGAGTTGGCTATGAAGTAGAAGGTGTCAGGGAAGAAGGGCACATAATACTGACTGCTATTAGGATTCAATGAGGTAAAAAAAATGGGAACATTTTCCATAAAGTCTAAAGCATTACTCAACTGCTAAGTCGTTGTGGGCCCCTGGGCATGGGCCCCGAAAATGGGTGGCTACAACAATGAAGCAGAGGAGGCAAAAAAACTATCTGAGCCACCAGTTCAGTTATTTGCTTCAGAAAGAAGCTCAGTGAGAATCTGGATAGGAAGAAAAGGGCAAGTGTCTCCCTTAGTGACCACTATAGTCCTATTTTCCTTACTTGCTGAGCACCTTCATCCTTCTATTCTGATGGCCCTCACCTCTGTGAGGTGTTTGTTTACTTACTCACTCTTTCATCCTTGTGTCAAGATCCTGAGACGAGTACTAAGTATAGTGATAAAAGTAGAGTCAGATTCCATGATGTTGGTTTTTTACAACCTCTCCCAAACATGTCATGATATATGGCCATGAAACTCTTGAAGAGAAGTCAAGCACCCTTCACAGTCACACATCAGTGAGTACACGTAGATACAAGCCTAAGTGGAGCCTTCAGAACTAAAAGAATGCCACACAAATACACCGTCAGAGAGAGTAAGTTCATCCATGGCTTATATTTATGTTGTCTTATTTATGCTATTAGATATTTGCTTTGCTTGAGATTTCTCAAGTGGTGCTTTGTTTTGATGTGTTAAAAACATATCCAGGCCAATAAATATTTGTTCAACCAGTGATGTTTTTGAAGATAGAACAGTATTTTTTAATGTATTTTTACTGATTTTAATCCCTTGGGGCCAGAAATGAGACATGAAACTGTGTGGAGGTTAGAAGTGGCAGGGCAAAAAGACATTTGAGGGGACTTGGGAAGGTTGTCTTGAGCCATTTCCTAAATGAGACAAAACACCTGACCATGCTTAGATAATTTACCAGAAGATGGCAGGGGCCCTACTCAAGAATGTAAGATGGCTTAACTCATAGTGGACTAGACTAAGATGCCCCCAGGTTCTCTGAAAGCCCAGTTCCTTCTTGCTCAGGATTATTTTCTTTATAAAGGGTCAGGAAAGGAAGACTCATCTGCCTGAGCTGTGAGTGAGAATTTTCAAACAAGTGTTTGCTGCTGGAATATGCATGGGACAATGCCAAGGAAAGCTCATCTTTCTCCTGTGGTTTGACTTCTTAGGCAGCTTCCCAACTTCTTGGGAAAAAAAAAACAAAAACAAAAAAAAAAAAACGTCTGTCACTTCAATGGCAAGAGAAAGTGCATCTTTCTATAGTGAGAGGGGGAATATCTTTCTTAAAGTAAGATGGAATTAGTTTGGGAAAACTCATGATCTTGCACTATTTGAATGTCTCTGCTGAAAGAGGAGAACAGAATGCCAAGCTGTGAGTGAGTGGGAAATGCTTCCACATGTCAACTGTCTCCAGAACCCTAAGCTAAGTAAATGCATAATGGTGGCTATAGCCTTGTATACCACCCCCTGTTTGTTGCTAGTGGTGATATGTGTTCCTGATCCAAATGTCAGAGGAGTTGGAGACTGAGTGAGCCTCTCTTCCTCTCCAATACAACTGCAGGAAGGAGTCAAGATCCTTATATCCAAGGAGTCAAGATCACACCCCTACAGTTCAAAAGACCCAGAATGAATAATTCCATAATATCCCATTTATTTATTTATTTATTTATACCAAAATCCAGGGAGAGGCCAAAGTTCCAAGGATAAAGTTGAGGGACAGGTAAAAACTAATTTCATTGAACACCTACTCTACAGCAGGCATTTGGAACTTCTTTAACCATCCAACAATTGCAGTACCCATTTTGCAGAAGAGAAAACTGAGATCAAGAGCAGCACTGTCCAATAAAACTTGCTGTGATGCTGGAAGATGGTGTTTATATGGTGAGGGTAGCACAGAGGAGGAGGTGGGAGATGGGGTTTCTCCTCTCCACCATCACCATCACACCAACACTGTCTGAACATTGATATTCTTCTCCACTCCACAATCTCTACATTATCAGTTCTGTCTCCTACTTCATTCCCATCCACCAACTCCTTCTCACCAAGCCCTTTCCCATTGGCCACCTCTACCAACATCATCATGCTATGACTCTACCTTTCCATGACCACCATCACAACAACCTAGAATTCCACCTTCTCTCCTCTAAAAACCTCATCACATCAATACTGCCTCCCCCTTCCTCTCTACCACTGCTTTCATCAAATAATACACTTCTTACCACCTCCCCTTCATTAATTTCATAACCCCAAACATTATTCCTAACTCTACTACCTCCATCTTACCAATACTGGCTCCCACCTACACCCCTCTACCACTTCCAGCCATCCCATCTTCCCTTCCATGTCCTGCCCTCCAAACTGCCAACATTCTAAATCAGATTCCTAATCCCTTTCTTCCATACCCTTATCACACCAAAACTGAAGGCCACTGTCTCCCCTAAATGGCCTTTATTACACAAATCCCACATTCCAGAGCTCATCATTCCACCAGTCTATCACATCAATTCTTACTCCTACCCCCTGCATTCCATGGCTTCCATCAAATCAGCAATCCTCCATCTCTTCTTGTGGTCTACCTCCATCATGCTCACTCTGATTCACACCTCCTAATCCAGGTTTAGAGTGATAGTAACGGTGCAGTGGAGCAGACAGCTGATGTTTGTATTTAGGAGGGCAGAAAGAGAAGAAATGGGAAACAGTGTTCTTATAATGAATTGGTGGAGGGCATAAGATAGAAGGTAGGTTGTTTGTGTATGTAGAAGAGATTAGATGTAAATCAGTGTTGGTGTGATGGGAGTGGTAATAGGGAGAGGTGAGTATGATGAATGTGAAGTACCTGGCTGGCTCTCTTGGCAGAGAATGAAACTCTTGATCTCAGGGTCATGAGTTCAAGCCCCACATTGGGTGTAAAGCTTATTTTAAAATAAGTCTAGTGTAATGGATGTTGGAAGGAAGAAAAAGGCAAGTAGTTTGGTATGATAGAGGATGTGGAAGTGAGATGATTGGAGCTAGATTTGGTGTGATAGATGTGGAGGGTAAGAAATGAAAGCCTGTTTTGATGTGATGGATATGGCAGAAAGTAGGAAACGGGATGCAAGATCGGTATGATGGTATCTTTAGAGGAGGAGGTTGGAGTCAGTGTTGGTGTGATAATGATGGTGGAAGAAAGGAGGTGAGAAGCTGGTTAGGCATGATGCAATAGTACAGGGGAGAAAGTAGGAAGCAGGCTGCTATGATGGAGTTTGTGAAGGGAAGGAGGTGAAAATCAGGTTTTGTGTGGTAGAAATAGTGGACAAGAGGCAGTAGAAGGTAGATTTGGAATATTGGAAATGGAGAAGGGGAGGATGTGGAGATGGGGTGGTGTGGTGATGATCAGATAGACTGGTCTGGTCTGAAAGAGGAAAGGATGTGAAAATGAGAGTTGAGGTGCTTCCAATAATGAAGGTATAGCAGTGAGAGGTGTATTAGTGTGATGGAAGTAGTGGAGGGGAGAAGGGGAGAGGCAGTATTAGCGGATGGTGCTACTCAAGGGGAGGAGATGGGAGTCTAAGTTGGTGTGATGATAATGCTAGGGATGAAGGTGGAAGCTATGGTGGTGTGATGAGGGGGAGACATGAATGCATGGTTGTGATAGACATAGAAGGAGGTGAGGATGGACTGTTAAAGGTGGTGAAGTGGAAGAGGTGGGGGAGTAGTGGCATGATGGAAGTGATGCATGGAAAGAAGTGGGAGTCTTAGTAGATGGACGTGTTTGAAGGGAGGCTGTGGGAAATGAGTTTGATGTAATGATTTGGTAGAACAGAGGAGATGATGGGCAGGTTTATGGTGATAGTGGTAGAGGGTAGTATGTGGGAGGTGGGGCTATGTTGATGGGGTTTTGGAAGTGAGGTGGTGTTTGTCAGTGTTGGGGTGATGGAGGTGGTTGAGGAGTGAAGATGGGAGTCCTTGTGGTGTTTTAGAGGTGGTGAAGAGAAGGGTGGGAGGCAGTGTTGGGATGATGGAGGAGATGCAGGAGGAATTTTAAGTCTTCAGGTGACAAATTTCATTCCCTACTTTTCTTAAAACTTCACTTTGATTTTACTGGATTGATTCTGAAACTACACATGTTGTTCTTTATAAGTGTATTCTCTCATAGATGATTTCATATTTTATATCTGCCTGCTGCAATCTTATCATCTAATTCATTTCTCCAGGAAAACCACATTACATTGGGAATTAATAGATGTAGGTCCTAGTGCTGACTTGATCACAGATACCAACTAAAATATAATGGAAAGAATTATATTTATTTCTTCCAACCACACTAAATATTATGTGATATCCTCAAAGTGATTTAGAATGGAATCATACTAATAATATCATGAACTGCCACACCCCACATTTAATGTCACATCATAGTTTAAATATCATTTTCATATACAGTATCCTTATGGAATTAAACAACTGTCAGATTGTCATCTTGGAATTAGTTTCATGTCATCAAACCAAATTTCCATAAATTTTGTTCACAGGTTCGTAGATGTATCTGCAAAATTTTATCCACGTTTAAAGAAGTAAGAAAAGCAGATGGGAACAAAAATATCAACTATTTTAGGAAGAAAAACAATCCTTCCCAGAATCCCATTTACATTTCACCACTGCATCATATGTTCACACTTGGGGCCAGAGAAGTAGAATTTTAGGAGATATAAGTAAATATTCAAGTTGGTAGTTTTATGTACATTTATGTACATATATATGTATATGTATATATATGTACATATATATATGCTGTGCTATATATATATATCAACCTGTGTCTCTTGCCTGACTTCCATATACACTATAGTTTTGTGTTGTCTTTGTTGTGTTGTCTTTGTTGTGTATAGTTGTATCGTCTTTGTTACTTCTAGACACAGTTTCCATGATTATAATTAGCTTCCTGTCCAACCTGCACCTGACTCCCAGGGTAGAGCGAATGTTGAGGAAGAGGCCTACTAGCAGTGGAGGGGGTAACACCCAAGTAAGAGAAGAGACATGGCTCCCTCCTGGGAAGTGCTTAAATATGAGTTCATGTCAGGGAACAGTTGTAATGACAAGGTGCTCATTAAGGGACTGCTTTCCTCACAGTGTAGAAGGAAAGCTCCACTCCAGTAGCTGGGGCCCAGTAGACTCTGCTGAAATCAACAAGCCCAGCCTAAACTCACACAGCTGAATGAGGCTTGGAAAAGTGCTCAAAGCTTCTCAAGGAAAATTGTCTCTATTTTACTTGTGGAAGAAGATACCTCATCGAGGAGAGTGGACAGGCTCTAAATGATTCCTAGTTGATCTTCAGGCTAGGTAAATGGGGTGAGAATGTCAAGAAAAGGGAAGTACAAGTGAATCCCACACCTTGTTTCCTTCTGGTCTTGATTGGATAACAGGTAGAGTTAGATGAGACTGTAGAAAGCTGTATGATGGGGTTCCACAATTACTGATGACAGTTCATTCTTTGAGGTGGGTGTCCAGGAACATCCCTCCACCTGATCACATTAAAGGAACACTTCAAGGCCCATAACCTTTCATAAAACTGCACCAGAGTACACTCAGGCATTCATCCAGCCATCTGTGCAATGAACTCACCCCTTCCTTCTTTATGGGGAGGGGAGAAGTAGTAAAAGGAACTAGAGAAAGAAGGGATAAAAAGTGATGATCTGAAGCCCTGTATAATGCATTGTGGCATGACACCTGGGAATGATTTAGTTGCTGGAAAGATGACCCCACTCTGGTTATAGCAGGCATGGTTTCAAGTTGACATCCTGTTTTCCTATATTCAATCTTCACTGCCATCCATCCATTCTAAACATGGCTCTGGAGGCTTCTCAGAAAGCCTTCTAACAGCCTGCTTAACGATTTCCCCACTCAGAGACAAGATTAGCTTGTTCTGAGCTCCTGTAGAGACACTATCACTTTGCTAGGGACCCCAGGCTCTCAGTGGATAATTGAAGAGAGAATATTTCCAGGAATTTGGTTGGCTATTGATAGAAATTTAGGGAAGGTGAGTAAAGAAGACCCTGAAATCATTTTACTCCTGTGCAGCTCTTTCCTGTCAGCTAGAAGATGAGGAATAAGTATAAAGCCTGAACCTTCTGCTCTCTGCCCACACAGGGGCTCTGGGCACCTTGATGCAGCCAGTATGCGAGGGTAAGTTGTGCAATGGCAGACTGATGATGCTACAGGTGTGGTGATCATCCTCCATGGAAACTACCTTCCTTCAACTCTCCTTTTCACTCTTTTCCCATCTGGGGCCTTTGCCTCTTGTTCTCAGGTTTCTGGACATTCTTAGTCCATCTACCAAAATTCATATTCAGGTGGGTGTAATTAATATAGATGAATCTTGGGGTGCCTGGATGGTTCAGTTGGTTAAGCGTCTAACTTGAGCTCAGGTCATGATCTCACAGTTCATGGGTTTGAGCCCTGTGTTGGGTTCTGTGCTGACAGCTCAGAGCCTGGAGCCTGCTTCATATTCTGTGTCTCCCTCTCTCCCTCCCCTCCCCCTCTCATGCTCAGTTTCTCTCTCTCTCTCTCTCTCTCCCTCCCTCTCTCTCTGTCAAAAATAAATAAACATTAAAAAAAATTAAGATTAAATAAATCTTAGCCTGACCAGGTTTTCTCATGGTCTCTTAGAAAACCCAACCAAAGGATAAAGGTTCAGAATATAAACTGAGTCACAATGGGGTGATACAGATCTACACATCTTCCAGGCACTTGTGGTTGTGAGAGAGACAAGTACCTATAGGTCTGTGAGAGATTACATGACATTGTTAAGTATTCTGATATATTCAGTCTCAAAATAATGTAAACATCTTTTGTAAATCACAGTTTTTGAATCATTTTTATGAAGCTAACTGGGACATAAAGGATGAGACTACCTTTTCTTATACAACTCGAAATAAATACCAAGGAATGGAAGCTTCCTTGGTGTAGGATGGTGTTCTTTTGTGAAAAGTAATGTTTCTGTCCCAGGGACTCTGAGTAACACAGTGAATGTACCTCTTTGTTCCTATGTGTCCCTTAAGTGGGCCATGTACCACTGGAACTTGACTATATGGATGTAAAATATGGTCTAGAGTGAACTGAGTGTAAGAGAAATGAATGCTGAATTCTCTGGTTGTGACTTTGGGGTCTTGAAACTGCAGTGAGCAGGGGACTGATGAGGCTGATGAGGATGCTATGGAGTTGGAAGGTCCAATAAACAAACTGGTTTAAACATATATTACTAAAATTAAACATAAATTACTAAATCCAAGAATTACAACTTTACATACCGTAGTATCTCCATCACAAAACTCCAAGTTCTAAGCCAAAGAAGAGAAAACAAGTAAGCAAACACACCAAGAACTCACCAAGTTTCTCCCACAGATATCGTGGAAGAGGATCCTTTTTATATTTAAAGAAATCATTGCTATTATGATACCCTGTTTAAATTTTCTTTCATACAGGTGAGGAAGTAGGTCTGAGAGAGGTACAGTAGTTGGCTCAAGGTCACATAGTGAATTAAGGCCTGTGATAGGATTAGAAACCAAATCTCCCATATGTGGGCCCTTGTCCCCTCTGCTACACTATATAGGTAGGTTTCTGTATAATTGAGATGATATTTATTCCTTCATCAGCAACTCTTCACTGAGTACCTTTTGTATACCCACAATTTTGGTATTATAGTGATGACTAAACTGATCCTTTCCCTCATGGAAGGCAAAGTTTAGTGGAAGATCCAAAGTGTAAGTGAATGGACAGATAACTAATTGTGAATAGTGGGAGGTACTGTGGAGAACAGTGATAGTGGGACATCTCACTATATCAGATGGTCTGTAGTAAGAGACAGGTGAAAACTGGAATGGAGAGCATTTCTGACCGAAAGAAAGGCATGTGTGAGAACCACAAGTGAAGATGGAGACATGAGGTATTCAAGCAACTGAAAGAGGGTTTGTGGCTAGACTGGGCAGTGGAGAGAGTGGTGTGAGAAAAGGCTGGAAAGATAGCAATGGCCACGGCACTTGGGTACTTCTAAAATAGGACACAAAGTTTGGATTAAAGATAAATGATACAGTATATTTAATACTCTCTAACTCCATCAGAGAGCAAATGGCAATATTTCATTCTTTTCATGACTAATATCCCATTACACACACACACACACACATCTTTATCCAATCATCAGTTAATGGACATACACCTGGGCTGTTTCCATAATTTGGCTATTGTCAATAATGCTGCTACAAACATAGGGGTGCATGAATCCCTTTGAATATGTTTGTATTCTTTGCATAAATACCTAGTACGGCAATTGCTGGAACATAAGGTAGTTGTATTTTTCTGTTTTTGAGAAGCCTCCATACTGTTCTCCACAGTGGCTGCACCAGTTTGTACTCCCACCGACAGTGTAAGAGGAGTGTTCTCCTCAATACCTGTTATTTCTTGTGTTATTAATTTTAGCCATTCTGACATGTGAGAAGTGATATCTCATTGTAGTTTTGATTTGTATTTCCCTGATTATCAGTGATGAGCATTTTTCCATGTGTCTGTTGGAAAATGACTATTCATGTCTCCTGCCCATTTTCTAATTGGAGTATATGTTTTGGGGTGTTGAGTTGTATAAGTTTTTTAATATATTTTGGATACTAACCCTTTATTAGATATGTCCTTTTCAAATATCTTTTCCCAATCCTTAGGTTGATTTCTGTTTTGTTGATTGTTTTCTTTGCTGAGCAGAAGGTTTTTTTTTTGTTTTTGTTTTGTTTTTTGGTGAAGTCCCAATAGTTTATTTTTGCTTTTGTTTCCCTTCTTTCAGGAGACAAATCTAAAAAGAAATTGCTAAGGCCAATGTCAAAGAGGTCACTGCCTGCATTCTTCTCTAGAATTTTGATGGTTTCAGGCCTCACATTTAGGTCTTTAATCTGTTTTGAATTTATTTTTGTGTATGTTATAAAAAAGTTTTCATTTTGTTCTTTCTATGTTGCTGTCCAGTTTTCCCAACACCATTTGTTGAAGAGACTGCCTTTTTCCCATTGGATATTCTTTTCTGCTTTGTTGAATATTAATTGACCATATAGTTGTGGGTTCATTTCGGAGTTTTTTTTTTTTGTTGTTGTTGTTCTACTGGCATATGTGTCTATTTTTGTGCCAGTACCATACTGTTTTGATCACTGCAGCTTTGTAGTATAACTTGAATTCCAGAAATGTGGTGCCTCCAACTTTGTGTTTTGTTGTGTTTTGTTTTGTTTTGCTTTGTTTTGTTTTGTTTTGTTTTTTACAAGATTGCTTTTACTATTTGCGGGTCTTTTGTGGTTCCATACAAAGTAAACTTAAATAATCCTAAAGGATTATTTGTTCTAGCTATGTGAAAAATGCTGTTTTTATGTGCCAAAAAACTAGACAAACTAGAAGAAATGGATAAATTCCTAGAAACATATAGCTTACAAAAGCTGAAACAGTAAGAAATAGAAAATTTGAACATACTGAATGCAACAATGAAATTGAATCAGTAGGTTAAAGACTAGTAACAAACAAAAGTCCAGGGACTGATGGCTTCACAGTTGAATTCTATCAAACATTTAAAAAAATTTTTTTAATGTTTATATTTTGAGAGAGAGAGTGCACTTTGGGGGATGGCAGAGAGAGAGAGGGAGACACAGAATCCAAAGCAGGCTCCAGGCTCTGAGCTGTCAGCACAGAGCCTGATCCAGGGCTCAAACTTATAAGCCATGAGATCATGACCTGAGCTGAAGTCAGATGCTCAACTGACTGAGCCACCCAGGCACCCCTATCAAACATTTAAAGAAGAGTTAATATCTATTATTCTCAAACAATTCAAAAAAAATTAAAAAGGAAAAAATCTTCCTAATTTATTCTTTGAACCCAGCATTATCCTGATACCAAAGTTAGATAAAGACATTCCCAAAATAAATAAATAAATCCAACAAACAAAAAAATACAGGCAATATCTCAGATGAACATAGATCCAAAAATCCTCAACAAAGTACTAGCAAGCCAAACCCAGCAATACATTTAAAAAATTCATTCACCATAATAATGTGGGATTTATCACTGAGATGCAAGAGTGGTTCAATATTCACAAGTCATTCAATGTGATAGTTCACATCAATAAAAGAAGGGATAAAATTTGTATGATCATTTCAATAGATGTATAAAAACCATTTGACAAAGTGCAACATTAATTCAGGATAAAAACCTTCAACAAAGTAAGATTAGAGGGAACATACCTCAATATAATAAAGGCCATCTGTGAAAAACCTACAGTTAACACCATACTCAATGGTAAAAAGCTGAGAAAATTTCCTCTAAGGTTGAGAATAAGACAGGGATGTCCACTCTCACCACTATTATTTAACATAGTACTGGAATTCCCAGCCACAGAAATCAGACAAGAAGAAGGAATAAAATGCATCCACATTGGTAAAGAAGAAGTCATACTTTCACTATTTGCAGATGACATAATACTATGTAGAACAATTCTAAAGACTTCACTGAAAAACTATTAGAACTGATAAATGAATACAGTAAGGGTGCAGAATACAAAATCTATGTACATAAATCTATGGCATTTTTATACACTAATAAAGCAACATAAATAGAAATTAAGAAATAAATCCTATTTATAATTGTGCCAAAGATATTAAGATAGCTAGGGATAAACTTAACCAAAGATATGAAAGACTGGTACTCTGAAAACTATAAAATATTGAGGAAAGATACTGAAGAGGACACAAATAAATGGAAAGACATTTCATGCTAATGGATTGGAAAAACAAATATTGTTCAAATGTCCATAATACCCCAAACAATCTACACATTTAATGTAATCTCTCTCAAAATACCAGCAGTTTTTCAGAGAGCTAGAACAAATAATCTCAAAATTTATGTGAAACCACAAGAGATTCTGAAGAGCCAAAATAATCTTGTGAAAGAAAAACAAAGCTGGAGGTATCACACTCAATTTCACATTACACTACAACAATGTAGTCATCAAAACAGTATGATACTAGCACAGAAATGGGCACATAGATCAATGGAACAGAATGGAAAGCCCAGCAACAAATCCACATTTATATGGTCAATTCATTTTTGAGAAAGAAATAAAGGATATGCATTGGAAAAAAGACAGCCTATTCAACAAATGGTGTTTAGAGAAATGGATGGTTACATGCAAAAAATGGGGGTGTCTGGGTAGCTCAATTATTAAGTTTCCAACATTCAATTTTGGCTCAGGTCATGATCTCACAATCTGAGGGATCAAGCCCAGTATCAGACTCTGCACTGACAGCACAGAGACTTCTTGGGACTCTCACTCTCCATCTCTCTCTGTCCCTCCCCAGCTTGTGTGTGTGTGCTTTCTCTCTCTCAAAATATATAAATAAGCATTAAAACAATGAAACTGAGGTGCCTGGGTGACTCAGTCAGTTAAGGGTCTGACTTTCACTCATGTCATGAAGTCATGGTTCATGAGTTCAAGCCCTGCATCAGGCTCTGTACTGACAGTTCAGAGCTTGGAGCCTGCCTCAGATCCTGTGTCTCCCTCTTTCTGCCCCTTCCCTGATTGCACTCTGTCTCTTTCAAAAATAAATGAAAACATTATTTTTTAAAAGAAACTGGGCCACTGGCTTCCACAATACACAAAGATAAATTCAAAATAAATTGAGGACCTAAATTTGAGACCTGAAACTATATAAATCCTAGAAGAGAGCACAGGCACTTTTTTTTTCTTCAACATCAGACATAGCAACTTTTTTTCTATCTATGTCCCCTGAGGCAAGGAAAGTGAAAGCAAAAATAAACTATTATGACTACATCAAAACAAAAAGCTTCTGCACAGTGAAAGGAACAATCAATGAAACTAAAAGACAATCTACAGAATGGGAGAAGATATTTGTAAATGACATAGTCAATGGGGGTTAGTATCCAAAACATATAAAGGACCTATACAACTCAACACCCAAAAAACAAATAAAAAAATACAAATAAAAAATTGACAAAAGACATGAACAGATGTTTCTCCAATGAAGACATCCAGAAGGCCAAGAGACACATGAGAAGATGCTGAGCATCACTCATCATCAGCGAAATGCAAATCAAAACCACAATGAGATCTCATCTCAGACCTGTCAGATAAGCTAAAATAAAAACCACAAGAAACATCAAATGTAGAGGAAGTGGAGAAATAGGAACCCTAGTGCACTGTTGATGGGAATACAAATTGGTGCAGAAACTGTGGAAAAAGCATGGAGTTTGCTCAAAAATTTTAAAAAGGAACAGCCATATGATCCAGTAATTTACATAAAAAATATTTACATAAAAATTACATTTACATAAAAAATACAAAAACACTAATTCTAAGGGATATATTCACCCCTACGTTTACTCTATCATCATTTACAATAACCAAATTATGGAAGCAGCTCAAGATCCATTAATAGATGAATAGACAAAGAAGAAGCAGTATATATATTCAATGGAATACTATTTACCCATAAAAATGAATAAAATCTTGCCATTTGCAATAACATAGATGGAGCTAGAAAGCATAATACTAATCAAATTAAGTCAGTCAGAGAAACACAAATATCATATAATTTCACTCATATGTGGAATTCAGAAAAAAACAAAACACAGAACAAAGAGGGGAAAAAAGGAGAGAATATCAAACCAAAAACCAGAAGCTTAATCATAGAGAACAAACTGATGGTTACCAGAGGGGAAGCCGTGGAGGGATGGGTTAAATAAGTGATGGAGATTAAGGAGTGCACTCGGCAAGATGAGCACTGAGTGACGTATAGAATTGTTAAATCTCTATATTGTATATCTGAAACTAAGATTATACTGTATGTTAACTATACTGGAGTTAAACTCTAAAATTAATTTTAAAAATATGAAAATGGTAGCTGGCAGGGCAGAATGAGACGGCATGCACACATACGCACACACCCTTGGAAGAACAAGAAATAAATGTTCCCTGAACTAGGAGTTGCACTTATCCTCATCACTCTCATGGAAGAGCCCCTGTGGAACACGCCCAGTTGTCCACAGCCTGCAGGGTCATGCACACCATGAAAGAAGGTATCTCAGTGTGACACCATTTTAGGTTGCTGGCTGTAATTTTGTTTTTACCTCAGGATCACTCTTCTTCAAGGACTGTGGAAAATCTGTGGGCAGATGGCCTCTTCTACTAGCTTCCACCCAGTGCTTTCCCTGCTACAGGTTAACTTAATTATGGGAGAAAAACAAAAAACAAAATACCAGAAAGTGACCTAACTTGAAAGCTTTTCAAACTGGGATGGCTATTTCATAACAGAAGTTCACTGCATTGAGGACCAGAGTCCTCCTACTTGGCTGGGATGGGCCACCCAGCTCTGAGGGGCAGCATTCAATCACCTGGCACTTGAAGAGAGGCTGTTTACTCCTCTCAATCCTCAAATTTCAAACAAAAACAGGGACTGATGATAGGGGTCTGTGTAGAGAATTAACCTTACCCAAAGAGAAGAAGTATGGCCTTTGTTCTCAGCTACTAGGAGGTGACCTCAGGCCCCTGGATTATCCTGCTTGATAGGACATTGTGTTTACCTGAGGGCTTTGTCCATTAACATTCTAACAATGCGATTTGTGATGGGACTGTTCACACAGCATGACTATGATTTAGCACATGGTATTGGTGCCACCCCTCCAGAGGAACTAGAAAACTAATGCCAGCCTGACCTCTGAGAGGGCAAGAGACTAAAGATCAGCCACACAGGCAGCATGTAACTTAGCCCTAATAAAACTCTGAACACAAAGACTCTGGTGAGTTTCCCTGGTCAGCATCATACTGTGTATATTATCTACATCATGCTGGTAGTAGACAATGCCAGCCCAGAGTCCACAGGGAGAGGAAGACTGGAACTGCTCCTGAACAATGTCCTATATGGCTCTTTGCTGCTTTTAATTCATGTCCTAACCCTGAGATAAACAATCTTTATAACTACAGCAATTTTCACTGAGTTCCTTTTAGCAAAATATCAAAAATGAGGGTGGTTTGGGGAACCTCCCAAACTTGTAATTCATGCCAGAAGTAGATGTAGTTCTGGTCAGGACTGTCCCCTCAGAACCTGAAGCTTGGATAACCTTGGGTAGTGTCCATATGCAAGAGAGTAAGAACTGGATAGGATGCAAGGGCATCTGCCCTGGAGAATGGTGAGAATGTGCACTTAAGTCCAGTGGTCTCATGGTGTCATTTCAGGGATGGGGACTGGGATGAAAGAGGGTGGAGCAGCTCAAATCACAGGGACATTTAAAGAGGTATAAATAAATAATAATAAATGAATTAATTAATTAATCTAGAAGAAGTGGTGCACACACATTCACATACATACACTCACAGGCACACATTCACACATGCGCATACATGTGCGTGGAGCAGCATACCTGTGTATACATACAAACATGCACACACCCATACTGGACCCTTGAAGGACTGGAGAAAGTGAGTTACACACTTACTCCTATTCTGTGCATACAAAATTGTGTTTTTAGGTTCCTCATAGTTGTATGGCGACTCCTCAAAGGATAGATATAGTGATTCAGTTGGGGCAGGAAAGTAGAGGACATTAGGAGGGCAGAGGTTACACAGGGCAACATAGGCCTGGAAGGGAGGATCAGTGGGCCATGTTTAGCTTTTGTCACAGCACCAGGAACAGGAGTCCCTATCTACTGCAGACCCAGCCAGTTGCATTGGAAATCCAGTCAAGGAGGCTTCTCAGCAGCCAGTGAGGAGGGGGGCATTCTGTCCAGATGGAGTCACTTCTATGATCAGGGATCCAGGAGAAACTTAAAATATAGCAATAACTGAGAACAGCAGCCAAAATGGAGTTAATTACTCCCCAAAGATGCCAAAAGGACAAAGGTGTTTGCTTTGCTAATCTTGAGTTTTGCTCAGAAGTATTTAACAAAAAGTGAGGGAAATCATGATAGTAATATATTTTTATTTTTAAAGCCTTCCTGTAGGGGGATTGGGTCAGTATAAGTCCAGGACCCCTGAGAGACCAGGCCTATCTGATGAGGGGAGCCTGGGAAGTATGAGAGGAGTGTGTGCACTGACGGCAAGATGATGATGTCTGACAAAGATGATGCCTAGGCTGCACACTGCACTGGGTTTCTACTGCCCACAGACTAGCTCCTGCCTAAAGTCCCCAGCATGGCTTGCAGCTAGCTCCTCTGGAAACCAAAAGCTAACTTTCTGCCTTCAGCACCCACCACTGCTCCCAGACATCTTTGGTTGCAACAGCACTGGCTCCTCCTGGTGTGATCATGTTATTTTTATGTCCTTTCCCAATGTTGAGGCCTCAGAGTCCATGCCAGCCCTCCCTGACACAGCATTCAGATGGTCCAGCCCCACACAATGACAGATCCTCCCACTGCCTTCTCTGATCTCTGCTTACTCCTGGCAGGCTATTCAATACTTCAGGTTGCATCTTCATCCAGAGTCCTTGAAAAACAGTGCTAAAGGAGAATCTTATATGCTACCAATGTATTAATGAATGCACCTTAAGAGAAGTAGGAATAATGAACAAAAGTGCAGTGAGACAGGAAAGCAGGGTGAGCAGATGCAGTATTTAGTGAGCTACTGCTTGGTAGCAGTTTTCATTAATGTGGATTTCTGCATGTCAGGACAGTAGAGTGGGAAAGGAGAAGAACCTAAATGCTGACCTCTTTATATCTGCCCCTCACTAGTTAACACTCACCTCAGGGAGCATTAGCTGCCCACACCTACGTAGTACATGCTTTCCAGCCCACACAGGAGAAAACCAACCCCTCACCCACCCAGAGCCAGTTGTACTGGGTGTGGGCCCTTGTCTGTGGGATCAGAAGCTTCCTGGCTACAAGATCACAGGAGAGCACAGACCATTGCTAGGGGAGCTCTAGTAAGAATGCCATGGAGATCTTGGACCTGGAGGGTGGGCACAAAACTGAGTAGGCTACTAGTTGACACCTGTTTCTTCTATACCTTGTTTGCAACTAGACTAGAGATAAACAACTAGAACTGAAGAACCTTAATTCAGACTTATTTTGTGTTCATATCAAGTTCCTCCAACTCTCAAGCACAAAGAAAGAAAGAAAGAAAAGGAAAAAGAAAAGAAAAGAGAAAAGAAAAATACAGAAAATTAAGTCCAAGGGGCTCTATACACACTATTTAATGTATCCACAGTATTTAATGTTAGCCTTATAACAACTCTATGAAGGGGGTATTACTCTTTCAATACTTCAATTGTATGAATGAACTACTTGCCCAAGGTCATTCCACTTTGACTTTTATTACCCAAGGATAGAATCTCTCTTTCTCAGTCTTTATCTCTTGTTCTCCCCCCACCTCTCTCTCTCTCTCTCACACACACACACACACACACACACACACGTTTGCAACTGCCTGAAATTCGTTTGAACTAAAATATTAACCTTTGCTAAATCGCTGAAAATTTTAAGAACCCGCCTTTTGCTTTAACAGGCTCCTTAATTTACTGAACCCTTGTGCCAGGGGATGTCCTGGACTGTCTGGAAAGGGTGAGTAATTAACAAGTAAAAGGATATCTGATTAACATGGCTGCTTATACTGGGATTAGGGAATTAAGGTCCTAGGATGAATTCCAAAGAGGAAGAAATGTCCTGGAGGGGGTGTGATGGGGGATGGAGTGGGATGTCAGCTTACAGCCCTGAGAAGTGGGCAATCACTTAGGGAAAAGGAACTGTAACAGTCAGAAAGGAACTTGGTGTTTGAGAGGAGACAGATCAGGGCCAATCCATTCATATGAAAAATTAAGTTTCAGAGTAACCCTGTGTAAATTATAAATCCATTTCAGTTTTTATTTCCTGCCATTTGCACTTGATGTAGCCACAAAGCCATAAACCCTCAGTTGGTAACTCACCTTCTCTCTCAGTTCACCTCCTCTGATTCTCTCTCGTTACTGATCTCTCCACACAGTGGTCCTTAATAAATGCTGGCACCTATCTCCTCTTCCCTTGCTCCCCCACAAGCCTACCCCTCACCCCCACTGTCTCTCTTAGCACTACCCCTCCCCCGCCCCCCCCATCTTTGCCTTGGGACCTGGGAGATGAGCCCAACAATTGAGAATGAATCTCTCAAGGAAACAGACCTCAGGGAGGATTCCCAGTTTTAGGAGCTGCCTCTTTCCTACCCCTTGTTTCCTGCAGCCCCAGCTTCCCACCTGGGCCAGCATCTTGGGAAACTGTTGCAGGTCCTTGGGTCTTCTCTGGCCAACTGAGCCAGCAACAGTGGGACAGTCAGATGCCAGTGCTCCTTCTCTGTAAGCAGTGGTGAATCAGCATGGCCCCAGGCAGGAAAGAACAGGGGCTGGACTTTTGCTGCCTCTGTCATTCGTCCTAGTGGGCTACAGTGTTCCTGCAAGAACAGCTTTGATCCCACTGCCTCACAAACCCACTCCTCCCAGATATATCTTGTAACATCTGGGGGGATTACTTACCCAGCAAAGTTAGGATCATTACACTTAGCAGGACTGAAATTTCCATTTTATACATAAGGCACACTTGTTTAGCTTCAGGCATGGGCTTTAATTAGAATAAATAGTCTCAGCCACACAAAAAACAAAATTTCTGATTCACTAACAAATAATAGCTTCCAAGGAACAACAGATGTACTCAAAATGATATACTTTGCTTTTTTCTCCAAAAGCACTTGTGACTGATTGAATAATACATTATAATGATTAAGTTACTACTTCCCAAAATTTTCTTAAGAGTTTATGTAGCAATCTTTCTCTGAGCTGCCCAGGGAGGATCTGAAGAGGCAGTGAAGTTGAGGAAAGTGGGCAGAGTCTTGTAGCCCAAGGGCTTCTGGTGGCTTAAAGAGTGAGAGCCTGGGAGTTTCAAAGACTGGAGAGCAGGTTCTATAGTGAAGCTGGGCTGGGGTCCCAGGGTAGGCCTTAAACTAAACACTCATCAAAGCAGTAACCAGTGAGGGGAGCTTGCTGCTCTCTAACACACTAAGCCAGAACCAGAGGCCACTAGCCTTGGCTGCAGCTGTGGGGACCTGGAGTAGACCTCAAGGAGGACTCCCAACTTCATCCCAGGCCTAGAGTGGGGCTTGTGGTCCTGAGAAGCTGAGGTCAGCAATGATCAAATGATCAAGGCCTGGACTTTGTCAGTGAGGTCTGTCTTGAAGAAAATATGCACTAGATGATCCCGGAGTCCCTACAAGAATAAAGAAGTGTGTGTGGTGAAGGGAAAAAGGAGTAGGTGGATGGTAGGTGGGGTGGGAGGAATATGGGACAGAAGGGCTCCCTTGAAGGCATTTAGTTAAATTAATGCCTCTATTCCTTCTCTCATCCCAAACACAAATTATTTTGAGCCCAGGTCTTCCCTGATGATGTGATTTCATTCCTGTAAGAAAGCTGAGGGTTTGGAGAGAGGGCAGGATGGACAATGTGGAATCAGGAATTCTGTGGGTCAGCCAGCTGCACTCTTCATGTCCTGCAATTTATTTTATCTTCAACACCCCAAAAGCTCTGAGGCCCTTCCCATAGCCTCCTCCAACTTTACCTTCCTTTCTGTGTGATCTAGAAGGGGTAGCTCAACTTCCCATTAATGGAGCCAAAGTTGAGTCTTCTTAAAACAGAGTATAATGTCCAAATCCTAGTGGGTTTCCATGTGAGAGAAATAGTGGGCCAGAGTGGGAATGGTGGGGAAGATGATTACTAGATGCAAGGAACAGGAATGCATATTTTACATTGCAGTGTCTTCTAAATACAAGGAGATCAGGAACCTGGTTCTATTTCTAGAATTGTTACTGTCTGGTGTGTAATCTTGGGCAAGTCATGTTTCTTCTCTGGACCTGTTTGCCTCGTTGAAAACTGGAACACCTCCAAGAATCAACACCTCCATTGCTAAAAGTTAATACTGAGTTGCTTTTTTGGGTGATGCTCACTCAGAAAAGCACCCCCCCCCCACCCACTGAAGACACTGAAGAGACTGTCTTCAGAGACACCCCCCCACCCACTGAAGAGACTGAATTGTCACTGAAGACAATTGAATGTCAGGTTATTAGAGCAAAACTAGGGTCTCCTAGGCAGTGTTCCCCAAATTTAACCTTACAGAAAATTTCCAGGAATGCTGATGTAAATACAGATTCTTGGGGCAGTGTAGCTCCACTAAATCCTCATATTCTGGAGCAGGGTGGGCAAGTCTGTATTTGCCAATAACCCTCCAGGTGATTCTGATACCGTCAGCTCAGCACCAGTACATATACCCATATTTGGGAACCACTGATTTGGCCCAAGTTCCTTATGTTAGAGAAAGCTGGGACCCCCAAGGACATCACCTCACAACCCTCAGTCCAAGTCAGCCCTGCTGCCTCTCAAGAAACTGCACTATCAATTATACCCATTAGAGGGCTCCCTCCTCATCAGAGTGTACCAGTCTTTGCTGGTCTCAGTTGTCTTCACAAATTTCCACAGGTAATGTCCTAGTTCCTCCCTTCCATTAACTTCCTTATCTTAGACAAAGGGATATTTTTTAAAAGATAAATTTTATCATGTCAGCCTTTTGTTCAGAATACTTTTATGGCAATTTACCCTTTTTTCTTGATTAACAACAACAACAACAACAACCTAGCGGACATATCCTCGAATGTTTTGTTCCCCTTTACGTATGAGGAAAGTCATTCTTTCATACAGTGCCTTTTTACTTGATGTTCACTCTGCCTAAAATTCTGCTTCCCTGGATCTTCATCTGGCTGGCTCCTTTTCCTCATTCATTTCTGTGCTCCATGTCACCTCCTCAGAGGTTTCTCCTTGATTATAGCCCCAGTCACTAATTCACTAGTGTCTTAGTTTATTCATTACATTTAACACTACTTGAAGTTCTCACTCTCTCTGTCACACACACACACACACACACACACACACACACAGTCACAGTCACACACATTGTTTTAGTTGTGTTGTTATCCACCCCCTGTTGGAGAATTCCATGAGGACAGGAACTTTGCTGTCATAGTCAAGCCTGTGTCCCCAGAACTCAGAACCCAGAACCCAATACATGGCAAGACTCAATAAAGAACAATAAGAAAAAAAAAAAAAAACATGGGTGTAGTGTAGGCCATGAGCACAAAGATGAATTCAACCTGTCACTGAAGCTTTCAAAATCTAGTGGGGAAGATAGTCCCATAAACAGTCGATTGTCCAGCCTTGAAATAAGTGATTGAAAAGAGAGATGAAAGCTACTCTAAGGGAAAATAGGTGGGACATCTACCTGGATATTAGGGAAGACTTCATGCAGGAGGAATAGCTAAGCTCATCTTCAAGGGTGAGTGGGAATTCACTAGGTGGAGGATGAAGGCAGTCATTTCAACAGTCACTTCTGAAGAAAAAGTCAGAAGTGACTTTGATTTGAAGGTAAATGACTAAAGTGTAAGTGTAAAATAAGGAATAGACTGATAAAGCTGAAAAAAGTAATGTTGGATGGAAAACCTATGGACAAAAGAACAGAAATGGCCTGTATTTTGAAAGCTCTGCATTTCCCTAGGATTTTCAAAGTGATTCTGAAGGCACTGGGAAGCCAACACAAAGCTTGATATACAGACTAAATTGCTTTTGTAATTTGTTTTGTTGTTTTGTTTTCTTTAAACAGAGGAGTGATTTTATTTTATAAAGAGTATAATTGTAGCTATGTAAAGGATGGATGAGGGAGGTGAGACCAAAGTCAGAAGGCATCTAAGAGGGTGTTGCAATAGTCCAGGTAAGAAATGATGAATGGTTCAAACTCACAAAGATTATGTTGAATGAAGTGAATTGGACAAAGTTAATAGTTTATCAGTAAAATTTGACAGAATATGGTGTAGTAGTCAGGGCTCACCAGGGAAAAAGAAATGATAGATAGATGATAGGTAGGTAGATAGATAGATACATAAGATAGATGGTAGATAGATAGATAATTAGGGAGATAAGTAGAGATAGGTAGATATAGGGACTTATTGTAAGCAACTGGCTCATGCAGTTGTGGAGGCTGAGAAGTCTTACCATCTGCCATTTGTAATCTAGAGACCCAGGGTTGCTGGTGATGTGATTCCAGTGTGAATCTTAAGGTCTGAGGACCAGAAGGGTCAATGGTATAAGTTCCAGTCTGAGAGAATGAGAAGACTGTTCTCCCAACTCAAGCAATTTAATTAGGCAGAGAGTGAATTCTCTCTTCCTCCATCTTTTGTTTCATTCAGGCCCTCAATGGATTAGATGATACTCACCCACATTGTGGAAGGAAATCTGCCTTATTCAGTATACTGATTCTAATGCTAATCTCACTAGGAAACACCTTCACAGATACATGTAGACATAATGTTTAACCAAATATCCGGGAACCCTGTGACCCAGTCAAATTGATACATAAAATTAACCATAGTTGGTTGTGGGAAATAAGCTTAGGAATCCCCTGAGGTTGTACCCATGGGTTAATAAGGCCTAAAGAATTACAAAGCCATAGGATGTAAGCACCCAAGTTTGTGTAAACAAGATTAGGTAAATAAAATTAGATAAGGTGGGGCAAAGAACCCAGTATAGGACAAAGGTATATGAATAGGGAATCTCAGGATGAAAACATCCAAGATTAGGTAAATAAGATTAGGTATTCAGGGAGGAAATGTCCCCCCAACTTAATGCAATAGCAGAAAGCTGCTTTCACAAGAAGGAAGGACCATATTAGGTAAACAGGTAAATCAAATCAGGCAATAGACTGTTGCAGGGTGAAGTTGCCATGAACAGAGCTAATTAGAAAAAGAAAGGTGCCTTGTTGACCCTGAGGTAGCATGCTCTGTCTTTCTTGTCCCCTAAACCAGTTTAGGTAAACAGAGGTAGTGCTTCACTTCTGCTATAAACAACCTTCCACTGGTGCCAGGATTTTGTTTTGTATTAACCCAAACCCCTAACACTGCATATCTTCAAAACCCCCTTTTCCTCACGCCCATGAGTTAATGTTCACGATTTCATTGTCTTTTTGTGCAGGCCAACACCACATTTGGAAGCCTCCTGATCCTAACAGAAATGGAGCAAGGACTCTTACTTGGGGCTCTTGTCTTCTCCCAAACATTAGCTTCTCTCACATTTTTAGTACTGCATCCCACTTTCTTGATGGACAAGAAAGAACTCTAGACTCTGAGTCTATGACAGTTGGTGACCTGTTTCATCTATTTGTTAATTCTGAAATCTAAACTTAATCTCTACCAAACTCCTAAATTCCACACTTGTGGTTGAAGTTAGATCTACCACAGGTCAAATGCTTGTCCTTGGTTCATTTCTCTCTGGAGCTGGACATACCTGGTAAACAAACAACAAACAAAAAAATCTCTTGACATTAAAATTTGTATACACTTAAGGAAAATATTCTTAAATTAGATCAGAATTCTTATTTCTAAACCAAGGTTTAAAAATTTCAAAGCCAAGAAATTTTGAGAACTTGTGAAAATTCTTCTTAACAGCAAAAGGTATGTTTTTAATATCCTGAAGTGCAGGAAGAAGGAAGTGACTGAATTCAGAGACAGTCTCTGTGGTTGTGATGAAGGACCATAAGGCAAGCTGAGGGCCAAGCACAACGTAGCACAACCACCACCCCCTACTACACACCACAGGTGGGATATGTATAATATTCCTCAGGCACTTCTGGCTGCCCAAGAACAAAGGAAATGACAGAAAACAAAGGTTAAACTGATAAAGTCTCCATCAGTTTACAAATATCTTATCAATAGCCTAATACCCAGGAGTTCCATACTATCTTAATGATAATGCTTGGCCAGAGGGAAAAACAACCTTAGTTTGACAATAGCTAGGCTTCCAGTAATCTGTAAATACTCTTTAGCATATGGAAGTCCTTTTAAGAAACTTTCTCTTGACTTAATTTCCCCCAACTACACAGTATATAAGCAGTTACTCTGCACAATCTGTGAAGTTCTTCCTGCCCATGAGTCCTGTCCCCATGCTTTAATAAAGTCACCTTTTTGCACCAAAGAGGTCTTCAGGAATTCTTTCTTGGCAGTCAGCTCCGAAACCCCACTAACACTCTAAAACTCTATCAGCTTTAATACCAAAAATGACAACCTCTGACTCATCCATATTTTTTGCACTCTGTTTATAGAATCACAAAGTGCTTTGGCTTCCTTATCTTCTAGTACTGTCTATTTTATATGAATAAGGGCATGTTGAAAGAAATGGAGGAGAAAAGGCATTATAATATTTACTGATGTATGTATTTACTCAGTATGTGCAAAACCCAATCTTACAAGTTTAATGTTAACATCATTCTGATTTTTGGGATGAGGAAACTGAGCCTCACAGCAATGATGTCACTTGCACAGCTAGTACATGGGGCACGCACACAAGTTAGGCTGGATGTGGAGAATTGTATAGCCGAGTTCAGAATTTAAAAGAACTGTTTATGGAATGAGTATATTTTTACTTTGAAATAATTTCAAATTTACTGAAAATTTTAAAGAATTATAAAAGGCAATTTGTGCCTTTAACAAGATTCTCCAATGTTAGCATCTAATTACATTTCCCTTATTTTATCCCTCTTGACAGTTATGCATATTTTTTTAATTAACTACATTTTATTGTAATAACTCATTCTTGTGGAAAAAGCAGAAAAACGGAAAATGAAAAACATAGACAAACTACTACTACTACCCTTTTTTCATATGCCTTTTCTGTCTCTATATACAAATTTATGCCACTGTTTACTAATAAAAATATATGATAGACATTTCTTTGTACCTTTCTTTTTATACTTAGAAAAATAGCTTAGGGAGAATTCCCAATTTGAATACATAATTCTTTATTTTTGACATCTGTATCCAATTATATAATTGAACTTTATTTTAACTGGCCTCAACATTCACATGTACTGTTATTTCCAGTCTTTGATCATTACAAACAGTACTATAATGAACATTTATGTACATACATTTGTGTCTACTTATACAAGTGTATGTAAGAGAAATACTGAAAAGGAAAATATGACTTTCCACCAATTTTCATACCAAAGATGAGGAGACACAAGTTTGTCATTTATAAACCATAATCTAGAGGACAAATCCTCAAATGAATAACTATAAAGATGGCTAATTAAGAAGGAAAGGATAAATATTGGTCTGACTCTGTCCTTCTGGCAATTCCATCTAGTGTCCTTGTTCCTCTTTCCTTTGGTGAGTACAACCAAATGATATTACCACAGATTATCCATTTATTATTTGTAAAGTAATTAAAGTTATGTAGGGTGCTTGTAAATAATCCTTATCATTTCAAATAGGAAATTAAAATGCTGTCACATAGAGCAGAATAAATACAGGGTGAATTTACAATTAAAAAATAAAAGTAGTTTAAAAAAAAATTCAGTTTTGTAAGTTTTCCTGTCTAAGTATGATCTCTCATTATAATTTTATTTAGCTTAAAATAATTCATGAGTCTTTTGTGAAGCATCATAAAGCATTGAAAGTTATTTCATCTGCTTACTTTGTGTTTAGTTTGGACTTTTTAAAATTTTCCTCAAATCAGAAATAAGGGTCCTTGATTTTAGTTTTTTCCTTTCTGATGTAGTTTTTTGGTGCTATCAATCTCTCTGTAAGTGCTGTTTTAGTTGCATCCCACACATTTTGATTACTTTCATTTTTATTTAGTTCAAAACAGTTTCTAATTTCACTTTCTTTTTCTTCTTTGAAGTGTGTTCTTTCTTTTCTTGATTTGCATTTGTATAGAATTGATCTCAAGGTAATACTGGCCAGTGTTTTTATGATAGGGAAATTATAGGATAAAATAGGCAGAGAAGGAAAGGTTAGGACCTGGGCGGGGAAAAACACATATTTTGGAAAAATACTGAAAGTGTCTGACCACAGCAAAGCCCCTTAGGCATAAGGTTCCTCTGAAGAATGTAACAGACACCACCTACTCCCCCCCAGGTTACCCTCAGGAATTTGAAAAAAGACCTAACTAAAAATAAGTAGTAGAACATAAAATGTATGACCCACAAAGAATGGTATGGCCATAGACCACCCCTCATAAAATAGAAATCATAAAGGAATGACTAAGCATTTACAATTACCTATCCAATAAGGGTAGAACCTGAGAAGAAATAATGCAGAAGGAAAGGGGACCAACTAAAACCCTGTAAAACAAAGACCCTTGCCTGTAGTTGTGGGTATTCACTTTCAAATGCCCCCTTTCTGTAAAGAAAGCTTTCACACTATTCTTACTTTCTGATCTTATACTCTAATTAACGTTTGCCTGCTGTTCATTTTATTTTGTGTCCACCTCTTCATTCTTTCAAGTGGCAAGACAACAAACCCCAGGAATTGAGGTAAAAAACAAAAAACAAAACAAAAACAAAAACAAAAAAAACCTGCAACATCCTTTCCTGCTCTCTTTTTTCAGAGTTTGTGTCAGATTGATATGAAGGTTTCATATAATTGAAGAGTAGCCAGAATATGCTACTTCAAAACATGCCTTTTTTTTTTAAGTAGGCTTCACACCCAACATGGGGCTTGAACTCATAACATTAAGATTAAGATTAACATGCTCTACTGACTGAACCAACCAGGAGCCCAGTCTCTATGATATAAGGATTATTATCTTGAACTGATTATTTAACTGTTTATTATTTATTTTGGGGAGAGAGAGCAGAGGAAGAGTAGAAAGTGAGACAAGAGACAGAGAATCCCAAGCAGGTTCTGTGCTGTCAGTACAGAGCCCAGTACTGGGCTTGATCATGACCTGAGCAGAAAGCAAAAAGCTGACCACTTAACCCACTGAGCCACTAGGGCACTCCTGAACTGATTTTTTTTTTAATTTTTTAAAATGTTTATTTTTGAGAGAGAGACAGAGCTTGAGTGGCAGAGGGGCAGAGAGAGGGAGACACAGAATCCGAAGCAGGCTCCAGGCTCTGAGCTGTCAGCACAGAGCCCAATGCTGGGCTCAAACTTGGGGACCTTGAGATCATGACCTGAGCTGAAGTTGGATGCCCACCACAGGCGCCCCATTGAACTGATTATTTTTAGGAAACAGCAGACAAAAAGCTCAGAAAACAGTAGAAATTACCTTTTTGTAAGAAACATTTGCATTTATAAAGAAAACCACAATTTGTGAGGGTATCCTCTTCTCAGTAACAAGAAGAAAATGACAAAATCTCAAGAAACACTTACCAAAGGAGACAACCGACTTAAATCTACATAATAATTATTCCTTGTTTACTATGCTTTGTCTGAAAACCTCCCATGCCTGCCCTTCCCCCACAGGTTTTTTTTTTTAATTTTTATTTAAAAAAAAATTTTTTTTAACGTTTATTTATTTTTGAGACAGAGAGAGACAGAGCATGAACGGGGGAGGGGCAGAGAGAGAGGGAGACACAGAATCCGAAGCGGGCTCCAGGCTCTGAGCTGTCAGCACAGAACCCGACGCGGGGCTCGAACTCACGGACCGTGAGATCATGACCTGAGCCGAAGTCGGACGCTTAACAGACTGAGCCACCCAGGCGCCCCATCCCCCACAGGTTTTAGCTTTAGCTGGAGATATTATCAGAGGTGATTACTTGGGCCATTTTAGGAAGTTTCTGTTTTTCTGGGTCTCTCCACATGCACAGTAGGTATGCATGGTTATTATAGTTCCATTTTGTTGTTGTTGTTGTTGTTGTTGTTAATCTATTATTATTATTACTATTGGTGTGTCTCAACTATGAGCATAGATTAGAAAAAAAAAACTATTTTTTTATGCTACAGTTTGGTGATCTGAAATGGGACATGCTGAGACACCACACTTGGTCTGGAGATTGCAGATGTGATCCTGGAAAACTGACAGAAGCTGGTGTAAACTAAGAATTCTTAGAAAGGTCAGCTCTCCGGGTTCTGTCTCTGTAGTGCTCAGTCAAGAGAGGAAGGTAAAAATTTCACCTTGTTCTTTCCTTTTTGAATTTAGATTAGCAAGAGGAAAAAAAAAACAATGTGTGAACTAGTTCCTTGGGTGTATCAATTATGGTAAAGATTTTTTTTATGAGTACTTTTCTATTCATCCTTTTCCTTTCAGAGATGGTCATTGTTTTCTTTGCTTCTGTCTTTTGTGACATTTGTTGTAAGGTGGAGAACCACAGGCCAGATGAATTTTCCTTTCATTGTGTTCTGTCTTGAGAGTTTGGTTTTGTGACAGAATATTCTCTCTGGTCTCTGCCAGTCAGAAGATGGAAGTATTAGTATGCATCTGGTGACCCTCTGCATAGGTTGTGGATCTGAGAAGCAGCACTCCATTTGTATGACTGTGCCAGCTCTCTGAGGAGTTTGGAATCAGTCTGGAATAAGTCTGATGTCACGGGTTACTGAGTCTGTGACAAGGCATCTCACATTTTTGTGTGAAACAGAAAACACAAATTTCACTACACCATTCTCACTGGTTGTGTTAACAAAGGTCTTTGTTTTCTTAGGGTAACTCTGTGAGTAAACTTTCTAGATTTTATAAGGACTGCATCTTTGGTACACCCTTTTACATGCTTCTTGTATTCATGGCTAACCCATAAAAAATCTTATTGGTATCTATTGAGAGAAATATGTTTATACTTGTCAGTGACCAGACGATGGATCCTTTGAATTGGAAAAACTATATTTGACAATTTTTTTAGAGAGCTCTCACTTTAAATAATTGTCTTATTGGTACCTATGGAAAGATTACATTGAAAGTGATCACAAAGGAGTATGGCATCTAGCCTTAGAGACTCCCTTAGCAAGATGAAATTATAAAGATGATTTTGCCTCCACTTAATGAAGATCCTCACAAATTTGGAAAGCACTTAGAAAGATCAGTGGCTATTCACAACCTCACTCATAGGAACCTTGATTGGCTGCTAAGGGGTGGGTATTTTTTTCATTCATGATTATACTGTAATTATAAGACAAGCCAGATATCCCCCCGGGGAGAACCCCTCTCACAGAGACAAGAGATGACCAGGTTTCTTCCAGGCCCTCCCACAAATGATCAGGAAATGAATCAGCTGAGGGCTAATGTCTCCCTTAAACATATAGTACACACGATAGCAAAGGTTTTTCCCTCTAAAGTGAATTGATCCAAGGTTCAATTGTAAATGGGGGGTGGGGGGAATAGAGCACTTGTATTCTTTATACAGAATTTTCAAAGGCATACTGCATTATAACCTAAAGCTCCAAAAGATGAGAATCTTTTGATTTCCATCTTGGTTGGAATGGAAATCTTCTACCTGACATAGAGAAACTAAAGTTACTGCAGTTGGATGGGTGGGCCAGTCCCTTGATCACTCAGGCTACAATCCAGTTCTTGGGGGAATTGAAAATAAATGTCTTTGTCTTTGTCTTTGTCTTCCAAATCTTCGTAAAACCAGCAGTGAAACACTTAGAAACAAGTCAAAGCTGCCTTATCTTTTTTTTTTTTTTACCAATTCCAAAACTTTCCTGTGTCTCCTAAATGCTTGTAGATATTGCACAAGATCAGACATTAGTAACAGTGTGGTATAGCCCCTTCCTAAGGAATGTGGTGGAGATCTCCTCAGAACAAAGGAAGGAAGGTATTAGCTGTGGGCTTTTCATAAATGGCTTCTATGATGTTTAAGTATGTTCCTTCTATCCCCACTTTCTCAAGGGTTTTTATTAAGAAAGGATGCTGAATTTTGACAAATGCTTTTCTGCATCAATTGACAAGATCATATGGTTCTTATGTTTTCTTTTCTTAATGTGATGTATCACATTGATTGATTTGTGACTGTCGAACCAGACCTGCAGCCCAGGAATGAATCACACTTGATCATGGTGAATAATTCTCTTTATATGCTAGTATCTTGTTGAGAATTTTTGTATCCATATTCATCAGGGATATTGGCCTGTAGTTCTGGCTTTTTTGCTGGGTTTCTGTCTGGTTTAGGAATCAAAGTAATGCTGGCTTCATAGAATGAGTCTGGAAGTTTTCTTTCCCTTTCTATTTTTTGGAACAGCTTGAGAAGGATAGGTAATATCTCTGCTTTCAACGTCTGGTAGAATTCCACTGGGAAGCCATCTGGTCCTGGACTCTCATTTGTTGGGAGATTTTTGATAACTGATTCAATTTCTTCGCTGGTTATGGGTCTGTTCAAGTTTTCCATTTCTTCCTGTTTGAGTTTTGGAAGTGTGTGGGTGCTTAGGAATTTGTCCATTTCTTCCAGGTTGTCCAGTTTGTTGGCATATAATTTTTCATAGTATTCTCTGATAGTTGCTTGTATTTCTGAGGGATTGGTTGTAATAATTCCATTTTCATTCATGATTTTATCTATTTGGGTTATCTCCCTTTTCTTTTTGAGAAGTCTGGTTAGAGGTTTGTGAATTTTGTTTATTTTTTCAAAAAACCAACCCTTGGTTTCATTGATCTGCTGTACTATTTTTTTAGAGTCTATATTGTTTATTTCTGTTCTGATCTTTATTATTTCTCTTTTTCTGCTGGGTTTGGGGTGTCTTTGCTGTTCTGCTTCCATTTCCTTCAGGTGTGCTTTTAGGTTTTGTATTTGGAATTTGTCCTGTTTGTTGAGATAGGCCTGGATTGCAATGTATTTTCCTCTCAGGACTGCCTTTGCTGCATTCCAAAGCATTTGGATTGTTGTAATTTCATCTTCATCTGTTTCCATATATTTTTTTAACTTCTTCTATAATTGCCTGGTCGACCCATTCATTCTTTAGTAGGGTGTTCTTTAAATTCCATGATTTTGGAGGTTTTCCAGACTTTTTCCTGTGGTTGATTTCAAGCTTCATAACATTGTGGTCTGAAAGTGTGCATAGTATGATTTCAATTCTTTTACACTTATGAAGTGTTGTTTTGTGACCCAGTATATGATCTATCTCGGAGAATGTTCTATGTGCACTCAAGAAGAAAGTATATTCTGTTACTTTGGGATGCAGAGTTCTAAATATATCTGTTAAGTCTATCTGATCCAATGTGTCATTCAGTCCCTGTTTCTTTATTGATCCTGTGTCTAGATGATCTATCCATTGTTGTAAGTGGAGTATTAAAGTTCCCTGCAATTACCACACTCTTATCAATAAGTTCGCTTAAGTTTGTGATGAATTGTTTTCTATATTTGAGAGCTCCTGTATTCAGCGCAGAGACATTTATACTTTTTAGCTCTTCCTGATGGACAGACCCTGTAATTATTATATAATGCCCTTTTTCACAGCATCCTCAATGAGCAAAAACTGAGAGCTTTCCTCCTGAGATCTGGAACACGACAGGGATGTCCACTCTCACTGCTGTTAACATAGTGTTGGAAGTGCTAGCATCAGCAATCAGACAACAAAAGGAAATCAAAGGCATCAAAATTGGCAGAGATGAAGTCAAGCTTTCACTTTTTGCAGATGGCATGATATTATACATGGAAAACCCGATAGACTCCACCAAAAGTCTGCTAGAACTGATACATGAATTCAGCAAAGTCGCAGGATACAAAATCAATGTACAGAAATCAGTTGCATTCTTATACAGTAACAATGAAGCAACAGAATGGCAAATAAAGAAACTGATCCCATTCACAATTGCACCAAGAAACATAAAATACCTAGGAATAAACCTGACCAAAGATGTAAAAGATCTGTATGCTGAAAACTATAGAAAGCGTGTGAAAGAAATTGAAGAAGATATAAAGAAATGGAAAAACACTCCATGCTCATGGATTGGAAGAATAAATGTTAAAATGTCAATACTAACCTGAGCAATCTACACATTCAATGCAATCCCAATCAAAATTGCGCCAGCATTCTTCTCGAAGCTAGTACAAGAAATACTAAAATTTGTATGGAACCACAAAAGGCCCCGAATAGGCAAAGTAATCTTGAAGAAGAAGACCAAAGCAGGAGGCATCACAATCCCAGACTTTAGCCTCTACTACAAACCTGTAATCATCAAGACAGCATGTTATTGGCACAAAAACAGACACATAGACCAGTGAAATAGAATAGAGACTCCAGAATTAGACCCACAAAAGTGTGGCCAACTAATCTTTGACAAAGCAGGAAAGAATATCCAATTGGAAAAAGACAGTCTCTTTAACAAATGGTGGTGGGAGAACTGGATAGCAACATGCAGAAGAATGAAACTAGACCACTTTCTTACACCATTCGCAAAAGTAAACTCAAAATGGATGAAAGTCCTGAATGTGAGACAGGAAACCATCAAAACCCTAGAGGAGAAAGCAGGAAAAGACCTCTCTGGCCTCAGCTGCAGCAATTTCTTACTTGACACATCCCCAAAGGCAAGGGAATTAAAAGCGAAAATGAACTATTGGGACCTCATGAAGATAAAAAGTTTCTGCACAGCAAAGGAAACAATCAACAAAACTAAAAGGCAACCAACAGAATGGGAAAAGATATTTGGAAATGATATATCAGACAAAGGGCTAATATCCAAAATCTATAAAGAACTCACCAAACTCCACACCCAAAAAATAAATAATCCAGTGAATAAATGGGCAGAAGACATGAATAGACACTTCTCTAAAGAAGACATCCAGATAGCCAACAGGCACTTGAAAAATGCTTAACATCACTCCTCATCAGGGAAATACATATCAAAACCACACTCAGATAACACCTCACGCTTCTCAGAGTGGCCAAAATGAACAAATCAGGAGCTATAGATGCTGGAGAGGATGTGGAGAAACAGGAACCCTTTTACAGTGTTGGTAGAAATGCAAACTGGTGCAGCCACTCTAGAAAACAGTGTAGATGTTCCTCAAATTAAAAATAGGCCTACCCTATGACCCATCAATAGCACTGCTAGGAATTTACCCAAGGGATACAGGATTGCTGATGCATAGGGGCACTTTTTCCCCAATGTTTATAGTAACACTTTCAACAATAGCCAAGTTATTGAAAGAGATTACATGTCCATCAACTGATGAATGGATAAAGAAATTGTGGTTTCTATACACAATAGAATACTATGTGGCAATGAGAAAGAATGAAATATGGCCTTTTGTAGCCATGTGGATGGAACTGAAGAGTGTAATGCTAAGTGAAATAAGCCATACAGAGAAAGACAGATACCATATGTTTTCACTCTTATGTGGATCCTGAAAAACTTAACTGAAGACCATGGGGGCGGGGAAGGAAAAAAAAAAAAGGTTAGAGAGGGAGGGAGCCAAAGCATAAGAGACTCTTAAAAACTGAGAATAATCTGAGGGTGGATGGGGGGTGGGAGGGAGGGGAGGATGTGTGATGGGTATTGAGGATGGTACCTGTTGGAATGAGCACTGGGTGTTGTATGGAAACCAATTTGACAATAAATTTCGTATCAAAAAAAAAAAAAAGGAAGGCAACGTGACCCAATAACCCCCTATACACTTATGGATAGCTCTGACACAACTTTGTAATTTGGACTGTTTCCAATCAGACTATATGTCAGCATATATGGCACACAAAGAAGTAGAAACTCCATAATAAAAGTCTATACTCCACTGTGCTCAGGGCTCAGTTTTTCAGATACAAACCCACTGATCCCCTGCTGGTATGATGAAAGTTGCTTCCTGGACAGAAAACCTCAGTGTTCAGTCTCTTTGTGCAAGAATCTTGCTACAACAGAACTGTCTTGAACTTAAGAAAAAAGAAGGATAAGGGGCACCTGGGTGGCTTAGTCAGTTAGGCATAGGACTTAGGCTCATATCGTGATCTCATGGTTCATTTGTTTGAGCCCCACGTGGGGCTCTAAACTGACAATGCAGACTCTCTCTCTCTCTCTCTGCCCCTTCACACTTACACTCTCTCTGTCAAAATAAATAAACTTTCACAAAAAAAGGGAAAAATTAAATAGTGATTAACCTAGACCTCTCATAATAGGGAAATAGACCTCAAAACTCCTTGGAGAAAACTTGGATATTTTCTTTGTGTGTTTTGTGATATAGACTTTCTATTCCATCATCTGTAGGACCTAGGAGCCATTCTTGAGATGCATGGAGATAACTCCATCAGGAGTGTGAAAAATTAGTTTTTAGAGGTTGGAATAATGAAAAATCTTTAAGTATTTTATTTACAAATATTACTAGTAAAAAGATTTAACCAATGGGTAAACTTAATTTATTTCAACTGCCAGAAGTACAGTTTGGATCCAACTGTTATGTTGTAAACTAGTAAGTTTTGTATGTACCTGACCCATAATTAAAATTTTAGAACCAAAGCTGTCAGGTCTCTGTTTGCCTGTGTGTGTGTGTGTGTGTGTGTGTGTGATGTATTATAGGTGTGTATTATTTTTCTACCTCTGGATAGTATTGCAAAAGTTATTTAGCAAAATAATTCTATATAACTGGCCTGATTAAAAATAAGTGCATAAATTATTTTTAGAGGCTCAGAAATATAGAAACTAACCCAAATGTTTTCCAAGTTAATATGATCTGGACTAATCTTCAAAAAATAAAAGCTAGGTACTTTTGTTGGTTTAATTAAAGTCAACATGTCTTGGGAATTTTCAGCATATAGTCTATAACATAGACATGAAACTTTTATGCTATCTGGATGTTGTAGTCAAATGAGTTCATGTTAGCTCTGTTATAAAGTTGTTACAGCAAATACTCGGCACCCAGGAAGAGACAAGTGATATGCACTAGGGGAATCAGAAAAGACTGCACTAGTGCTGGCCCAGCAGAGTCATCTCCAAAGGCTCAGCTCTGAACCTTGGTGTTTGTCTCCTTTTATGACTGGGATTATACAGGCTCAAGAGGAAGAAAAAAGAGGGGGGGGGCATTTATCAGTGGTGCAACATGGACAGTTGGTGGATGCTGGAGGCAAGCAAGATTACAGAGGCCAAAAGTATGCAAGGGGAGTATCCAATCTTGGACATCTGGCTCACTTACTTTTTTTTATCTGCCCTTACCAGATTTCCTTCTCACTTTTGCCGGCTTCCCTTCCCAAAGCAATTATCAGCAAGAATAGTAATTTAGGATGATGGCTAACTTTAACATCTTATAAATTTATGCTGAGTAATCAAAACGTAGTTGTCAGAAACAAGTGAATTACATACATGTAGGAAGGACAAAAGTTTATAAGATAATTTTCCTAACAATAATTATGTTCGTATTTTGTGTACTTACAAAAAAGCTTCCAAAACCTTTTGGTAACTTGTACCATTAGAGTATTACTAAGTTAAATGATAGAACTTCACTGAATATCTAGATCATTTCCAAATAAAACAAATAATGAAAATTGCTAAACATGTCTATCTACTTCTGACTTCTTATTACAGAGGAACTAAAAATATTTGTATCTTTGAGTAAACACATCTTACACCACATTGAAATATTGTATTATGAAGAAGCATGTGCTTCTAGAAATTATAAAATATATGCATAAGTTTACCAATCTAAATAACACTGGTGTATTGCTTGTTATTTCTTACTAGAAATTAAGGTTGCTAAGGGTTAGGTATTCTAATTGATATATGCTATTAAAACTACTAGAAATAATAAGAGAAACAACTCTATATGCAAGGAAAATAGGAAGTGTTTTTGTGGGGAATAGTTTAAGAATTCCCTGAGTTTGCACCAATGGATTAACAACACTTAGGACAAAAGCATCCAATAAACAGGATGAAAGCTCCCCAGGACAGAAGAAAAGTGAAGAGTGGAAAGCTGCTTCCACAAGACGAAAATGTCCAGAATAGGTAAACCGGACAATAGACCACCTCAGCAGTGTGAAATTACCAAATTACCTGGAGCTAATTAGCGAAAAACAAAAACTAAAACTAAAACAAAAAAAGTGCCTTGTTGACTCTGAGGTAGCATCTGTCTTATCCCCTAGGCAAGTTAAGATAAACCAATATGGCACCTGGTGCCTGCTGTAAACAGCCATCTGCTCAGGGAGGGGATTTTGTTTTGTATTGACCCAAACCCCTAACACTGCATATCTTTGAAACCCCTTTATCTCACACACTTGTGTTAATAATCACTATTTCATTGTCTTTTCTGCACGTTCATCACGTTTTTAAGGGTTCTGATCCTAATAAATAAGGAGCAAGGACCCTTACTCAGGGTTCTTGTCTCCTCCTGGACATTAGCCTCTTTCATATTCAATTATGCATCCACTCTCTTGCTGGACAAGAGAGAACTCCAGACTCAAAGTCTGCGACATGTTTTTAGCTAAAAAAAAATGTTTGAGGTATGGTGATGAATTTTTGTTAAAAGAAATAAAAGTACCTTTATCATAAAGTAAAGCTGGTCATTTCAAACTGAAAAAGAGGAGAAAAAAAGGACAACCGAACTATATATAAAAAATTGGAGAGAGAGAGAGAGAATTTTACCTTGTGTGTGCAAGCTAGCTAAAATGGAAGGAATTTTAAAAATAGGCTTTATTTTTTTTTCAAGTATATGTTAACTTTATTTTTTTTATTTTTTTATTTTTTTATAATATATGAAATTTATTGTCAAATTGCTTTCCATAAAACACCCAGTGCTCATCCCAAAAGGTGCCCTCCTCAATACCCATCACCCACCCTCTCCTCCCTCCCACCCCCCATCAACCCTCAGTTTGTTCTCAGTTTTTAACACTCTCTTATGCTTTGGCTCTCTCCCACTCTAACCTCTTTTTTTTTTTTCTCTCTTTTTTCCTCCCCCTCCCCCATGGGTTCCTGTTTCGTTTCTCAGGATCCACATAAGAGTGAAACCATATGGTATCTGTCTTTCTCTGTATGGCTTATTTCACTCAGCATCACACTCTCCAGTTCCATCCACGTTGCTACAAAAGGCCATATTTCATTTTTTCTCATTGCCACGTAGTATTCCATTGTGTATATAAACCACAATTTCTTTATCCATTCATCAGTTGATGGACATTTAGGCTCTTTCCATAATTTGGCTATTGTTGAGAGTGCTGCTATGAACATTGGGGTACAAATGCCCCTATGCATCAGTACTCCTGTATCCCTTGGATAAATTCCTAGCAGTGCTATTGCTGGGTCATAGGGTAGGTCTATTTTTAATTTTCTGAGGAACCTCCACACTGCTTTCCAGAGCGGCTGCACCAATTCGCATTCCCACCAACAGTGCAAGAGGGTTCCCGTTTCTCCACATCCTCTCCAGCATCTAGAGTCTCCTGATTTGTTCATTTTGGCCACTCTGGCGTGAGGTGATACCTGAGTGTGGTTTTGATTTGTATTTCCCTGATAAGGAGCGACGCTGAACATCTTTTCATGTGCCTGTGGGCCATCCGGATGTCTTCTTTAGAGAAGTGTCTATTCATGTTTTCTGCCCATTTCTTCACTGGGTTATTTGTTTTTCGGGTGTGGAGTTTGGTGAGCTCTTTATAGATTCTGGATACTAGCCCTTTGTCCGATATGTCATTTGCAAATATCTTTTCCCATTCCATTGGTTGCCTTTTAGTTTTGTTGGTTGTTTCCTTTGCTGTGGAGAAGCTTTTTATCTTCATAAGGTCCCAGTAATTCACTTTTGCTTTTAATTCCCATGCCTTTGGGGATGCGTCGAGTAAGAGATTGCTACGGCTGAGGTCAGAGAGGTCTTTTCCTGCTTTCTCCTCTAAGGTTTTGATGGTTTCCTGTCTCACATTCAGGTCCTTTATCCATTTTGAGTTTATTTTTGTGAATGGTGTGAGAAAGTGGTCTAGTTTCAACCTTCTGCATGTTGCTGTCCAGTTCTCCCAGCACCATTTGTTAAAGAGGCTGTCTTTTTTCCATTGGATGTTCTTTCCTGCTTTGTCAAAGATGAGTTGACCATACGTTTGTGGGTCTAGTTCTGGGGTTTCTATTCTATTCCATTGGTCTATGTGTCTGTTTTTGTGCCAATACCATGCTGTCTTGATAATGACAGCTTTGTAGTAGAGGCTAAAGTCTGGGATTGTGATGCCTCCTGCTTTGGGCTTCTTCTTCAAAATTCCTTTGGCTATTCGGGGCCTTTTGTGGTTCCATATGAATTTTAGGATTGCTTGTTCTAGTTTCGAGAAGAATGCTGGTGCAATTTTGATTGGGATTGCATTGAATGTGTAGATAGCTTTGGGTAGTATTGACATTTTGACAATATTTATTTTTCCAATCCATGAGCAGGGAATGTCTTTCCATTTCTTTAAATCTTCTTCAATTTCCTTCGTAAGCTTTCTATAGTTTTCAGCATACAGATCCTTTACATCTTTGGTTAGATTTATTCCTAGGTATTTTATGCTTCTTGGTGCAATTGTGAATGGGATCAGTTTCTTTATTTGTCTTTCTATTGCTTCATTGTTAGTGTATAAGAATGCAACTGATTTCTGTACATTGATTTTGTATCCTGCGACTTTGCTGAATTCATGTATCAGTTCTAGCAGACTTTTGGTGGAGTCTATCGGATTTTCCATGTATAATATCATGTCATCTGCAAAAAGCGAAAGCTTGACTTCATCTTTGCCAATTTTGATGCCTTTGATTTCCTTTGGTTGTCTGATTGCTGATGCTAGAACTTCCAGCACTATGTTAAACAACAGCGGTGAGAGTGGGCATCCCTGTCGTGTTCCTCATCTCAGGGAAAAAGCTCTCAGTTTTTCCCCGTGGAGGATGACGTTAGCTGTGGGCTTTTCATAAATGGCTTTTATGATCTTTAAGTATGTTCCTTCTATCCCGACTTTCTCAAGGGTTTTTATTGCGAAAGGGTGCTGGATTTTGTCAAAGGCCTTTTCTGCATCGATTGACAGGATCATATGGTTCTTCTCTTTTTTTTGTTAATGTGATGTATCACGTTGATTGATTTGCGAATGTTGAACCAGCCCTGCATCCCAGGAATGAATCCCACTTGATCATGGTGAATAATTCTTTTTATATGCCGTTGAATTCGATTTGCTAGTATCTTATTGAGAATTTTTGCATCCATATTCATCAGGGATATTGGCCGGTAGTTCTCTTTTTTTACTGGGTCTCTGTCTGGTTTAGGAATCAAAGTAATACTGGCTTCATAGAATGAGTCTGGAAGTTTTCCTTCCCTTTCTATTTCTTGGAATAGCTTGAGAAGGATAGGTATTATCTCTGCTTTAAACGTCTGGTAGAACTCCCCTGGGAAGCCATCTGGTCCTGGACTCTTATTTGTTGGGAGATTTTTGATAACCGATTCAATTTCTTCGCTGGTTATGGGTCTGTTCAAGCTTTCTATTTCCTCCTGATTGAGTTTTGGAAGAGTGTGGGTGTTCAGGAATTTGTCCATTTCTTCCAGGTTGTCCAATTTGTTGGCATATAATTTTTCATAGTATTCCCTGATAATTGTATCTCTGAGGGATTGGTTGTAATCATTCCATTTTCATTCATGATTTTATCTATTTGGGTCATCTCCCTTTTCTTTTTGAGAAGCCTGGCTAGAGGTTTGTCAATTTTGTTTATTTTTTCAAAAAACCAACTCTTGGTTTCGTTGATCTGCTCTACAGTTTTTTTAGACTCTATATTGTTTATTTCTGCTCTGATCTTTATTATTTCTCTTCTTCTGCTGGGTTTAGGCTGCCTTTGCTGTTCTGCTTCTATTTCCTTTAGGTGTGCTGTTAGATTTTGTATTTGGGATTTTTCTTGTTTCTTGAGATAGGCCTGGATTGCAATGTATTTTCCTCTCAGGACTGCCTTCGCTGCGTCCCAAAGCGTTTGGATTGTTGTATTTTCATTTTCGTTTGTTTCCATATATTTTTTTAATTTCTTCTCTAATTGCCTGGTTGACCCACTCATTCGTTAGTAGGGTGTTCTTTAACCTCCACGCTTTTGGAGGTTTTCCAGACTTTGTTCTGTGGTTGATTTCAAGCTTCATAGCATTGTGGTCTGAAAGTATGCATGGTATAATTTCAATTCTGGTAAACTTATGGAGGGCTGTTTTGTGACCCAGTATATGATCTATCTTGGAGAATGTTCCATGTGCACTCGAGAAGAAAGTATATTCTGTTGCTTTGGGATGCAGAGTTCTAAATATATCTGTCAAGTCCATCTGATCCAATGTCTCATTCAGGGCCCTTGTTTCTTTATTGACCGTGTGTCTAGATGATCTATCCATTTCTGTAAGTGGGGTGTTAAAGTCCCCTGCAATTACCACATTCTTATCAATAAGGTTGCTTATGTTTATGAGTAGTTGTTTTATATATTTGGGGGCTCCGGTATTCGGCGCATAGACATTTATAATTGTTAGCTCTTCCTGATGGATAGACCCTGTAACTATTATATAATGTCCTTCTTCATCTCTTGTTACAGCCTTTAATTTAAAGTCTAGTTTGTCTGATATAAGTATGGCTACTCCAGCTTTCTTTTGGCTTCCAGTAGCATGATAAATAGTTCTCCATCCCCTCCCTCTCAATCTAAAGGTGTCCTCAGGTCTAAAATGAGTCTCTTGTAGACAGCAAATAAATAGATGGGTCTTGTTTTTTTATCCATTCTGATACCTTATGTCTTTTGGTTGGCGCATTTAATCCATTTACATTCAGTGTTATTATAGAAAGATACGGGTTTAGAGTCATTGTGATGTCTGTATGTTTTATGCTTGTAGTGTTGTCTCTGGTACTTTGTCTCATAGGGTCCCCCTTAGGATCTCTTGTAGGGCTGGTTTAGTGGTGACAAATTCCTTCAGTTTTTGTTTGTTTGGGAAGACCTTTATCTCTCCTTCTATTCTAAATGACAGACTTGCTGGATAAAGGATTCTCGGCTGCATATTTTTTCTGTCTAGCACACTGAAAATCTCGTGCCAATTCTTTCTGGTCTGCCAAGTTTCAAAAGAGAGATCAGTCACGAGTCTTATAGGTCTCCCTTTATATGTGAGGGCACGTTTACCCCTTGCTGCTTTCAGAATTTTCTCTTTATCCTTGTATTTTGCCAGTTTCACTATGATATGTCGTGCAGAAGATCGATTCAAGTTACGTCTGAAGGGAGTTCTCTGTGCCTCTTGGATTTCAATGCCTTTTTCCTTCCCCAGTTCAGGGAAGTTCTCAGCTATTATTTCTTCAAGTACCCCTTCAGCACCTTTCCCTCTCTCTTCCTCCTCTGGGATACCAATTATGCGTATATTATTTCTTTTTAGTGTATCACTTAGTTCTCTAATTTTCCCCTCATACTCCTGGATTTTTTTATCTCTCTTTCTCTCAGCTTCCTCTTTTTCCATAACTTTATCTTCTAGTTCACCTATTCTCTCCTCTGCCTCTTCAATCCGAGCTGTGGTGGTTTCCATTTTGTTTTGCATTTCATTTAAAGCATTTTTCAGCTCCTCGTGACTGTTCCTTAGTCCCTTGATCTCTGTAGCAAGAGATTCTCTGCTGTCCTCTATACTGTTTTCAAGCCCGGCGATTAATTTTATGACTATTATTCTAAATTCACTTTCTGTTATATTATTTAAATCCTTTTTGATCAGCTCATTAGCTGTTGTTATTTCCTGGAGATTCTTCTGAGGGGAATTCTTCCGCTTGGTCATTTTGGATAGTCCCTGGCATGGTGAGGACCTGCAGGGCACTTCCCCTGTGCTGTGGTGTATAACTGGAGTTGGTGGGCGGGGCCGCAGTCCGACCTGATGTCTGTCCCCGGCCCACCGCTGGGGCCACAGTCAGACTGGTGTGTGCCTTCTCTTCCCCTCTCCTAGGGGTGGGATTCACTGTGGGGTGGCGTGGCCCGTCTGGGCTACTTGCACACTGCCAGGCTTGTGATGCTGGGGATCTGGCGTATTATCTGGGGTGGGTAGGCAAGGTGCACAGGGGCAGGAGGGGCAGGCTTAGCTCGCTTCTCCTTAGGTGATCCACTTCAGGAGGGGCCCTGTGGCAGTGGGAGGGAGTCAGATCCGCTGCTGGAGGTTTGGCTCCTCCGCAGAAGCACAGAGTTGGGTGTTTGCGCGGAGCGAGGAAGTTCCCTGGCAGGAACTGGTTCTCTTTGGGATTTTGGCTGGGGGATGGGCGGGGGAGATGGCGCTGGCGAGCACCTTTGTTCCCCACCAAACTGAGCTCTGTTGTCGGGGGGCTCAGCAGCTCTCCCTCCCTTTGTCCTCCAGCCTTCCCGCTTTCCAAGCAGAGCTGTTAACTTATGACCTCCCAGACGCTAAGTCGCGCTTGCTGTCGGAACACAGTCCGTCAGGCCCCTCCGCTTTTGCAAGCCAGACTCCGGGGCTCTGCTTGGCCGGCGAGCCGCCCCTCCGCCCCGGCTCCCTCCCGCCAGTCCGTGGAGCATGCACCGCCTCGTCGCCCTTCCTACCCTCTTCCGTGGGCCTCTCGTCTGCGCTTGGCTCCAGCGACTCCGTTCTGCTAATCCTCTGGTGGTTTTCTGGGTTATTTAGGCAGGTGTAGGTGGAATCTAATTGATCAGCAGGATGCACGGTGAGCCCAGCGTCCTCCTACGCCGCCATCTTCCCTCCAAGTCGAAAACTTACTCTTAAAAAAAAAAGAATATGGTTACCAGAGGCAAGAAGGGGGAAAGGAGAGTTGTTGTTCCATAGGTATAGATTTTCAGTTTTGCCTAAAAATAGGCTTTAATATCAATAGTGTACTTATATAAAACTGTAATTTAAAATTTTCTATCTGTTAAAAGGACATTTTTTCCCTGAACTATTATTCTGTTCAGATAATAAGAGATTGTGAACTTGTAAAAGGTTTGTATTTATACTTTAAGTAATCTGCATAGACAACAATGATTTTGTATCTTCCCAAAATAACTTCATGTTGTCTTTTTTACCAGGTCTTTGGTTACTTAAAAATACTGAGTCTTCTCAATATTAAAACAGGCTAATTTTCCTTACAACTATGTAACTTCTATTTTCTTTTAAAATCTTTAGTCACTTTTTAGATGGATAATTAATTATTATTTCATACTGATCTGTGATCTTATTTAGTAAGTGTCCAAACTTTACCAAATCAAGTATTAAGTGAAGACTTTTTCACCTGGAATTAACTTTAGGATTTTTCAGAGGATTTCTAGAACATCCCAAAACATTTGTTCTCTCTCCTTATAAAAAGAGAGATATTGAACCTAATTAGTCTGATTTGATATGTCAAAGTAAGGGGAATAATTGTCAAGTAAGAAGTAATACTAAGCCTTTTTTTATGTTGTATGAGTATAGGTATATGTTATAAGTGTTCCAGAAATTGTAAAAAATTTCTAAAATTCTGACATCCTGATATAATGTTATCAGTCATAATTCTAATTATCTGCATATTCTAGTTATTTTATTATCTAGTTATGATCTTAGTCATAAATTCTAGTGCCACAGAAATAACCAAATATCCTTGTAAATTGCATTGTAACGTAATAAACTCTAATCAAATATTTAATCATGACCATTTTTAGTTTTACATAACTGTCATGCCTGTTGCTATGTGGGCCTCTCAGAAAGTTTACGTGAACACTCAATGACATTATCAGAGACATTGAAACTGCAAAAGATGCTTTGACCCTGACATCTAGAAATCTCATCTGGCTGTTCTCAGAACTTAGACTGGGTTTATTATCCACTCTCATCATTAACTTTTGTTTATCTTTTGTTGCTATAGAAATGCATTTTGCTTGTGTAATATAGACCTAACTTTGGAAGCTCACTACATAACTGCCTTCTGAAATGAGACACACTGTTTAACTTAACCGACCTATTATTCTCAGGGCTGAGAGTAGTTCAATGAGCACTTATGGTTATGGGGCAAACTACCAACTTAGCTTCTGGCCTCTGAAAATTTGAGGGGAAATTTTAAGGTAGGATTGAAGGGGAGAAGAATATGCCATGGAAGCTATTCCTCTTTGGTTATAAAGATTATCTTAATCTGGTTATTTTTGTGAAAAATCTGACACAAGAGAAGCTCTAAAAACTGAGTAGAAGTTATCCCTTATAAAATATATTTACATTTATAAAGATAATCCCCATTTGAAAGGGTGTCTCCTTCTCTGTATTAGGGAGAGTAGGGTGACTAAATCTCTAGAAACTCATCAGTGGAGAAGACAACGGACTTAACTCTGCATAACAACCGTACTCTTTTTTTACTGTGCTTTTCCTGAAAAATATGCCATACCTGCTGCCTACCCAACATCTTTTGTTTTTATCTGGAGATGGTATTTAAGGTGATGGGTTGGGCCATTTTGGGGAGTTGGTCATATTTCCTGCATCTATCCTGTCTATGTAAGATATAGATAGATAGATAGTTATAGATATATAGATGATATAGATATAGATATAGATATAGATATAGATATAGATATAGATATAGATTAGGTATAGATATGGCTTCTGTTTTTTCCTGTTAATCTGTTCTTTTTATTACAGGGAGATCTCAGCCCAGAGCCTAGAAGAGTAGAGGAAAAATTATCTTTCTTCCCCTACACAATTTTAGGTGAAGGCATCTGTGCCTTGAGTGTGTGTGTGTGCATGTGTGTGTGTGCATGTGAAGTTTGAAATATAAATTCAATTTATTATTTGGTATAGATCTACTCACATTTTCTGTTTTTAAACTTTATTTTTTTTTTCGACGTTTATTTATTTTTGGGACAGAGAGGGACAGAGCATGAACGGGGGAGGGGCAGAGAGAGAGGGAGACACAGAATCGGAAACAGGCTCCAGGCTCTGAGCCATCAGCCCAGAGCCTGACGCGGGGCTCGAACTCACGGATCTCGAGATCGTGACCTGGCTGAAGTTGGACGCTTAACCGACTGAGCCACCCAGGCGCCCCTAAACATTATTTATTTTGAGAGAGGAGAGAGCACAAGCAAGGAGGGGGCAGAGAGAGGAGAGAGAAAATTCCAAGCAGGCTCCATGCTGTCAGCACAGAGCCAGACAAATGGCTCAAACTCTTGAAAAGTGAGATCATGGCCTGAGCCCAAACCAAGAGTCATATGCTTAACCAACTGAGACACCCAGAAACCTCAACATTTTCCATTTTTTTTTAAAGTCAGTTCTGGTGATTTATTTTTCTCCTTTCATTATCTTATTTCACATATATTGTTGACTTTATAAACATGAAGCTGTTCATAAAATTCTTTTATAATATTTGTAGTTTTGAGGGATCTCTGATGTCAACTCTTTCATGTTAGATTTAGGTAGTTTGTGTTCTCTCTCTTTTCTATGTATTATTTTAGTCAAATAGCATTTTTCTTGATATTTAAACAGTTCTTTATTATTTATTGTTTTTTTTTTAAATCTCTTCTTAATGCCTTAGATTTTGATTCTGTTCTATAATTTCCCTTATTCTACTTACTTCGAATTTGGTTATCTCTGCTCTTTCTAGCCTCTTGAAGTAGATGATTAGATTGCTAACTTTTGATCTTTCTTCTTTTCTGATGTGTTTGAAATTATAAATTTCCTTCTAAGCATTGCTTTAGCTTTAACTATTGTAATTTAATTTTAATTCATTTCAAGATATTATCTAACATTCTTCATGATTTCTTCTTTGACCTATGGGTTATTTAGAACTGTGTTTAATTGTCACATATTTGGGAGTATCTCTTATTTCTTCTCATTGAATTTTATGCTAATTCCAGTGCTAGTCATAAACGTATTTCATGTTTTTAATCATTTTGAATACATTTATACTTATTTCATATATGAGCACATAGTTTACCCTGGTAAATGTTATGTGCTTGAAAAAAATGTTTATTCTCTTATTATTTGATTGGATGTTCTCATTTATGCTCATTATTACAACTTCTTTGATTATATTTTCAAATATATATCTACTGATATTCTTTCTACTTTTTCTATTATCTACTGAGTGAAGAATATTCACATCTCCTACTATATTTGTTGAATCGTGTTGTCCAAAGTCTTCCATCCAGAATCTGATTTTCCATCCTGAGTGATGGTTCTACACACTCCCTCAAGATAAATAAACTTTAAAAAATAATGTAATAATATGACATTATGTGTAATAATTTTATCTAATAATATGAGGCCTTAACATGTATGACTGCTAGCTATGAGATGGACAATATACTGTGCCCTTCACAGGTACTATCTACTAAATGCTAAAGTTATACTATCAAATTCACAGTGTTTTAAAAATAATACAACTGTGGTTTCCAGAAGTTAAGTAACATTATCAGCTCTGGTATGTGGAATTTTCTCCCAGGAGTGAGATAAAGGGACATTGTATAGGGCAATCTGGATAATTCCCATTAACCTTAAGACATCAGAAGGAATGAGATAGAATTTGGCTTCCAGAGGCCCAGCCTAGGTATGCTGAGTGTAATGGAATATCTCAAGATAACACAAACACTGAGTTTCCTGAAAACATAACTGTCATTCTCTAGTTCTCAATTTCCCCCGTTATGGGTCTGGTGAAGAGAGATAACTTTGGCTGATCCATATATCATATTACACAGCAAATTTTGGTGAATAAATGACAGAGTTCTTCATTTTATGAATGTCAAAATAAAACCCAGAGAGGAGGTGTGACTTGCTCCTGATCAGAAAGCTTGTGGTGCATTCTATACCATGCTGACTGTGGCATTTGCCACATTTGTCAGGTGCAGCAGACCTGCCTCTTCTGCCTTAAAACATAAAAAAAAGACAGCATTTTCTCAGTTACAAAGTATCAGGAACCCCATTTCTTCAAAATTAAATAAAATTAATATGTCTAAGGGAGTATATATTCAACAAAATATGTCTGTTTTCTAAATTATTAACAATCCCAACATTGAAAACACTTGGTTAGGCAGCCTAAAGGCAACAGAAAGCAGACCTTAGTTCAGGGCATTTTTTGAGCATCTGTAATACAGATAGGGATGGAAGAGAGGGAAGATAAGCCTTGGAGGAAACGATCTGTTGAAGACCCCTTTCCAAAGCCTTCCTGGGTCCTAGTTGGCAGTGTTGGAATAAAAATAGCACTCAGAAAAAAGATTCAACAAAGGCCTTTTACAATGGTGCCCTGGTCAGAGTTGGGTAGTCCCCTCCCTCCTTTACAGTTGTGTCCATTCTATATCTAAGCAACATACTTATCTAATATGAATTCAGTCCCTTATGATTTATTTTTAGTTTTAGTGGATTTGTACTTGGGCCAATTTAAGTTGAGGTTGGTAATTTTCTGGTAGAGGCAAACAAATCTGATTTTGCACTCTGATGCTATGATATGGGCATGGGGTAAGAAGTGTGAGTTTGTGTCTAAAATTATATGCATTTCTTCTCTTGGAGAATGGCTTTGCTGGCTTATTTCTGAAGAAGAGAAAATCAGTGAACAAATACCTTCATTATTACTCTTCAAATATGCACATGCCATGGCTTTTCCATTATAACCTCTACCAGACGTGACTGTCTTTATGTGTCTTTCTTCTTCTCTAGATGAACCCCTGGAGGACAAAACTATGGCTGAAGAGTTCTGTATCTTCAGAGTCCAGCAAATGCTTAACAAATAGTGTTGATTGGATTAATATATTGACTTTACTCTGCTGATAAGAATAGTGTGCAGTGGTTTTCTATCTGCACTGAATTCACAGGGAGAAAACAAGACATGAAGTCAAAGATAAGATTCATGTCAGCAAATATAGGCTGGGCTATTCCTAAAAAGTGTCTACTTATAAATCACAAAAGAAGAGAGACCACTTGCTTGCTTGTACCACTAATAATAGAATCAATTTTGCTCCAATTTTGTTGTCTAAAGCAACCAAACTAACTTGAGTTAGAAGGACTAATGACACCCCTGAACAGAAGCCCTTCAGAGAAGAGAACCTGGTGCCTGGCTGTGTTAATATCACCTCTGATTCTAGGTCTGGGTACTCTTTCTTGGTTGATTACACAACAAACATATAATGTACATATATTAGGTACCTACTGTATGTTAGGCATGGGTCTTAACTCCAAACTCATGCTAAATATTGGTCAAACAAAACGCAGCAAAGGGATGACTTTAGAGAACTTCTATAATGTGCCTGTCTCAAATTATCCCCCATCCTCACACAATCCTGTCCTGTCATGGTGTTGCCCTCAACTCCTTATCTATTCTGATATGTTTACTACTTACAGCCCTCTATTATGGGACAATATCCAAATGCTATTTCCAGGAGTGCCCAGAAGGTCATGAGAAAGACTTTTTTTTGCAAACTTGAACAAGTGGGTGATCTCTTTTCCACCACACCTCAAATATCACTCAAGATTTCAAATTACATTTCTATTTGTTTGGAAATCTCTAGGAGTTCAAGACTGACAAGAATACCCCTTCCTATTCCCTTGCCAGGTAGAAGGGAAGGGGACAGAAGAGAGAGATAAGCACATGCTAGGTTCCCATGGCCCAAACTGAAGGACACATGGCTATGGAGATAAGAAAACCTTGATTCTGGCCCCCTTAAAGGAAAAGTTTTGGTCAGTGACTGGGTTCAGTGGGGCAGCCTCATATGAGGTACACAATATCTCCAAGGAACATTCTTCAAACCTTCCCTGCCCCATTTATAGAGTTTTAGAGAATATAAAATGCATACAAAATATAATTGCAGTATCATCTATTTAATATTGGGATTTATTTCATTGACTAGATTTATTTTCATGCATAAAATACAAGACAAGATGGATGGACAATATTTGGCAAAAGAGCCTCAACGGCGCTGGGTAAAAACTAGGACTATGAACAAATGCAACCATGTCGGATAATGTTTTCCCTAACAGAGGAATAGAAGATCATATCGTTCTTAGCAGAATTTCCCCTGAAGCAAGACTATGACTCTTATCCCTGGGCAAGAAATGGTCAAAACCCACTCTACCTGTGAACACTAGACACAGAGCATGCAACAATCAGTGGATCATGTCTTCTGTCTTTCATTATTGTTGAAACTCCTTGTAGCAGATACTGTGGTGAACACAGAGCTTACCACATTGTGCAGTCTGCAGAGGCTCCCTCATGGTGCTGACAAGGTTTAGAGGTAAGTGAATGTAATGAGCAAAGATGATGGCATAACTAGGTTAAGGCATAATCTAGTTTAAAATAGGAATGTTGCTTTGCTTTACTTTTTGCTTTTTAAGCGGAGAATTAGAAGTAAAAGGTAGCTGAGAGGAATTGAAGGCTGATGAGATGCAGTGTAATGACAGAGTAGTTAATTTTTTTTTCCATTCACAGAAGCTAAAGGGATACCAATGAAAAGGGTGGACATTCAAATTCTTACCTTAGAGTGCACACAGCCTCAAGAAGAAAAAAAAGCCACATGGGCTACTGAAATTTCATGGCATAAAGCAACCTACAAAATCCAATAAATTGAGAGGCTGCAACCTGAATGCTTAACGATAAGAATATAGTATTGATATAATCACTGAACAGCACAACCCAGGTTCTAGGAAAATGGTTCTAGGAAGCAATGGTGCACTACCTAGGAAATATTTGGTTATATCTAGAGTTTGGTTGTCACAAGTATAGTCAGGAGGAGTGCACTGGCAACTAGTGGATAGAGGCCAGGATGCTGCTAAATATCATGATGCACAAGATAGCCCTCTGCAAAAAAAGGAATTTTTGAGCCCAAAATGTTAAGATGAGAAACCTATGTAAGAGATAGTAGAACTCCATCAGTAGAAACTGCTCTTATTTTTTTCTATCAGTCTTATTTCTTCTTGATAACATAGTATCAGCCATAGTTTTTTTTTTTATATAAAATTTTTTTCAATGTTTATTTATCTTTTTTGGGACAGAGAGAGACAGAGCATGAATGGGGGAGGGGCATAGAGAGAGGGAGACACAGAATCGGAAACAGGCTCCAGGCTCCGAGCCATCAGCCCAGAGCCTGACCCAGGGCTCGAACTCACGGACCGCAAGATCGTGACCTGGCTGAAGTCGGACGCTTAACCGACTGCGCCACCCAGGCGCCCCTCAGCCATAGTTTTAAAAAAGACTCTGCAGACCACACCCCATGTCACTTACCATTACAAGGCAATATAGCCAGCCCATTATATCTTCCAGAAATTTGGGAACAGGAGCACAACTTATGTGGGTCCAAGTTAACCCGTGAAACCAAACCACTACAAACCTGATGTTTGTCAATCTGTCTAGGAATACTACCATATGTGGCTTGTGACTATTATCTTATTTCCATTTCTAGCTTCTATGGATTTTGTGCCATGTATCTGTATTCTTATTTGCGTTGATATGATAATGATAAAGGAAATGTGGGAACAACAAAGCTTTAAGTGCTGTCCTCATTGAATGAACAGCATGGGGCTGATCAAAAGGTCTGAACCACAAAATCAGACACACATGACTTTTACCTTGACCCTACAAACAAACAAACAAAAAACACCATCACAAACAACAAAACAAAAAAAATAAAACAAAAACGTCTATAGTGATGTCAGAAATATGAAGGGACAGGCAGCTCAAAGTACCATACCTCCACATAAACTTTGAGGAAAAGAAAAAAAAAAGAATAGTCTGTATTAGAGTTCTCCAGAGAAACAAAATCTATAGGAAGGGATTTATTATGATAAATTACCTCACATGATTATGAAGGCTGAGAAGTCTCAGTTTGTCATCAGCAACCTGTAGATCCAGCAAAGCCAATGATATAATACAAACTAAGTCTGAAAGCCTGAGAAACAGAAAAGCCAATGGTGTAAATTCAGTCAGAGAGCAGGAAAAAATCCAGGTCCCAACTCAATCAATTAGAGAAAAAGAATACATTATCTCTTCTTCCACTTTTCTGTTCTATTTAGTCCCAGTAACATCACAGAGCAAGTACAGCCCACAACAGGCAGAGTCAGTGCAGACAGCTTCACTGAAAGGAAAAAGTGACTCAGACACAATAGCAGAGCATGAGCAACAAACATAGGATACTCTCCTAAAGTCCCAGTTTCTGGTAAAGAGGGGACACTGCAATGCAAGGCATTCCATGACCTCTTCTTCATAAAATTACTACTTTCAAGAGACGAAGGCATAGAAGATATATTAACACACAGAAACAGTCACAGAGAGGCAGACAACATAAAAAGACAGAGGAATTAATCCCAAATAAAAGAACAGGAAAAGGCAACAGCCAGACATATAAGTGAAATAGATATAACTAACATGCCTAATACAGAAGTTAAAGCAATGATCATAAAAATACTCAGTGGATTTGATAAAAGAATGGAAGACATACATAAGACCATTAACACAGAGATAAGGAACAATAAAACAGATATAAATCTCAATAAACAAAATGAGAAATATGCTTGGTGGAATTAACAGCAGACTGGAATAAGCAGAGGAATGAATTAGTGACCTAGAACACACAGTAATGGAAAGTAATCAAACTGAACACATGAGAGAAAAAAGAATTATGCCAAATGAGAGTAGACTTAAGGAACTCATTGACTCCATTAAACACAATACCATTCATGTTATAGGGGTCCCTGAAGAAAAAGGGAGAGAAAATGGGGCAGAAATTTATTTGAAGAAGTAATAGCTGAGAATTTCCAAAATCTGGAGAAAAAACCTGGCATCTGGATTCAGGAGGCACAACGAATCTGCATCAAAATCAAAATCATATCCGCACCAAGATATAATTAAATTGGAAAAATATGGTGATCAAGAAAAAAAATACAAGCATCAATACAAAAGAAGACAGTAACATATAAGAGAAAATCCATAACATAATTTTTAAGGAAAAGCTTTCCAAGCCTGAAGGGGCAAGTATGATATATACAAAGTGCTGAATGTGAAAAATCTGCAGCCAAGAATACTCTATCCAGCAAAGATCTCATTCAGAATAGGATACATAGAGTTTCCCAGACAAACAAAAACTAAAGGAGTTCATGACCACTAAACCAACACTGCAAGAAATATTAAAGGGGGTTCTTTGAGTGGAAAGGAGAAAACAAATATGGCAGCATAAAGGTACAAAACACAAAAGCAGTATGATGAATATTTCTGTAAAAAAAAATCAGTCAATAAACTCACAAAATAAAAGCGTGTAAAATATCACAACATACATGTAAGATATGGGGAAAAGAGGAGTAAAGATTGGGTACAAACTTAAATGACAATTAAGTATAGACTGCTATGCAGAAAAGGTTATATAAAACCTAATGGTAACCACATATCAAAAACTACTAATAAATATGAAAGGAATGAAGATAGAAATCCAAATATCACTAAAGAAAATCAGCAAACCATAAAAGAAAGACAAGAAAGGATTAGACAAAGCCTTCAGAAAACAAAACAAAACAAATAATAAAATGACAACAAATACTTATCTATCAATAATTGCTTTAGATATAAATGGATTAAATGTTCCAATCAAAAGACATAGGCTGAGAGAATGGATAAAATAATAATACCCATTTTTATGCTGTCTATAAGAGACTCCTTTTAAACCTAAAATCATCCACAGATTGAAAATGAGGGGATGGTGAAACATCTATCAAATAAATGGATGTCCAAAAAAAAGCTAGAATAACAATACTCACATCACACAAAAGAGACATTTTTTTTTAAGTAGGCTTCACGCCAAGAGTGGACCCTGATGCAGAGCTTGAACTCACAACCCTGAGACCAAGACCTGGCTGATATCAAGGGTTGGATGCTTGGGCCCCTGGGTGGCTCATCTGTTAAGCATCTGACTTCAGCTTAGGTCATTATCTCACAGTTTGTGAGTTTCAGTCCCACATCGCGTGAGCTCGAGCCCCACTTTGGGTGAGGTTGTGCCCCAATTTGGGTGAGCACAAGCCCCACTTTGGGTGAGCATTAGCTCTGGTTTGGGTAAAAACATGAGACCTGGGTGAGCTCACTTCTCTCTCTCTCTCTCTCTCTCTCTGACTCTCACTCACTTGCACCCTCTTTCTCTTAAAAAAAAAAAAAAGAGAGTTGGATGCTTAATGTACAGAGCCACACATATAAGGTGCTCAGGTGCTCCTATATCAGATAAAATAGACGTTAAAGCAAATACTGTAACAAGAAACAAAAATGCTATATACTAACAGAGGGGACAATACAACAAGAAGATATAACAATTGTAAACATTTATGCATCCAACATAGAAGCATCCAAATACATAAAATAGTTAATAACAAACATGAAGGAACTAATTGAGTTTTTAACTTTTTGAGAAACAGAGACAGCATGAGTGGGGAATGGGAAGAGAGAGAGAGGGAGACACAGAATCCAAAGCAAGCTCTAGGCTCTGAACTGACAACACAGAGCCCAACACAGGGCTCTAACTCACAAACCGTGAGGTCATGACCTGAAATGAAATCAGACACTTAGTGGACTGAGCCACCCACAAGCTCCAAGGAACTAATTGATAATAATACAATAATAATAGTGGACTTTCACTCCATTTATCAATGGACTAATCTAAACAGAAAATCCCAAATAAACAACCTAAACTTACACCTAAAGGACGTAGAAAAAGAACAACAAATGAAACCTAAAATCAGCAGAAGGAAGGAAATAATATAGATTAGAGCAAAAATAAACTATAGAAACAAACAAATAAAAATAGAACAGAACAAAGAAACTAGAACTTGTTCCTTGAAAAAATTAATAAAACTGATAAACAGGTAGCCAGATTTGGCAAGAAAAAAAAAGTCCTCAAATAAATAAAATCACAAATGAGAGAGGAGAAATAACAATCAACACCACAGATATCCAAAAAATTATAAGAGAATATTATGAAAAAACTACATACCAACAAATTTGACAACCTAGAAGAAATGGATATATTCTTAGAAATATATAACCTGCAAAACTGAAACAGAAAGAAATAGAAAATTTCAAATAGCAAAGTATTTGAATCAGAAAAAAAAAAAAAAAAAAAAAACTTCCATCAAAGCAAAGCCCAAGGCCAGATAGATTAAGAGGTGAATTCTACCAAAAATTTAAAGAGTTAGTACAAGTCAAGAAAAAGACTCTTAATTATAGAGGACATACAAATGGTTCCCAGAGAGGAGGGAGATGAGGGTATGGGTAAAAGCGTGATGGGGATAAGAAGTGTTCTTGTGATGAAAACAGGATGATGAATGGAAATGTTGAATTATATATTGTACACCTAAAATTAATATAACACTGTATGTTAAGTAACTGGAATTAAACTAAAAACTTAAAAATTAAAAAAAAAATACAGAGTTAATACCTATTGTTCTCAAACTATTCCAAATATCAAAAGGAAGAAAAAATTCCAAATTCATTCCATGAGGCCAACGTTACCCTGATATCAAAATGAGATAAAGACACCATCAAAAAAGAGAACTGAAGGTCAATATCCCTGATGAACATAGATGCAAAAATCCTCAGGAGAATATTAGAAAACCGAATCTAACAATATGTTTAACAAAAATTCTCCATGATTAAATAGGATTTACTCCTGGATTTATTCCCAAATCAATGAAGATGATACATCACATCAATAATAGAAAGGAGAAAAACCATACAATCATTTCAATAGATACTAAAAAAAAGCATTTGACAACGTACCACATCCATTCATGGTAAAAACTCTCAAAAAAATAGTTAGAGGGAACGTATCTCAACATAATAAAGGCCATTGTGAAAATTTCACAGCTAACATCCTCCTTAATGGGGGAAAAGTCTAAGCATTTCCCCTAAGATCTGAAACAAGACAAGGATGTCCACTCTTAATCACTTTTACTTGAAGTTATAGCCACAGAAATCACACAACAAAAAGACATTAAAGGTATCCATATCCATAAGGAAGAAGTAAAACTTTCACTGTTTGCACATGACATGATACTATGTAGAGAAAACCCAAAACACTCCACCAAAAAACTACTAAAACTGCTGAATTTAGTAAAGTCATAGGATACCAAATCATTGTACAGAAAATTATTTTATTTCTATACACTAACAATAAAGCAGCAGAAAAGGAATTTAAGAAAACAATTTCATTTATTTAGTAATATTTTAATTTTATTTAATTTTATTTATTTTTTTTTTCCAACATTTATTTATTTTGGGACAGAGAGAGACAGAGCATGAACGGGGGAGGGGCAGAGAGAGAGGGAGACACAGAATCGGAAACAGGCTCCAGGCTCTGAGCCATCAGCCCAGAGCCCGACGCGGGGCTCGAACTCACGGACCGCGAGATCGTGACCTGAGCTGAAGTCGGACGCTTAACCGACTGCGCCACCCAGGCGCCCCTTAATTTTATTTTTTATTTTTTACAATTTATATCCAAATTAGCATATAGTGCAACAATGATTTCAGGAGTAGATTCTTAGTGCCCATTACCCATTTAGTCCATCCCTCCTACCACAACCCCTCCAGTAACCCTGAGTTAATTCTCCATATTTATGAGTCTCTTCTCTTTTGTCCCCTTCCCTGTTTTCATATTATTGTTGTTTCCCTTCCCTTATGTTCATCTGTTTTGTTTCTTAAAGTCCTCATATGAGTGAAGTCATATGATTTTTGTCTTTCTCTGACTGACTAGTTTCACTTAGCATAATACCCTGCAGTTCCATCCATGTAGTTGCAAATGGCAAGATTTCATTCTTTTTGATTGCTGAGTAATACTCCATTGTGTATATATATATATCACTTCTTCTTTATCCATTCATCTATCCATGGACAGTTGGGCTCTTCCCATACTTTGGCTATAAACCATGGGGGTGCATGTGTCCCTTTGAAACAGCACACCTGTAGCCCTTGGATAAATGACTAATAGTGCAAATGCTGGGTCATGGGTAGTTGTATTTTTAGCTTTTTGAGGAACCTCCATACTGTTTTCCAGAGTGGCTGCACCAGCTTGCATTCCCACCAGCAGTGCAAGAGATCCTCTTTCTCCGTATCCTCACCATCTGTTGTTGCCTGAGTTGTTAATGTTAGCCATTCTGACAGGTGTAAGGTGGTATCTCATTGTGGTTTTGATTTGTATTTCCCTGGTGATGAGTGATGTGGAGCATTTTTTCATGTGTCGGTTGGCCATCTGGATGTCTTCTTTGGAGAAGTGTCTATTCATGTCTTTAGCCCGTTTCTTCACTGGATTATTTGTTTTTGGATGTTGAGTTTGATAAGTTCTTTATAGATTTTAGATACTAGCCCTTTGTCTGATCTGTCGTTTGCAAATATCTTCTCCCATTCTGTAGGTTGCCTTTTAGTTTTGCTGATTGTTTCCTTCGCTGTGTAGAAGACTTTTATTTTGATGAGGTTCCAGTAGTTCATTTTTGCTTTTGTTTGCCTTGCCTCCAGAGACGTGTTGGGTAAGAAGTTGTGGCCAGGATCAAAGAGGTTTTTGCCTGCTTTCTCCTCGAGGATTTTGATGGCTTCTTGCCTGACATTTAGGTCTTTCATCCATTTTGGGTTTATCTTTGTGTATGGTGTAAGAAAGCGGTCCAGGTTCATTCTTCTGCATATCGCTGTCCAGTTTTCCCAGCACCAGTTGCTGAAGAGACTGTCTGTATTCCATTGGATATTCTTTCCTGCTTTGTCAAAGATTATTTGCCCATAGGTTTGTGGGTCCATTTCTGGGTTCTCTATTCTGTTCCATTGATCTGAGTATCTGTTCTTGTGCCAGTACCATACTGTCTTGATGGTTACAGCTTTGTAGTATAGCTTGAAGTCTGGGATCGTGATGCTTTGTTTTTTGTTGCTGTTGTTGTTGTTGTTTGTTTTGTTGTTGTTGTTGTTGTTCAAGATTGCTTTGGCTATTCGGGGTCTTTCCTGCTTCCATACAAATTTTAGGATTATTTGTTCTAGCTCTGTGAAGAATTCTGGTGTTATTTTGATAGGGATTACAATGAATATGTAGATTGTTTTGTGTAGTATCGACACTTTAACAATATTTGTTCTTCCTATCCAGGAGAATGGAATCTTTTTCCATTTTTTTGTGTCTTCTTCAATTTCTTTTATAAGCTTTCTAAGTTTATGTTTATGTCTAGTTTTTAGAGTACAGATTTTTCACCTCTGGTGAGATTTATTCCCTAACCACCTATTTGGTTAGATTTTTTGTGCAACTGTAAATGGGATCAATTCCTTGATTTCTCTCTCTGTTGATTCCTTGTTGTTGTATAGGAATGCAACTGATTTCTGTGCATTGATTTTATATCCTGTAACTTTGCTGAATTCATGAATGAATTCTAGCAGTTTTTTGGTGGAATCTTTTGGGTTTTCCAAATAGAGTATCATGTCATCTGTGAAGAGTGAACGTTTGACCACTTCCTGGTCTATTTGAATGCCTTTTATTTCTTTGTGTTGTCTGATTGCAGAGGCTAAGACATGATACTATGTAGAGAAAACCCATGTAAAAGAACAATGGCAAGAGGGGACATCCCTGTCTTGTTCCTGACCTTATGGGGGAAAGCTCTCAGTTTTTCCCCATTGAGGATGATATTAGCATTCGGTCGTTCATATATGGCTTTTATGATCTTGAGGTATGCTCCTTCTATCCCTAGTTTTCTGAGGGTTTTTATCAAATAAGGATGCATTTTGTCAAATGCTTTCTCTGCATCTGTTGAGAGGATCATGTGGTTCTTGTCCTTTCTTTTAGTGATGTGATAAATTACATTAATTGTTTTGCAGATATTGAACCAGCCCTGCATCCCAGGTGTAAATCTCACTTTGTCGTGGTGAATAATTTTTTTAATGTTTGTTGGATCCGGTTGGCTAATATATTGTTGAGGATTTTTGCATCCATGTTCATCAGGGAAATTGGTCTATAATTCTCCTTTTTAGTGGAGTCTCCATCTGGTTTTGGAATCAAGGTAATTATGGCCTTATAGCAAGAGTTTGGAAGTTTTCCTTCCATTTCTTTTTCTTTCTTTTTTTTTTTTTTTTTTTTTGGAACAGCTTCAAGAGAATAGGTGTTAAATCTTCCTTAAATGTTTGGTAGAATTCCCCTGGGAAGCTATCTGGCCCTGGACACTTGTTTTTTGACAGATTTTTGATTACTAATTTGATTTCCTTACTGGTTGTGAGTCTGTTCAAATTTTCTATTTCTTCCTGTTTCAGTTTTGGTAGTGCATGTTTCTAGGAATTTGTCCATCTCTTCCAGATTGCCCATTTTATTGGCGTATAATTGCTTATAATATTCTCTTATTATTGTTTTTATTTCTGCTGTGTTGGTTGTGATCTCTCCTCTTTCATTCTTGATTTTATTAATTTGGGTCCTTTCCTTTTTCTTTTTGATCAAACTGGCTGGTGGTTTATCAATTTTGTTAATTCTCTCAAAGAACCAGCTTCTGGTTACATTGATCTGTTCTACTGTGGTTTTTTTTTGTTGTTGTTTTTGTTTTTGGTTTTTTTGGGTTTTTTTTTTTTTTTGGTTTTGATAGCATTAATTTCTGCTCTAATCTTTATTATTTCCTGTCTTCTGCTTGTTTTGGGTTTTCTTTGCTGTTCTCTTTCCAGGTCCTTAAGGTGTAAGGTTAGGTTGTATATCTGAGATCTTTCTTTCTTTTTTAGGAAGGCCTAGATTGCTAGATACTTTCCTCTTCTGCCCACTTTTGCTGTGTCCCAGAGGTTTTGGGTTGTGGTGTTATCATTTTCATTGACTTCCATATACTTAATTTCCTCTTTAACTGCTTGGTTAGCCCATTCATTCTTTACTAAGATGTTCTTCATTCTCCAAGTATTTAACTTTCCAATTTTTTTCTTGTGTTTAATTTCTAGTTTCATAGTGTTTTGGTCTGAATATATGCACGGTATGCTTTTGATCCTTTTGTACTTGCTTAGGGCTGATTTGTTTCGCAGCATATGGCCTATTCTGGAGAATGTTCCATGTGCACTGGAGAAGAATGTATATTCTGATGTTTTAGGATGAAATGTTCTGAATTTATCTGTTATGTACATCTGGTACAGTGGGTCATTCAAAGCCATTGTTTACTTGTTGGTTTTTTGATTAGAGGATCTGTCCATTGCTGTGGGGTTTTAAAGTCTCCTACTATTACAGTATTACTATCAATCAGATTCTTTATGTTTGTGATTGATTTATATATTTGGGTGCTGCCACATTTGGCATGAAATGTTTACAATTGTTAGGTCTTCTTTGTGGATAGACTCCTTGATTATGATATAATGCCTTTCTGCATCTCTTGATACAGTCTTTATTTTAAAGTATAGGTTGTCTGAAATAAGTATGGCTACTCTAGTTTTGTTGACCATTAGCATTGTGCGTAAGTTGTATCTGCTTGAAACTTTTGTCTGCATGAAACCAGGTGCTACTTGAAATCTGGACTCCCCCACAGTGTGGCTTCACCGAGTCGAGTGTAGGGCCCCATCCCCGTAGACCCCCGCATGTGTCTTCAGACACTCGTGACTGAGTGAAACTTGATGTTCGGTCGGTAAAAGACTGTTTCCTCACAGTGTGGTTTTACAGAGCTGCCTCTACGGCACCTCCGGTGTGGGCCCTGCGTGGTTTTCAGACCCTCCTTGCAGTGAGTCAGCCACAGAGCTGAGTATCACAGAGCTGAGCGTGTGACCCTTCCCTCGCAGTTGCCCGCCCGCGTTTTCAAGCACGGCTGGCTTAGAGAAACAAGAGGTTGCTCGAAGGATGGATTCCCCGCAGAACTGCCGGACAGACGCGAGTGTCGGGCACTTTCTGCATAGGCCCCACCCACACCAGCTTCCCAGCTCTTGGAACGTGGTGACACAAGCTGTCAGCTGAAAGAGCTTTTCCTCACAATGTGGTGTCACAGAGTTGAGTGCCTGTGGCACTCTCCTTGTAGGCCTCGCAAAGGTTTGCAACCACTTCTAACTGAGTGAAACGAGATGGTTGAAAGACGGCTTCCACAAGCTGGTCCCTTGAAAGACGGTTTCCTCTCTGTCACGGGTCACAGAGGTGAGTCTAGTGCACTTTCCACCGAGGCCCCGTATCAGTTTCAAAAGTCTCAGTAAACTGAAGTGAAACCCGATGTCCGTTGGGAAGATCCTCCTGTCACCACATCGTTGTTTTCGGGGTTGAGCCGATGCCTCTTTCTCCGTGTGGGCTCGCCTAGGTTGTCAAACACTTCTCCCTTAGGGAAACCAGATGTTCGCTGAAAGACGGTTCGGTTTGCCCACCAAGAGCTGTGCTCTTTGGCACAGCTGCGCGCATGGCTCTATCCCCCAAGGCACCGCCCGTGGCGTCAAACGCTTGGTAACTCAGCGAAACTTGGTGGGAGCTGAAAGGTGGTTCCCCCGCAATGTTGTCGAACACAGTTGAGTGCACGGCCCTCTCGACGTAGGCCCCGCATGGCTTTCAGACACGACTACTGTCGTGAAACGAGAGGTTCGTTGCAAGATGGTTCCCCGCCCTCCGCCCCCCCCCCCCCCCACGGAGCTGTATTCACAGAGCCGAGTACCTGGCAACGTCCCTGAGTTACATGGCTGCCCGCAAGGGCTTTCGAACAGTACTAACGTAGCGAACGAAGATGTTGCCTGGGAAGACGGACGGCCGCAGTGTCCCTAGACAGGAAGGGAGCGTAGGGCACTTTCTGCATCGGCCCCGCCTAAGTTTGCAAACACGTCGCACGTGGTGTGCCAGGATGTTCGTTGAAAGATCTTTTCAACACGCCGTGGTTTGTTTCACGCTTGCGAATGTGGCCCTGTCCCTGTGAGCCTCGCCTAGGTTTCCAGACACTTCTAACTTGGTGGAGCCAGAAGTCAGTTGGAAGCCTGTTTCCCCCGTGTTCTTTCACAGAGTTGAGGACATGGCACGTTCTGCTCAGACGCCGCACAGGTTTTCAAACACGGCAATCTTCGTGAAACCGGGTGTCACTTGAAAGATGGCTCCCCCACAGTGTGGTCTCACAGAGTTGAGTACGCGGCCCGTTCCGAATAGCACCCGCATGGGTGGTCCCACACGTCTAACTTCCTGAGGCAAGATGTGGGCTGAAACCCGGTCTCCCCCAAATGCTCTTTGACCCTATGGGAGTACAATGGCACTTTTCGCCTAAGCCCCGCACGGGGGGGGGGGGGTCAAGGGGGTCAAACGATTCGAACTCTGTGAGGCGAGGTGGCAGTCGAAAGATGGTTGCAGCTCAGCGTCGTTTCACCAAGTGGAGTGTATGGGACTGTCCGCGTAGGTCGCTCATGGGTTTTCGAACACTTCTACGTCTGTGAAGCGAGACGTAGACTGAAAGATGGCTGGCTGCGCCACCGTTTTTTCCCGGAGTAGACTGGAAGGCACTTCCCCTGTAGCTTCTGCATAGGGTTTTCAAACCCTTGGGACAAGTGACCCCAGAAGTTATTTGAGAGACGGTTTGAGCACAGTCAGTGTTGGTTGCGAAAGTTGAGGACGTGACACTTTCTGTGTAGAACCCGCAGAGCTCTGCAGCCACTTCTGCCTCCGTGAAACGAGAAGTCAGGCGAGAGATGAATTCCCCCTCGGTGTTGTTACACGGCGTTGGCTCGATGGCACTTGGTAGGCCCCACATGGATTTTCAAACGCTTCTAACTTTGTGAAACGGGATGACAGTTGCACGCTGATTCCACCACAGCGTTGTTCACCTAGTTGCGTGCGTGGCACTTTTCCGCCGAGGCCGCGCCTACGTATCAATCCCTTCTCAGTGAGCGAGAACGACGTCAGCTGCAAGATGGCTTTCCAAGTGTTGTGCCACGGAGGGGAGTACATTGCAGTGTCCGCACGGGCCGCGTCGAGCTGCCATACCATCTACCTTAGCGAAAGCGAACGTCACTTGAAAGGTCTTCTCATCACAATGTGGGTTTCTTAGAGTTGAGTATACATGGCACTTTCCTTGTAGGCCTCGCATAGGTTTTCAACCACTTGCAGCTTTGCGAAGCCAGATGCGGCACCAGATGGTTTCCCCCACAGTGTTGTTTGACAGAGTGGCGCCTGCGGCAGTGTCCGCCTAGGCACCGCATGTGTCTTCAAACACTTGCAACTTATTGAAACCTGACGTGAGGTGAAAGGGTTCTGTTTCACAGAGTTGAGTGTATGGCACTTCCCGCGTCGGCCCCGCATCGAGTTTCCGGCGCTTCCGACTTCGTGGAAAGAGATGAGAGTTGAAAGGTGGTGTCACCACAGCGTTAGATCACGCAGTTGAGAGTCTGGCACTCTTCCGCATTAAGGCCTGCGTAGTTTGCGAGCGAGAGTTTAGCTTCGTGAAACCGGACGCTAGTGGAAAGACGGTTTCGCCGAACTTTCCCCCCCTCCCCTGCCCTCCCCCAGAGTCGAGGGTATGGCACCTTGTGGGGAGGCCTCGCAGTGGTGTCCCAACCCTTCTTACTTAGAGGAAGCAGATGTCCGTCGAACGATGCTTTACCGACAGTGTCGTTTCCCAGAGTTCAGTGTATGGCACTTGCCTTGCAGGCCCCGCATAAGTTCGCGGACACTTCTTCCCTCAGGGAAACAAGCGGTTCGTCGAAAGAGGGGATACCCCACAGCGTTTCTGAGAGTTGAGTGTGTGACCCGTTCGGGGTAGGCCCCGCGTTGGTTTTCAAAGGCAGGTCACGTAGGGAAAGGAGACCCTCGGTTGACTGACAGGTTCCCCTACAGTGCTGCTTCAGAGTTGAGTGTAGGCAACCTTCCTGCCTGGGCTCCGCAGGAGTTTTCAGAAACTGCTGAGTGAGTGAAAGGAGACGTTAGTTGCAAGATGGTTTCCCCACAGTGATTCGCAGCGCGGAGCCTAGGGAACGTACCGCCTGGGCCCCGGATAGTGTGCAAACACCTTGTCTGCTGGTGAAGTGCAGCCGCTGTGAGTTGAAAGAGCGTTTCCCCAGAGTGATTCCCGGAGCTGAGCCCAGGGCCCTTTCGGGGTAGGCCCCGCCTTGGTTTTTCAAGCAAGGCTTGGTGAAAAGAGAGGCTAGTGGAAGGACGGTTTCCCCAAAGTGCTGCATGAGAGAGTTGAGTCCATGGAACTTGCCGCAGTCTCCGCCATGGTTTCCAAACACTTCTAACTTAGTGAGATGAGACTTTCGTTGAAACACGGTTTCGCCCTCTGTCACGATGCTCTTTGACAGAGTTGCGTATAACTGGCACTCTCCGCATGGGTTCGCGAACCATGCCCACTTTGTGACTCGCGGTGGTAGTTGAAAGAGGGTGTCCCTTCCGTGTCGTTTCACCAAGTTGAGTCTTTGGCACTTGCCCCGTAAGTGGCGCACGGGTTTTCAAACACTTGTAACCACGTGAAACGAGGGGCTACTTGACAGAGGAAGCCCCCCACAGGGTTGCTATTAGCAGGGTTGACTGTGATACAGAGTGGACAGCACGTTGGCTGTAGGCCCCGCCTGGGTTTTCCGGCGCGTCTGACTTTGTGAAACGAGACGGTCGTTGAAAGACGGTTTCCCCCACAGTGTTGTTTGCCAGAGTGGAGCCTGTGGCGCTCTCGGCCTAGGCGCCGCACGTGCTTTCAAACACCTGCGACTTACTGAAACCTGACGTTGGGCGAAAGATTGTTTACCCAGGGTTTCGTTTAACAGACCTGAGTCTGGGCGTGTGGCACTTTCCCGGTAGGCCCCGCGTAGTTTTCAAATACTCCTAACGTAGGGAAACAAGAGTGTGTGTCGTTGGAAGATGATGCTTTTCTCGCCGAGGTGTCTCCCGGAGCTGAGGCTACTGCACTTCCCTCACGGTATCCAGGGATGGGTCTTCAGACAGTTGTGGCTTTGGGAAACGAGGCGAGAGTTGAAAGACGGTCTCCCCGCGGTGTTGTTTGACAGAGGTGAGCCCGCGGCACTCTGCGCCTAGGCCACCGCACGTGTTTTCAGACACCGGCAACTCATGGAAACCTGACGTTGGGCGAGAGGTGGTTTACCCGGAGTTCCGTTTCACCGAGTCGAGCGTATGGCACTTTCCCTGGAGGCCCCGCGTAGTTTTCAGACACCACTAACGTAGTGACACAAGAATTCAGTTGGAAGGTGCTTTTCTCGCCCAGCTGTCTCCCAGAGCTGAGGATACTGCTCTTCCCTCGTGGTTTTCCTGCACGGGTTCTCAAACAGGACCAACTCACCGAAGCAAGATGCTCTGTGAGGAGGGATTCCCCCACAGACTTGTCTGACAGACTCCAGTGAACGGCGCTTTCTGCCTAGGCCCCGCATGGGTTTTCAGGCACCTGTGAGTGGAGCCAGAGGTTAGGCGACAGACCCGTCCACCCATCGTGCGGCGTCCCAGAGTTGAAGTGTACGGCGCCTTCCCGGTAGGCCTCGTTATAGGTTTGGAAACCCTTCTAAGGTAGTGCAAGCAGAGGCTAGTTGAAAGGCAGCCTCACCACAGTGTTCCTTCACAGAGCTGACTACACGCCACACACTGTGCGTAGGCGCTGCGTAAGTTGTATCTGCTTGAAACTTTTGTCTGCGTGAAACCAGGTGCTACTTGAAATCTGGACTCCCCCACAGTGTGGCTTCACCGAGTCGAGTGTAGGGCCCCATCCCCGTAGACCCCCGCATGTGTCTTCAGACACTCGTGACTGAGTGAAACTTGATGTTCGGTCGGTAAAAGACTGTTTCCCCACAGTGTGGTTTTACAGAGCTGCCTCTACGGCACCTCCGGTGTGGGCCCTGCGTGGTTTTCAGACCCTCCTTGCAGTGAGTCAGCCACAGAGCTGAGTATCACAGAGCTGAGCGTGTGACCCTTCCCTCGCAGTTGCCCGCCCGCGTTTTCAAGCACGGCTGGCTTAGAGAAACAAGAGGTTGCTCGAAGGATGGATTCCCCGCAGAACTGCCGGACAGACGCGAGTGTCGGGCACTTTCTGCATAGGCCCCACCCACACCGGCTTCCCAGCTCTTGGAACGTGGTGACACAAGCCGTCAGCTGAAAGAGCTTTTCCTCACAATGTGGTGTCACAGAGTTGAGTGCCTGTGGCACTCTCCTTGTAGGCCTCGCAAAGGTTTGCAACCACTTCTAACTGAGTGAAACGAGATGGTTGAAAGACGGCTTCCACAAGCTGGTCCCTTGAAAGACGGTTTCCTCTCTGTCACGGGTCACAGAGGTGAGTCTAGTGCACTTTCCACCGAGGCCCCGTATCAGTTTCAAAAGTCTCAGTAAACTGAAGTGAAACCCGATGTCCGTTGGGAAGATCCTCCTGTCACCACATCGTTGTTTTCGGGGTTGAGCCGATGCCTCTTTCTCCGTGTGGGCTCGCCTAGGTTGTCAAACACTTCTCCCTTAGGGAAACCAGATGTTCGCTGAAAGACGGTTCGGTTTGCCCACCAAGAGCTGTGCTCTTTGGCACAGCTGCGCGCATGGCTCTATCCCCCAAGGCACCGCCCGTGGCGTCAAACGCTTGGTAACTCAGCGAAACTTGGTGGGAGCTGAAAGGTGGTTCCCCCGCAATGTTGTCGAACACAGTTGAGTGCACGGCCCTCTCGACGTAGGCCCCGCATGGCTTTCAGACACGACTACTGTCGTGAAACGAGAGGTTCGTTGCAAGATGGTTCCCCGCCCTCCGCCCCCCCCCCCCCCCACGGAGCTGTATTCACAGAGCCGAGTACCTGGCAACGTCCCTGAGTTACATGGCTGCCCGCAAGGGCTTTCGAACAGTACTAACGTAGCGAACGAAGATGTTGCCTGGGAAGACGGACGGCCGCAGTGTCCCTAGACAGGAAGGGAGCGTAGGGCACTTTCTGCATCGGCCCCGCCTAAGTTTGCAAACACGTCGCACGTGGTGTGCCAGGATGTTCGTTGAAAGATCTTTTCAACACGCCGTGGTTTGTTTCACGCTTGCGAATGTGGCCCTGTCCCTGTGAGCCTCGCCTAGGTTTCCAGACACTTCTAACTTGGTGGAGCCAGAAGTCAGTTGGAAGCCTGTTTCCCCCGTGTTCTTTCACAGAGTTGAGGACATGGCACGTTCTGCTCAGACGCCGCACAGGTTTTCAAACACGGCAATCTTCGTGAAACCGGGTGTCACTTGAAAGATGGCTCCCCCACAGTGTGGTCTCACAGAGTTGAGTACGCGGCCCGTTCCGAATAGCACCCGCATGGGTGGTCCCACACGTCTAACTTCCTGAGGCAAGATGTGGGCTGAAACCCGGTCTCCCCCAAATGCTCTTTGACCCTATGGGAGTACAATGGCACTTTTCGCCTAAGCCCCGCACCGGGGGGGGGGGGGGGTCAAGGGGGTCAAACGATTCGAACTCTGTGAGGCGAGGTGGCAGTCGAAAGATGGTTGCAGCTCAGCGTCGTTTCACCAAGTGGAGTGTATGGGACTGTCCGCGTAGGTCGCTCATGGGTTTTCGAACACTTCTACGTCTGTGAAGCGAGACGTAGACTGAAAGATGGCTGGCTGCGCCACCGTTTTTTCCCGGAGTAGACTGGAAGGCACTTCCCCTGTAGCTTCTGCATAGGGTTTTCAAACCCTTGGGACAAGTGACCCCAGAAGTTATTTGAGAGACGGTTTGAGCACAGTCAGTGTTGGTTGCGAAAGTTGAGGACGTGACACTTTCTGTGTAGAACCCGCAGAGCTCTGCAGCCACTTCTGCCTCCGTGAAACGAGAAGTCAGGCGAGAGATGAATTCCCCCTCGGTGTTGTTACACGGCGTTGGCTCGATGGCACTTGGTAGGCCCCACATGGATTTTCAAACGCTTCTAACTTTGTGAAACGGGATGACAGTTGCACGCTGATTCCACCACAGCGTTGTTCACCTAGTTGCGTGCGTGGCACTTTTCCGCCGAGGCCGCGCCTACGTATCAATCCCTTCTCAGTGAGCGAGAACGACGTCAGCTGCAAGATGGCTTTCCAAGTGTTGTGCCACGGAGGGGAGTACATTGCAGTGTCCGCACGGGCCGCGTCGAGCTGCCATACCATCTACCTTAGCGAAAGCGAACGTCACTTGAAAGGTCTTCTCATCACAATGTGGGTTTCTTAGAGTTGAGTATACATGGCACTTTCCTTGTAGGCCTCGCATAGGTTTTCAACCACTTGCAGCTTTGCGAAGCCAGATGCGGCACCAGATGGTTTCCCCCACAGTGTTGTTTGACAGAGTGGCGCCTGCGGCAGTGTCCGCCTAGGCACCGCATGTGTCTTCAAACACTTGCAACTTATTGAAACCTGACGTGAGGTGAAAGGGTTCTGTTTCACAGAGTTGAGTGTATGGCACTTCCCGCGTCGGCCCCGCATCGAGTTTCCGGCGCTTCCGACTTCGTGGAAAGAGATGAGAGTTGAAAGGTGGTGTCACCACAGCGTTAGATCACGCAGTTGAGAGTCTGGCACTCTTCCGCATTAAGGCCTGCGTAGTTTGCGAGCGAGAGTTTAGCTTCGTGAAACCGGACGCTAGTGGAAAGACGGTTTCGCCGAACTTTCCCCCCCTCCCCTGCCCTCCCCCAGAGTCGAGGGTATGGCACCTTGTGGGGAGGCCTCGCAGTGGTGTCCCAACCCTTCTTACTTAGAGGAAGCAGATGTCCGTCGAACGATGCTTTACCGACAGTGTCGTTTCCCAGAGTTCAGTGTATGGCACTTGCCTTGCAGGCCCCGCATAAGTTCGCGGACACTTCTTCCCTCAGGGAAACAAGCGGTTCGTCGAAAGAGGGGATACCCCACAGCGTTTCTGAGAGTTGAGTGTGTGACCCGTTCGGGGTAGGCCCCGCGTTGGTTTTCAAAGGCAGGTCACGTAGGGAAAGGAGACCCTCGGTTGACTGACAGGTTCCCCTACAGTGCTGCTTCAGAGTTGAGTGTAGGCAACCTTCCTGCCTGGGCTCCGCAGGAGTTTTCAGAAACTGCTGAGTGAGTGAAAGGAGACGTTAGTTGCAAGATGGTTTCCCCACAGTGATTCGCAGCGCGGAGCCTAGGGAACGTACCGCCTGGGCCCCGGATAGTGTGCAAACACCTTGTCTGCTGGTGAAGTGCAGCCGCTGTGAGTTGAAAGAGCGTTTCCCCAGAGTGATTCCCGGAGCTGAGCCCAGGGCCCTTTCGGGGTAGGCCCCGCCTTGGTTTTTCAAGCAAGTCTTGGTGAAAAGAGAGGCTAGTGGAAGGACGGTTTCCCCAAAGTGCTGCATGAGAGAGTTGAGTCCATGGAACTTGCCGCAGTCTCCGCCATGGTTTCCAAACACTTCTAACTTAGTGAGATGAGACTTTCGTTGAAACACGGTTTCGCCCTCTGTCACGATGCTCTTTGACAGAGTTGCGTATAACTGGCACTCTCCGCATGGGTTCGCGAACCATGCCCACTTTGTGACTCGCGGTGGTAGTTGAAAGAGGGTGTCCCTTCCGTGTCGTTTCACCAAGTTGAGTCTTTGGCACTTGCCCCGTAAGTGGCGCACGGGTTTTCAAACACTTGTAACCACGTGAAACGAGGGGCTACTTGACAGAGGAAGCCCCCCACAGGGTTGCTATTAGCAGGGTTGACTGTGATACAGAGTGGACAGCACGTTGGCTGTAGGCCCCGCCTGGGTTTTCCGGCGCGTCTGACTTTGTGAAACGAGACGGTCGTTGAAAGACGGTTTCCCCCACAGTGTTGTTTGCCAGAGTGGAGCCTGTGGCGCTCTCGGCCTAGGCGCCGCACGTGCTTTCAAACACCTGCGACTTACTGAAACCTGACGTTGGGCGAAAGATTGTTTACCCAGGGTTTCGTTTAACAGACCTGAGTCTGGGCGTGTGGCACTTTCCCGGTAGGCCCCGCGTAGTTTTCAAATACTCCTAACGTAGGGAAACAAGAGTGTGTGTCGTTGGAAGATGATGCTTTTCTCGCCGAGGTGTCTCCCGGAGCTGAGGCTACTGCACTTCCCTCACGGTATCCAGGGATGGGTCTTCAGACAGTTGTGGCTTTGGGAAACGAGGCGAGAGTTGAAAGACGGTCTCCCCGCGGTGTTGTTTGACAGAGGTGAGCCCGCGGCACTCTGCGCCTAGGCCACCGCACGTGTTTTCAGACACCGGCAACTCATGGAAACCTGACGTTGGGCGAGAGGTGGTTTACCCGGAGTTCCGTTTCACCGAGTCGAGCGTATGGCACTTTCCCTGGAGGCCCCGCGTAGTTTTCAGACACCACTAACGTAGTGACACAAGAATTCAGTTGGAAGGTGCTTTTCTCGCCCAGCTGTCTCCCAGAGCTGAGGATACTGCTCTTCCCTCGTGGTTTTCCCGCACGGGTTCTCAAACAGGACCAACTCACCGAAGCAAGATGCTCTGTGAGGAGGGATTCCCCCACAGACTTGTCTGACAGACTCCAGTGAACGGCGCTTTCTGCCTAGGCCCCGCATGGGTTTTCAGGCACCTGTGAGTGGAGCCAGAGGTTAGGCGACAGACCCGTCCACCCATCGTGCGGCGTCCCAGAGTTGAAGTGTACGGCGCCTTCCCGGTAGGCCTCGTTATAGGTTTGGAAACCCTTCTAAGGTAGTGCAAGCAGAGGCTAGTTGAAAGGCAGCCTCACCACAGTGTTCCTTCACAGAGCTGACTACACGCCACACACTGTGCGTAGGCGCTGCGTAAGTTGTATCTGCTTGAAACTTTTGTCTGCGTGAAACCAGGTGCTACTTGAAATCTGGACTCCCCCACAGTGTGGCTTCACCGAGTCGAGTGTAGGGCCCCACCCCGTAGACCCCCGCATGTGTCTTCAGACACTCGTGACTGAGTGAAACTTGATGTTCGGTCGGTAAAAGACTGTTTCCCCACAGTGTGGTTTTACAGAGCTGCCTCTACGGCACCTCCGGTGTGGGCCCTGCGTGGTTTTCAGACCCTCCTTGCAGTGAGTCAGCCACAGAGCTGAGTATCACAGAGCTGAGCGTGTGACCCTTCCCTCGCAGTTGCCCGCCCGCGTTTTCAAGCACGGCTGGCTTAGAGAAACAAGAGGTTGCTCGAAGGATGGATTCCCCGCAGAACTGCCGGACAGACGCGAGTGTCGGGCACTTTCTGCATAGGCCCCACCCACACCGGCTTCCCAGCTCTTGGAACGTGGTGACACAAGCCGTCAGCTGAAAGAGCTTTTCCTCACAATGTGGTGTCACAGAGTTGAGTGCCTGTGGCACTCTCCTTGTAGGCCTCGCAAAGGTTTGCAACCACTTCTAACTGAGTGAAACGAGATGGTTGAAAGACGGCTTCCACAAGCTGGTCCCTTGAAAGACGGTTTCCTCTCTGTCACGGGTCACAGAGGTGAGTCTAGTGCACTTTCCACCGAGGCCCCGTATCAGTTTCAAAAGTCTCAGTAAACTGAAGTGAAACCCGATGTCCGTTGGGAAGATCCTCCTGTCACCACATCGTTGTTTTCGGGGTTGAGCCGATGCCTCTTTCTCCGTGTGGGCTCGCCTAGGTTGTCAAACACTTCTCCCTTAGGGAAACCAGATGTTCGCTGAAAGACGGTTCGGTTTGCCCACCAAGAGCTGTGCTCTTTGGCACAGCTGCGCGCATGGCTCTATCCCCCAAGGCACCGCCCGTGGCGTCAAACGCTTGGTAACTCAGCGAAACTTGGTGGGAGCTGAAAGGTGGTTCCCCCGCAATGTTGTCGAACACAGTTGAGTGCACGGCCCTCTCGACGTAGGCCCCGCATGGCTTTCAGACACGACTACTGTCGTGAAACGAGAGGTTCGTTGCAAGATGGTTCCCCGCCCTCCGCCCCCCCCCCCCCCACGGAGCTGTATTCACAGAGCCGAGTACCTGGCAACGTCCCTGAGTTACATGGCTGCCCGCAAGGGCTTTCGAACAGTACTAACGTAGCGAACGAAGATGTTGCCTGGGAAGACGGACGGCCGCAGTGTCCCTAGACAGGAAGGGAGCGTAGGGCACTTTCTGCATCGGCCCCGCCTAAGTTTGCAAACACGTCGCACGTGGTGTGCCAGGATGTTCGTTGAAAGATCTTTTCAACACGCCGTGGTTTGTTTCACGCTTGCGAATGTGGCCCTGTCCCTGTGAGCCTCGCCTAGGTTTCCAGACACTTCTAACTTGGTGGAGCCAGAAGTCAGTTGGAAGCCTGTTTCCCCCGTGTTCTTTCACAGAGTTGAGGACATGGCACGTTCTGCTCAGACGCCGCACAGGTTTTCAAACACGGCAATCTTCGTGAAACCGGGTGTCACTTGAAAGATGGCTCCCCCACAGTGTGGTCTCACAGAGTTGAGTACGCGGCCCGTTCCGAATAGCACCCGCATGGGTGGTCCCACACGTCTAACTTCCTGAGGCAAGATGTGGGCTGAAACCCGGTCTCCCCCAAATGCTCTTTGACCCTATGGGAGTACAATGGCACTTTTCGCCTAAGCCCCGCACGGGGGGGGGGGGGGTCAAGGGGGTCAAACGATTCGAACTCTGTGAGGCGAGGTGGCAGTCGAAAGATGGTTGCAGCTCAGCGTCGTTTCACCAAGTGGAGTGTATGGGACTGTCCGCGTAGGTCGCTCATGGGTTTTCGAACACTTCTACGTCTGTGAAGCGAGACGTAGACTGAAAGATGGCTGGCTGCGCCACCGTTTTTTCCCGGAGTAGACTGGAAGGCACTTCCCCTGTAGCTTCTGCATAGGGTTTTCAAACCCTTGGGACAAGTGACCCCAGAAGTTATTTGAGAGACGGTTTGAGCACAGTCAGTGTTGGTTGCGAAAGTTGAGGACGTGACACTTTCTGTGTAGAACCCGCAGAGCTCTGCAGCCACTTCTGCCTCCGTGAAACGAGAAGTCAGGCGAGAGATGAATTCCCCCTCGGTGTTGTTACACGGCGTTGGCTCGATGGCACTTGGTAGGCCCCACATGGATTTTCAAACGCTTCTAACTTTGTGAAACGGGATGACAGTTGCACGCTGATTCCACCACAGCGTTGTTCACCTAGTTGCGTGCGTGGCACTTTTCCGCCGAGGCCGCGCCTACGTATCAATCCCTTCTCAGTGAGCGAGAACGACGTCAGCTGCAAGATGGCTTTCCAAGTGTTGTGCCACGGAGGGGAGTACATTGCAGTGTCCGCACGGGCCGCGTCGAGCTGCCATACCATCTACCTTAGCGAAAGCGAACGTCACTTGAAAGGTCTTCTCATCACAATGTGGGTTTCTTAGAGTTGAGTATACATGGCACTTTCCTTGTAGGCCTCGCATAGGTTTTCAACCACTTGCAGCTTTGCGAAGCCAGATGCGGCACCAGATGGTTTCCCCCACAGTGTTGTTTGACAGAGTGGCGCCTGCGGCAGTGTCCGCCTAGGCACCGCATGTGTCTTCAAACACTTGCAACTTATTGAAACCTGACGTGAGGTGAAAGGGTTCTGTTTCACAGAGTTGAGTGTATGGCACTTCCCGCGTCGGCCCCGCATCGAGTTTCCGGCGCTTCCGACTTCGTGGAAAGAGATGAGAGTTGAAAGGTGGTGTCACCACAGCGTTAGATCACGCAGTTGAGAGTCTGGCACTCTTCCGCATTAAGGCCTGCGTAGTTTGCGAGCGAGAGTTTAGCTTCGTGAAACCGGACGCTAGTGGAAAGACGGTTTCGCCGAACTTTCCCCCCCTCCCCTGCCCTCCCCCAGAGTCGAGGGTATGGCACCTTGTGGGGAGGCCTCGCAGTGGTGTCCCAACCCTTCTTACTTAGAGGAAGCAGATGTCCGTCGAACGATGCTTTACCGACAGTGTCGTTTCCCAGAGTTCAGTGTATGGCACTTGCCTTGCAGGCCCCGCATAAGTTCGCGGACACTTCTTCCCTCAGGGAAACAAGCGGTTCGTCGAAAGAGGGGATACCCCACAGCGTTTCTGAGAGTTGAGTGTGTGACCCGTTCGGGGTAGGCCCCGCGTTGGTTTTCAAAGGCAGGTCACGTAGGGAAAGGAGACCCTCGGTTGACTGACAGGTTCCCCTACAGTGCTGCTTCAGAGTTGAGTGTAGGCAACCTTCCTGCCTGGGCTCCGCAGGAGTTTTCAGAAACTGCTGAGTGAGTGAAAGGAGACGTTAGTTGCAAGATGGTTTCCCCACAGTGATTCGCAGCGCGGAGCCTAGGGAACGTACCGCCTGGGCCCCGGATAGTGTGCAAACACCTTGTCTGCTGGTGAAGTGCAGCCGCTGTGAGTTGAAAGAGCGTTTCCCCAGAGTGATTCCCGGAGCTGAGCCCAGGGCCCTTTCGGGGTAGGCCCCGCCTTGGTTTTTCAAGCAAGGCTTGGTGAAAAGAGAGGCTAGTGGAAGGACGGTTTCCCCAAAGTGCTGCATGAGAGAGTTGAGTCCATGGAACTTGCCGCAGTCTCCGCCATGGTTTCCAAACACTTCTAACTTAGTGAGATGAGACTTTCGTTGAAACACGGTTTCGCCCTCTGTCACGATGCTCTTTGACAGAGTTGCGTATAACTGGCACTCTCCGCATGGGTTCGCGAACCATGCCCACTTTGTGACTCGCGGTGGTAGTTGAAAGAGGGTGTCCCTTCCGTGTCGTTTCACCAAGTTGAGTCTTTGGCACTTGCCCCGTAAGTGGCGCACGGGTTTTCAAACACTTGTAACCACGTGAAACGAGGGGCTACTTGACAGAGGAAGCCCCCCACAGGGTTGCTATTAGCAGGGTTGACTGTGATACAGAGTGGACAGCACGTTGGCTGTAGGCCCCGCCTGGGTTTTCCGGCGCGTCTGACTTTGTGAAACGAGACGGTCGTTGAAAGACGGTTTCCCCCACAGTGTTGTTTGCCAGAGTGGAGCCTGTGGCGCTCTCGGCCTAGGCGCCGCACGTGCTTTCAAACACCTGCGACTTACTGAAACCTGACGTTGGGCGAAAGATTGTTTACCCAGGGTTTCGTTTAACAGACCTGAGTCTGGGCGTGTGGCACTTTCCCGGTAGGCCCCGCGTAGTTTTCAAATACTCCTAACGTAGGGAAACAAGAGTGTGTGTCGTTGGAAGATGATGCTTTTCTCGCCGAGGTGTCTCCCGGAGCTGAGGCTACTGCACTTCCCTCACGGTATCCAGGGATGGGTCTTCAGACAGTTGTGGCTTTGGGAAACGAGGCGAGAGTTGAAAGACGGTCTCCCCGCGGTGTTGTTTGACAGAGGTGAGCCCGCGGCACTCTGCGCCTAGGCCACCGCACGTGTTTTCAGACACCGGCAACTCATGGAAACCTGACGTTGGGCGAGAGGTGGTTTACCCGGAGTTCCGTTTCACCGAGTCGAGCGTATGGCACTTTCCCTGGAGGCCCCGCGTAGTTTTCAGACACCACTAACGTAGTGACACAAGAATTCAGTTGGAAGGTGCTTTTCTCGCCCAGCTGTCTCCCAGAGCTGAGGATACTGCTCTTCCCTCGTGGTTTTCCCGCACGGGTTCTCAAACAGGACCAACTCACCGAAGCAAGATGCTCTGTGAGGAGGGATTCCCCCACAGACTTGTCTGACAGACTCCAGTGAACGGCGCTTTCTGCCTAGGCCCCGCATGGGTTTTCAGGCACCTGTGAGTGGAGCCAGAGGTTAGGCGACAGACCCGTCCACCCATCGTGCGGCGTCCCAGAGTTGAAGTGTACGGCGCCTTCCCGGTAGGCCTCGTTATAGGTTTGGAAACCCTTCTAAGGTAGTGCAAGCAGAGGCTAGTTGAAAGGCAGCCTCACCACAGTGTTCCTTCACAGAGCTGACTACACGCCACACACTGTGCGTAGGCGCTGCGTAAGTTGTATCTGCTTGAAACTTTTGTCTGCGTGAAACCAGGTGCTACTTGAAATCTGGACTCCCCCACAGTGTGGCTTCACCGAGTCGAGTGTAGGGCCCCACCCCCGTAGACCCCCGCATGTGTCTTCAGACACTCGTGACTGAGTGAAACTTGATGTTCGGTCGGTAAAAGACTGTTTCCTCACAGTGTGGTTTTACAGAGCTGCCTCTACGGCACCTCCGGTGTGGGCCCTGCGTGGTTTTCAGACCCTCCTTGCAGTGAGTCAGCCACAGAGCTGAGTATCACAGAGCTGAGCGTGTGACCCTTCCCTCGCAGTTGCCCGCCCGCGTTTTCAAGCACGGCTGGCTTAGAGAAACAAGAGGTTGCTCGAAGGATGGATTCCCCGCAGAACTGCCGGACAGACGCGAGTGTCGGGCACTTTCTGCATAGGCCCCACCCACACCGGCTTCCCAGCTCTTGGAACGTGGTGACACAAGCCGTCAGCTGAAAGAGCTTTTCCTCACAATGTGGTGTCACAGAGTTGAGTGCCTGTGGCACTCTCCTTGTAGGCCTCGCAAAGGTTTGCAACCACTTCTAACTGAGTGAAACGAGATGGTTGAAAGACGGCTTCCACAAGCTGGTCCCTTGAAAGACGGTTTCCTCTCTGTCACGGGTCACAGAGGTGAGTCTAGTGCACTTTCCACCGAGGCCCCGTATCAGTTTCAAAAGTCTCAGTAAACTGAAGTGAAACCCGATGTCCGTTGGGAAGATCCTCCTGTCACCACATCGTTGTTTTCGGGGTTGAGCCGATGCCTCTTTCTCCGTGTGGGCTCGCCTAGGTTGTCAAACACTTCTCCCTTAGGGAAACCAGATGTTCGCTGAAAGACGGTTCGGTTTGCCCACCAAGAGCTGTGCTCTTTGGCACAGCTGCGCGCATGGCTCTATCCCCCAAGGCACCGCCCGTGGCGTCAAACGCTTGGTAACTCAGCGAAACTTGGTGGGAGCTGAAAGGTGGTTCCCCCGCAATGTTGTCGAACACAGTTGAGTGCACGGCCCTCTCGACGTAGGCCCCGCATGGCTTTCAGACACGACTACTGTCGTGAAACGAGAGGTTCGTTGCAAGATGGTTCCCCGCCCTCCGCCCCCCCCCCCCCCACGGAGCTGTATTCACAGAGCCGAGTACCTGGCAACGTCCCTGAGTTACATGGCTGCCCGCAAGGGCTTTCGAACAGTACTAACGTAGCGAACGAAGATGTTGCCTGGGAAGACGGACGGCCGCAGTGTCCCTAGACAGGAAGGGAGCGTAGGGCACTTTCTGCATCGGCCCCGCCTAAGTTTGCAAACACGTCGCACGTGGTGTGCCAGGATGTTCGTTGAAAGATCTTTTCAACACGCCGTGGTTTGTTTCACGCTTGCGAATGTGGCCCTGTCCCTGTGAGCCTCGCCTAGGTTTCCAGACACTTCTAACTTGGTGGAGCCAGAAGTCAGTTGGAAGCCTGTTTCCCCCGTGTTCTTTCACAGAGTTGAGGACATGGCACGTTCTGCTCAGACGCCGCACAGGTTTTCAAACACGGCAATCTTCGTGAAACCGGGTGTCACTTGAAAGATGGCTCCCCCACAGTGTGGTCTCACAGAGTTGAGTACGCGGCCCGTTCCGAATAGCACCCGCATGGGTGGTCCCACACGTCTAACTTCCTGAGGCAAGATGTGGGCTGAAACCCGGTCTCCCCCAAATGCTCTTTGACCCTATGGGAGTACAATGGCACTTTTCGCCTAAGCCCCGCACGGGGGGGGGGGGGGTCAAGGGGGTCAAACGATTCGAACTCTGTGAGGCGAGGTGGCAGTCGAAAGATGGTTGCAGCTCAGCGTCGTTTCACCAAGTGGAGTGTATGGGACTGTCCGCGTAGGTCGCTCATGGGTTTTCGAACACTTCTACGTCTGTGAAGCGAGACGTAGACTGAAAGATGGCTGGCTGCGCCACCGTTTTTTCCCGGAGTAGACTGGAAGGCACTTCCCCTGTAGCTTCTGCATAGGGTTTTCAAACCCTTGGGACAAGTGACCCCAGAAGTTATTTGAGAGACGGTTTGAGCACAGTCAGTGTTGGTTGCGAAAGTTGAGGACGTGACACTTTCTGTGTAGAACCCGCAGAGCTCTGCAGCCACTTCTGCCTCCGTGAAACGAGAAGTCAGGCGAGAGATGAATTCCCCCTCGGTGTTGTTACACGGCGTTGGCTCGATGGCACTTGGTAGGCCCCACATGGATTTTCAAACGCTTCTAACTTTGTGAAACGGGATGACAGTTGCACGCTGATTCCACCACAGCGTTGTTCACCTAGTTGCGTGCGTGGCACTTTTCCGCCGAGGCCGCGCCTACGTATCAATCCCTTCTCAGTGAGCGAGAACGACGTCAGCTGCAAGATGGCTTTCCAAGTGTTGTGCCACGGAGGGGAGTACATTGCAGTGTCCGCACGGGCCGCGTCGAGCTGCCATACCATCTACCTTAGCGAAAGCGAACGTCACTTGAAAGGTCTTCTCATCACAATGTGGGTTTCTTAGAGTTGAGTATACATGGCACTTTCCTTGTAGGCCTCGCATAGGTTTTCAACCACTTGCAGCTTTGCGAAGCCAGATGCGGCACCAGATGGTTTCCCCCACAGTGTTGTTTGACAGAGTGGCGCCTGCGGCAGTGTCCGCCTAGGCACCGCATGTGTCTTCAAACACTTGCAACTTATTGAAACCTGACGTGAGGTGAAAGGGTTCTGTTTCACAGAGTTGAGTGTATGGCACTTCCCGCGTCGGCCCCGCATCGAGTTTCCGGCGCTTCCGACTTCGTGGAAAGAGATGAGAGTTGAAAGGTGGTGTCACCACAGCGTTAGATCACGCAGTTGAGAGTCTGGCACTCTTCCGCATTAAGGCCTGCGTAGTTTGCGAGCGAGAGTTTAGCTTCGTGAAACCGGACGCTAGTGGAAAGACGGTTTCGCCGAACTTTCCCCCCCTCCCCTGCCCTCCCCCAGAGTCGAGGGTATGGCACCTTGTGGGGAGGCCTCGCAGTGGTGTCCCAACCCTTCTTACTTAGAGGAAGCAGATGTCCGTCGAACGATGCTTTACCGACAGTGTCGTTTCCCAGAGTTCAGTGTATGGCACTTGCCTTGCAGGCCCCGCATAAGTTCGCGGACACTTCTTCCCTCAGGGAAACAAGCGGTTCGTCGAAAGAGGGGATACCCCACAGCGTTTCTGAGAGTTGAGTGTGTGACCCGTTCGGGGTAGGCCCCGCGTTGGTTTTCAAAGGCAGGTCACGTAGGGAAAGGAGACCCTCGGTTGACTGACAGGTTCCCCTACAGTGCTGCTTCAGAGTTGAGTGTAGGCAACCTTCCTGCCTGGGCTCCGCAGGAGTTTTCAGAAACTGCTGAGTGAGTGAAAGGAGACGTTAGTTGCAAGATGGTTTCCCCACAGTGATTCGCAGCGCGGAGCCTAGGGAACGTACCGCCTGGGCCCCGGATAGTGTGCAAACACCTTGTCTGCTGGTGAAGTGCAGCCGCTGTGAGTTGAAAGAGCGTTTCCCCAGAGTGATTCCCGGAGCTGAGCCCAGGGCCCTTTCGGGGTAGGCCCCGCCTTGGTTTTTCAAGCAAGGCTTGGTGAAAAGAGAGGCTAGTGGAAGGACGGTTTCCCCAAAGTGCTGCATGAGAGAGTTGAGTCCATGGAACTTGCCGCAGTCTCCGCCATGGTTTCCAAACACTTCTAACTTAGTGAGATGAGACTTTCGTTGAAACACGGTTTCGCCCTCTGTCACGATGCTCTTTGACAGAGTTGCGTATAACTGGCACTCTCCGCATGGGTTCGCGAACCATGCCCACTTTGTGACTCGCGGTGGTAGTTGAAAGAGGGTGTCCCTTCCGTGTCGTTTCACCAAGTTGAGTCTTTGGCACTTGCCCCGTAAGTGGCGCACGGGTTTTCAAACACTTGTAACCACGTGAAACGAGGGGCTACTTGACAGAGGAAGCCCCCCACAGGGTTGCTATTAGCAGGGTTGACTGTGATACAGAGTGGACAGCACGTTGGCTGTAGGCCCCGCCTGGGTTTTCCGGCGCGTCTGACTTTGTGAAACGAGACGGTCGTTGAAAGACGGTTTCCCCCACAGTGTTGTTTGCCAGAGTGGAGCCTGTGGCGCTCTCGGCCTAGGCGCCGCACGTGCTTTCAAACACCTGCGACTTACTGAAACCTGACGTTGGGCGAAAGATTGTTTACCCAGGGTTTCGTTTAACAGACCTGAGTCTGGGCGTGTGGCACTTTCCCGGTAGGCCCCGCGTAGTTTTCAAATACTCCTAACGTAGGGAAACAAGAGTGTGTGTCGTTGGAAGATGATGCTTTTCTCGCCGAGGTGTCTCCCGGAGCTGAGGCTACTGCACTTCCCTCACGGTATCCAGGGATGGGTCTTCAGACAGTTGTGGCTTTGGGAAACGAGGCGAGAGTTGAAAGACGGTCTCCCCGCGGTGTTGTTTGACAGAGGTGAGCCCGCGGCACTCTGCGCCTAGGCCACCGCACGTGTTTTCAGACACCGGCAACTCATGGAAACCTGACGTTGGGCGAGAGGTGGTTTACCCGGAGTTCCGTTTCACCGAGTCGAGCGTATGGCACTTTCCCTGGAGGCCCCGCGTAGTTTTCAGACACCACTAACGTAGTGACACAAGAATTCAGTTGGAAGGTGCTTTTCTCGCCCAGCTGTCTCCCAGAGCTGAGGATACTGCTCTTCCCTCGTGGTTTTCCCGCACGGGTTCTCAAACAGGACCAACTCACCGAAGCAAGATGCTCTGTGAGGAGGGATTCCCCCACAGACTTGTCTGACAGACTCCAGTGAACGGCGCTTTCTGCCTAGGCCCCGCATGGGTTTTCAGGCACCTGTGAGTGGAGCCAGAGGTTAGGCGACAGACCCGTCCACCCATCGTGCGGCGTCCCAGAGTTGAAGTGTACGGCGCCTTCCCGGTAGGCCTCGTTATAGGTTTGGAAACCCTTCTAAGGTAGTGCAAGCAGAGGCTAGTTGAAAGGCAGCCTCACCACAGTGTTCCTTCACAGAGCTGACTACACGCCACACACTGTGCGTAGGCGCTGCGTAAGTTGTATCTGCTTGAAACTTTTGTCTGCGTGAAACCAGGTGCTACTTGAAATCTGGACTCCCCCACAGTGTGGCTTCACCGAGTCGAGTGTAGGGCCCCATCCCCGTAGACCCCCGCATGTGTCTTCAGACACTCGTGACTGAGTGAAACTTGATGTTCGGTCGGTAAAAGACTGTTTCCTCACAGTGTGGTTTTACAGAGCTGCCTCTACGGCACCTCCGGTGTGGGCCCTGCGTGGTTTTCAGACCCTCCTTGCAGTGAGTCAGCCACAGAGCTGAGTATCACAGAGCTGAGCGTGTGACCCTTCCCTCGCAGTTGCCCGCCCGCGTTTTCAAGCACGGCTGGCTTAGAGAAACAAGAGGTTGCTCGAAGGATGGATTCCCCGCAGAACTGCCGGACAGACGCGAGTGTCGGGCACTTTCTGCATAGGCCCCACCCACACCGGCTTCCCAGCTCTTGGAACGTGGTGACACAAGCCGTCAGCTGAAAGAGCTTTTCCTCACAATGTGGTGTCACAGAGTTGAGTGCCTGTGGCACTCTCCTTGTAGGCCTCGCAAAGGTTTGCAACCACTTCTAACTGAGTGAAACGAGATGGTTGAAAGACGGCTTCCACAAGCTGGTCCCTTGAAAGACGGTTTCCTCTCTGTCACGGGTCACAGAGGTGAGTCTAGTGCACTTTCCACCGAGGCCCCGTATCAGTTTCAAAAGTCTCAGTAAACTGAAGTGAAACCCGATGTCCGTTGGGAAGATCCTCCTGTCACCACATCGTTGTTTTCGGGGTTGAGCCGATGCCTCTTTCTCCGTGTGGGCTCGCCTAGGTTGTCAAACACTTCTCCCTTAGGGAAACCAGATGTTCGCTGAAAGACGGTTCGGTTTGCCCACCAAGAGCTGTGCTCTTTGGCACAGCTGCGCGCATGGCTCTATCCCCCAAGGCACCGCCCGTGGCGTCAAACGCTTGGTAACTCAGCGAAACTTGGTGGGAGCTGAAAGGTGGTTCCCCCGCAATGTTGTCGAACACAGTTGAGTGCACGGCCCTCTCGACGTAGGCCCCGCATGGCTTTCAGACACGACTACTGTCGTGAAACGAGAGGTTCGTTGCAAGATGGTTCCCCGCCCTCCGCCCCCCCCCCCCCCCACGGAGCTGTATTCACAGAGCCGAGTACCTGGCAACGTCCCTGAGTTACATGGCTGCCCGCAAGGGCTTTCGAACAGTACTAACGTAGCGAACGAAGATGTTGCCTGGGAAGACGGACGGCCGCAGTGTCCCTAGACAGGAAGGGAGCGTAGGGCACTTTCTGCATCGGCCCCGCCTAAGTTTGCAAACACGTCGCACGTGGTGTGCCAGGATGTTCGTTGAAAGATCTTTTCAACACGCCGTGGTTTGTTTCACGCTTGCGAATGTGGCCCTGTCCCTGTGAGCCTCGCCTAGGTTTCCAGACACTTCTAACTTGGTGGAGCCAGAAGTCAGTTGGAAGCCTGTTTCCCCCGTGTTCTTTCACAGAGTTGAGGACATGGCACGTTCTGCTCAGACGCCGCACAGGTTTTCAAACACGGCAATCTTCGTGAAACCGGGTGTCACTTGAAAGATGGCTCCCCCACAGTGTGGTCTCACAGAGTTGAGTACGCGGCCCGTTCCGAATAGCACCCGCATGGGTGGTCCCACACGTCTAACTTCCTGAGGCAAGATGTGGGCTGAAACCCGGTCTCCCCCAAATGCTCTTTGACCCTATGGGAGTACAATGGCACTTTTCGCCTAAGCCCCGCACCGGGGGGGGGGGGGGTCAAGGGGGTCAAACGATTCGAACTCTGTGAGGCGAGGTGGCAGTCGAAAGATGGTTGCAGCTCAGCGTCGTTTCACCAAGTGGAGTGTATGGGACTGTCCGCGTAGGTCGCTCATGGGTTTTCGAACACTTCTACGTCTGTGAAGCGAGACGTAGACTGAAAGATGGCTGGCTGCGCCACCGTTTTTTCCCGGAGTAGACTGGAAGGCACTTCCCCTGTAGCTTCTGCATAGGGTTTTCAAACCCTTGGGACAAGTGACCCCAGAAGTTATTTGAGAGACGGTTTGAGCACAGTCAGTGTTGGTTGCGAAAGTTGAGGACGTGACACTTTCTGTGTAGAACCCGCAGAGCTCTGCAGCCACTTCTGCCTCCGTGAAACGAGAAGTCAGGCGAGAGATGAATTCCCCCTCGGTGTTGTTACACGGCGTTGGCTCGATGGCACTTGGTAGGCCCCACATGGATTTTCAAACGCTTCTAACTTTGTGAAACGGGATGACAGTTGCACGCTGATTCCACCACAGCGTTGTTCACCTAGTTGCGTGCGTGGCACTTTTCCGCCGAGGCCGCGCCTACGTATCAATCCCTTCTCAGTGAGCGAGAACGACGTCAGCTGCAAGATGGCTTTCCAAGTGTTGTGCCACGGAGGGGAGTACATTGCAGTGTCCGCACGGGCCGCGTCGAGCTGCCATACCATCTACCTTAGCGAAAGCGAACGTCACTTGAAAGGTCTTCTCATCACAATGTGGGTTTCTTAGAGTTGAGTATACATGGCACTTTCCTTGTAGGCCTCGCATAGGTTTTCAACCACTTGCAGCTTTGCGAAGCCAGATGCGGCACCAGATGGTTTCCCCCACAGTGTTGTTTGACAGAGTGGCGCCTGCGGCAGTGTCCGCCTAGGCACCGCATGTGTCTTCAAACACTTGCAACTTATTGAAACCTGACGTGAGGTGAAAGGGTTCTGTTTCACAGAGTTGAGTGTATGGCACTTCCCGCGTCGGCCCCGCATCGAGTTTCCGGCGCTTCCGACTTCGTGGAAAGAGATGAGAGTTGAAAGGTGGTGTCACCACAGCGTTAGATCACGCAGTTGAGAGTCTGGCACTCTTCCGCATTAAGGCCTGCGTAGTTTGCGAGCGAGAGTTTAGCTTCGTGAAACCGGACGCTAGTGGAAAGACGGTTTCGCCGAACTTTCCCCCCCTCCCCTGCCCTCCCCCAGAGTCGAGGGTATGGCACCTTGTGGGGAGGCCTCGCAGTGGTGTCCCAACCCTTCTTACTTAGAGGAAGCAGATGTCCGTCGAACGATGCTTTACCGACAGTGTCGTTTCCCAGAGTTCAGTGTATGGCACTTGCCTTGCAGGCCCCGCATAAGTTCGCGGACACTTCTTCCCTCAGGGAAACAAGCGGTTCGTCGAAAGAGGGGATACCCCACAGCGTTTCTGAGAGTTGAGTGTGTGACCCGTTCGGGGTAGGCCCCGCGTTGGTTTTCAAAGGCAGGTCACGTAGGGAAAGGAGACCCTCGGTTGACTGACAGGTTCCCCTACAGTGCTGCTTCAGAGTTGAGTGTAGGCAACCTTCCTGCCTGGGCTCCGCAGGAGTTTTCAGAAACTGCTGAGTGAGTGAAAGGAGACGTTAGTTGCAAGATGGTTTCCCCACAGTGATTCGCAGCGCGGAGCCTAGGGAACGTACCGCCTGGGCCCCGGATAGTGTGCAAACACCTTGTCTGCTGGTGAAGTGCAGCCGCTGTGAGTTGAAAGAGCGTTTCCCCAGAGTGATTCCCGGAGCTGAGCCCAGGGCCCTTTCGGGGTAGGCCCCGCCTTGGTTTTTCAAGCAAGGCTTGGTGAAAAGAGAGGCTAGTGGAAGGACGGTTTCCCCAAAGTGCTGCATGAGAGAGTTGAGTCCATGGAACTTGCCGCAGTCTCCGCCATGGTTTCCAAACACTTCTAACTTAGTGAGATGAGACTTTCGTTGAAACACGGTTTCGCCCTCTGTCACGATGCTCTTTGACAGAGTTGCGTATAACTGGCACTCTCCGCATGGGTTCGCGAACCATGCCCACTTTGTGACTCGCGGTGGTAGTTGAAAGAGGGTGTCCCTTCCGTGTCGTTTCACCAAGTTGAGTCTTTGGCACTTGCCCCGTAAGTGGCGCACGGGTTTTCAAACACTTGTAACCACGTGAAACGAGGGGCTACTTGACAGAGGAAGCCCCCCACAGGGTTGCTATTAGCAGGGTTGACTGTGATACAGAGTGGACAGCACGTTGGCTGTAGGCCCCGCCTGGGTTTTCCGGCGCGTCTGACTTTGTGAAACGAGACGGTCGTTGAAAGACGGTTTCCCCCACAGTGTTGTTTGCCAGAGTGGAGCCTGTGGCGCTCTCGGCCTAGGCGCCGCACGTGCTTTCAAACACCTGCGACTTACTGAAACCTGACGTTGGGCGAAAGATTGTTTACCCAGGGTTTCGTTTAACAGACCTGAGTCTGGGCGTGTGGCACTTTCCCGGTAGGCCCCGCGTAGTTTTCAAATACTCCTAACGTAGGGAAACAAGAGTGTGTGTCGTTGGAAGATGATGCTTTTCTCGCCGAGGTGTCTCCCGGAGCTGAGGCTACTGCACTTCCCTCACGGTATCCAGGGATGGGTCTTCAGACAGTTGTGGCTTTGGGAAACGAGGCGAGAGTTGAAAGACGGTCTCCCCGCGGTGTTGTTTGACAGAGGTGAGCCCGCGGCACTCTGCGCCTAGGCCACCGCACGTGTTTTCAGACACCGGCAACTCATGGAAACCTGACGTTGGGCGAGAGGTGGTTTACCCGGAGTTCCGTTTCACCGAGTCGAGCGTATGGCACTTTCCCTGGAGGCCCCGCGTAGTTTTCAGACACCACTAACGTAGTGACACAAGAATTCAGTTGGAAGGTGCTTTTCTCGCCCAGCTGTCTCCCAGAGCTGAGGATACTGCTCTTCCCTCGTGGTTTTCCCGCACGGGTTCTCAAACAGGACCAACTCACCGAAGCAAGATGCTCTGTGAGGAGGGATTCCCCCACAGACTTGTCTGACAGACTCCAGTGAACGGCGCTTTCTGCCTAGGCCCCGCATGGGTTTTCAGGCACCTGTGAGTGGAGCCAGAGGTTAGGCGACAGACCCGTCCACCCATCGTGCGGCGTCCCAGAGTTGAAGTGTACGGCGCCTTCCCGGTAGGCCTCGTTATAGGTTTGGAAACCCTTCTAAGGTAGTGCAAGCAGAGGCTAGTTGAAAGGCAGCCTCACCACAGTGTTCCTTCACAGAGCTGACTACACGCCACACACTGTGCGTAGGCGCTGCGTAAGTTGTATCTGCTTGAAACTTTTGTCTGCGTGAAACCAGGTGCTACTTGAAATCTGGACTCCCCCACAGTGTGGCTTCACCGAGTCGAGTGTAGGGCCCCACCCCCGTAGACCCCCGCATGTGTCTTCAGACACTCGTGACTGAGTGAAACTTGATGTTCGGTCGGTAAAAGACTGTTTCCTCACAGTGTGGTTTTACAGAGCTGCCTCTACGGCACCTCCGGTGTGGGCCCTGCGTGGTTTTCAGACCCTCCTTGCAGTGAGTCAGCCACAGAGCTGAGTATCACAGAGCTGAGCGTGTGACCCTTCCCTCGCAGTTGCCCGCCCGCGTTTTCAAGCACGGCTGGCTTAGAGAAACAAGAGGTTGCTCGAAGGATGGATTCCCCGCAGAACTGCCGGACAGACGCGAGTGTCGGGCACTTTCTGCATAGGCCCCACCCACACCGGCTTCCCAGCTCTTGGAACGTGGTGACACAAGCCGTCAGCTGAAAGAGCTTTTCCTCACAATGTGGTGTCACAGAGTTGAGTGCCTGTGGCACTCTCCTTGTAGGCCTCGCAAAGGTTTGCAACCACTTCTAACTGAGTGAAACGAGATGGTTGAAAGACGGCTTCCACAAGCTGGTCCCTTGAAAGACGGTTTCCTCTCTGTCACGGGTCACAGAGGTGAGTCTAGTGCACTTTCCACCGAGGCCCCGTATCAGTTTCAAAAGTCTCAGTAAACTGAAGTGAAACCCGATGTCCGTTGGGAAGATCCTCCTGTCACCACATCGTTGTTTTCGGGGTTGAGCCGATGCCTCTTTCTCCGTGTGGGCTCGCCTAGGTTGTCAAACACTTCTCCCTTAGGGAAACCAGATGTTCGCTGAAAGACGGTTCGGTTTGCCCACCAAGAGCTGTGCTCTTTGGCACAGCTGCGCGCATGGCTCTATCCCCCAAGGCACCGCCCGTGGCGTCAAACGCTTGGTAACTCAGCGAAACTTGGTGGGAGCTGAAAGGTGGTTCCCCCGCAATGTTGTCGAACACAGTTGAGTGCACGGCCCTCTCGACGTAGGCCCCGCATGGCTTTCAGACACGACTACTGTCGTGAAACGAGAGGTTCGTTGCAAGATGGTTCCCCGCCCTCCGCCCCCCCCCCCCCCCACGGAGCTGTATTCACAGAGCCGAGTACCTGGCAACGTCCCTGAGTTACATGGCTGCCCGCAAGGGCTTTCGAACAGTACTAACGTAGCGAACGAAGATGTTGCCTGGGAAGACGGACGGCCGCAGTGTCCCTAGACAGGAAGGGAGCGTAGGGCACTTTCTGCATCGGCCCCGCCTAAGTTTGCAAACACGTCGCACGTGGTGTGCCAGGATGTTCGTTGAAAGATCTTTTCAACACGCCGTGGTTTGTTTCACGCTTGCGAATGTGGCCCTGTCCCTGTGAGCCTCGCCTAGGTTTCCAGACACTTCTAACTTGGTGGAGCCAGAAGTCAGTTGGAAGCCTGTTTCCCCCGTGTTCTTTCACAGAGTTGAGGACATGGCACGTTCTGCTCAGACGCCGCACAGGTTTTCAAACACGGCAATCTTCGTGAAACCGGGTGTCACTTGAAAGATGGCTCCCCCACAGTGTGGTCTCACAGAGTTGAGTACGCGGCCCGTTCCGAATAGCACCCGCATGGGTGGTCCCACACGTCTAACTTCCTGAGGCAAGATGTGGGCTGAAACCCGGTCTCCCCCAAATGCTCTTTGACCCTATGGGAGTACAATGGCACTTTTCGCCTAAGCCCCGCACCGGGGGGGGGGGGGGTCAAGGGGGTCAAACGATTCGAACTCTGTGAGGCGAGGTGGCAGTCGAAAGATGGTTGCAGCTCAGCGTCGTTTCACCAAGTGGAGTGTATGGGACTGTCCGCGTAGGTCGCTCATGGGTTTTCGAACACTTCTACGTCTGTGAAGCGAGACGTAGACTGAAAGATGGCTGGCTGCGCCACCGTTTTTTCCCGGAGTAGACTGGAAGGCACTTCCCCTGTAGCTTCTGCATAGGGTTTTCAAACCCTTGGGACAAGTGACCCCAGAAGTTATTTGAGAGACGGTTTGAGCACAGTCAGTGTTGGTTGCGAAAGTTGAGGACGTGACACTTTCTGTGTAGAACCCGCAGAGCTCTGCAGCCACTTCTGCCTCCGTGAAACGAGAAGTCAGGCGAGAGATGAATTCCCCCTCGGTGTTGTTACACGGCGTTGGCTCGATGGCACTTGGTAGGCCCCACATGGATTTTCAAACGCTTCTAACTTTGTGAAACGGGATGACAGTTGCACGCTGATTCCACCACAGCGTTGTTCACCTAGTTGCGTGCGTGGCACTTTTCCGCCGAGGCCGCGCCTACGTATCAATCCCTTCTCAGTGAGCGAGAACGACGTCAGCTGCAAGATGGCTTTCCAAGTGTTGTGCCACGGAGGGGAGTACATTGCAGTGTCCGCACGGGCCGCGTCGAGCTGCCATACCATCTACCTTAGCGAAAGCGAACGTCACTTGAAAGGTCTTCTCATCACAATGTGGGTTTCTTAGAGTTGAGTATACATGGCACTTTCCTTGTAGGCCTCGCATAGGTTTTCAACCACTTGCAGCTTTGCGAAGCCAGATGCGGCACCAGATGGTTTCCCCCACAGTGTTGTTTGACAGAGTGGCGCCTGCGGCAGTGTCCGCCTAGGCACCGCATGTGTCTTCAAACACTTGCAACTTATTGAAACCTGACGTGAGGTGAAAGGGTTCTGTTTCACAGAGTTGAGTGTATGGCACTTCCCGCGTCGGCCCCGCATCGAGTTTCCGGCGCTTCCGACTTCGTGGAAAGAGATGAGAGTTGAAAGGTGGTGTCACCACAGCGTTAGATCACGCAGTTGAGAGTCTGGCACTCTTCCGCATTAAGGCCTGCGTAGTTTGCGAGCGAGAGTTTAGCTTCGTGAAACCGGACGCTAGTGGAAAGACGGTTTCGCCGAACTTTCCCCCCCTCCCCTGCCCTCCCCCAGAGTCGAGGGTATGGCACCTTGTGGGGAGGCCTCGCAGTGGTGTCCCAACCCTTCTTACTTAGAGGAAGCAGATGTCCGTCGAACGATGCTTTACCGACAGTGTCGTTTCCCAGAGTTCAGTGTATGGCACTTGCCTTGCAGGCCCCGCATAAGTTCGCGGACACTTCTTCCCTCAGGGAAACAAGCGGTTCGTCGAAAGAGGGGATACCCCACAGCGTTTCTGAGAGTTGAGTGTGTGACCCGTTCGGGGTAGGCCCCGCGTTGGTTTTCAAAGGCAGGTCACGTAGGGAAAGGAGACCCTCGGTTGACTGACAGGTTCCCCTACAGTGCTGCTTCAGAGTTGAGTGTAGGCAACCTTCCTGCCTGGGCTCCGCAGGAGTTTTCAGAAACTGCTGAGTGAGTGAAAGGAGACGTTAGTTGCAAGATGGTTTCCCCACAGTGATTCGCAGCGCGGAGCCTAGGGAACGTACCGCCTGGGCCCCGGATAGTGTGCAAACACCTTGTCTGCTGGTGAAGTGCAGCCGCTGTGAGTTGAAAGAGCGTTTCCCCAGAGTGATTCCCGGAGCTGAGCCCAGGGCCCTTTCGGGGTAGGCCCCGCCTTGGTTTTTCAAGCAAGGCTTGGTGAAAAGAGAGGCTAGTGGAAGGACGGTTTCCCCAAAGTGCTGCATGAGAGAGTTGAGTCCATGGAACTTGCCGCAGTCTCCGCCATGGTTTCCAAACACTTCTAACTTAGTGAGATGAGACTTTCGTTGAAACACGGTTTCGCCCTCTGTCACGATGCTCTTTGACAGAGTTGCGTATAACTGGCACTCTCCGCATGGGTTCGCGAACCATGCCCACTTTGTGACTCGCGGTGGTAGTTGAAAGAGGGTGTCCCTTCCGTGTCGTTTCACCAAGTTGAGTCTTTGGCACTTGCCCCGTAAGTGGCGCACGGGTTTTCAAACACTTGTAACCACGTGAAACGAGGGGCTACTTGACAGAGGAAGCCCCCCACAGGGTTGCTATTAGCAGGGTTGACTGTGATACAGAGTGGACAGCACGTTGGCTGTAGGCCCCGCCTGGGTTTTCCGGCGCGTCTGACTTTGTGAAACGAGACGGTCGTTGAAAGACGGTTTCCCCCACAGTGTTGTTTGCCAGAGTGGAGCCTGTGGCGCTCTCGGCCTAGGCGCCGCACGTGCTTTCAAACACCTGCGACTTACTGAAACCTGACGTTGGGCGAAAGATTGTTTACCCAGGGTTTCGTTTAACAGACCTGAGTCTGGGCGTGTGGCACTTTCCCGGTAGGCCCCGCGTAGTTTTCAAATACTCCTAACGTAGGGAAACAAGAGTGTGTGTCGTTGGAAGATGATGCTTTTCTCGCCGAGGTGTCTCCCGGAGCTGAGGCTACTGCACTTCCCTCACGGTATCCAGGGATGGGTCTTCAGACAGTTGTGGCTTTGGGAAACGAGGCGAGAGTTGAAAGACGGTCTCCCCGCGGTGTTGTTTGACAGAGGTGAGCCCGCGGCACTCTGCGCCTAGGCCACCGCACGTGTTTTCAGACACCGGCAACTCATGGAAACCTGACGTTGGGCGAGAGGTGGTTTACCCGGAGTTCCGTTTCACCGAGTCGAGCGTATGGCACTTTCCCTGGAGGCCCCGCGTAGTTTTCAGACACCACTAACGTAGTGACACAAGAATTCAGTTGGAAGGTGCTTTTCTCGCCCAGCTGTCTCCCAGAGCTGAGGATACTGCTCTTCCCTCGTGGTTTTCCCGCACGGGTTCTCAAACAGGACCAACTCACCGAAGCAAGATGCTCTGTGAGGAGGGATTCCCCCACAGACTTGTCTGACAGACTCCAGTGAACGGCGCTTTCTGCCTAGGCCCCGCATGGGTTTTCAGGCACCTGTGAGTGGAGCCAGAGGTTAGGCGACAGACCCGTCCACCCATCGTGCGGCGTCCCAGAGTTGAAGTGTACGGCGCCTTCCCGGTAGGCCTCGTTTATAGGTTTGGAAACCCTTCTAAGGTAGTGCAAGCAGAGGCTAGTTGAAAGGCAGCCTCACCACAGTGTTCCTTCACAGAGCTGACTACACGCCACACACTGTGCGTAGGCGCTGCGTAAGTTGTATCTGCTTGAAACTTTTGTCTGCGTGAAACCAGGTGCTACTTGAAATCTGGACTCCCCCACAGTGTGGCTTCACCGAGTCGAGTGTAGGGCCCCATCCCCGTAGACCCCCGCATGTGTCTTCAGACACTCGTGACTGAGTGAAACTTGATGTTCGGTCGGTAAAAGACTGTTTCCTCACAGTGTGGTTTTACAGAGCTGCCTCTACGGCACCTCCGGTGTGGGCCCTGCGTGGTTTTCAGACCCTCCTTGCAGTGAGTCAGCCACAGAGCTGAGTATCACAGAGCTGAGCGTGTGACCCTTCCCTCGCAGTTGCCCGCCCGCGTTTTCAAGCACGGCTGGCTTAGAGAAACAAGAGGTTGCTCGAAGGATGGATTCCCCGCAGAACTGCCGGACAGACGCGAGTGTCGGGCACTTTCTGCATAGGCCCCACCCACACCGGCTTCCCAGCTCTTGGAACGTGGTGACACAAGCCGTCAGCTGAAAGAGCTTTTCCTCACAATGTGGTGTCACAGAGTTGAGTGCCTGTGGCACTCTCCTTGTAGGCCTCGCAAAGGTTTGCAACCACTTCTAACTGAGTGAAACGAGATGGTTGAAAGACGGCTTCCACAAGCTGGTCCCTTGAAAGACGGTTTCCTCTCTGTCACGGGTCACAGAGGTGAGTCTAGTGCACTTTCCACCGAGGCCCCGTATCAGTTTCAAAAGTCTCAGTAAACTGAAGTGAAACCCGATGTCCGTTGGGAAGATCCTCCTGTCACCACATCGTTGTTTTCGGGGTTGAGCCGATGCCTCTTTCTCCGTGTGGGCTCGCCTAGGTTGTCAAACACTTCTCCCTTAGGGAAACCAGATGTTCGCTGAAAGACGGTTCGGTTTGCCCACCAAGAGCTGTGCTCTTTGGCACAGCTGCGCGCATGGCTCTATCCCCCAAGGCACCGCCCGTGGCGTCAAACGCTTGGTAACTCAGCGAAACTTGGTGGGAGCTGAAAGGTGGTTCCCCCGCAATGTTGTCGAACACAGTTGAGTGCACGGCCCTCTCGACGTAGGCCCCGCATGGCTTTCAGACACGACTACTGTCGTGAAACGAGAGGTTCGTTGCAAGATGGTTCCCCGCCCTCCGCCCCCCCCCCCCCCCACGGAGCTGTATTCACAGAGCCGAGTACCTGGCAACGTCCCTGAGTTACATGGCTGCCCGCAAGGGCTTTCGAACAGTACTAACGTAGCGAACGAAGATGTTGCCTGGGAAGACGGACGGCCGCAGTGTCCCTAGACAGGAAGGGAGCGTAGGGCACTTTCTGCATCGGCCCCGCCTAAGTTTGCAAACACGTCGCACGTGGTGTGCCAGGATGTTCGTTGAAAGATCTTTTCAACACGCCGTGGTTTGTTTCACGCTTGCGAATGTGGCCCTGTCCCTGTGAGCCTCGCCTAGGTTTCCAGACACTTCTAACTTGGTGGAGCCAGAAGTCAGTTGGAAGCCTGTTTCCCCCGTGTTCTTTCACAGAGTTGAGGACATGGCACGTTCTGCTCAGACGCCGCACAGGTTTTCAAACACGGCAATCTTCGTGAAACCGGGTGTCACTTGAAAGATGGCTCCCCCACAGTGTGGTCTCACAGAGTTGAGTACGCGGCCCGTTCCGAATAGCACCCGCATGGGTGGTCCCACACGTCTAACTTCCTGAGGCAAGATGTGGGCTGAAACCCGGTCTCCCCCAAATGCTCTTTGACCCTATGGGAGTACAATGGCACTTTTCGCCTAAGCCCCGCACCGGGGGGGGGGGGGGGTCAAGGGGGTCAAACGATTCGAACTCTGTGAGGCGAGGTGGCAGTCGAAAGATGGTTGCAGCTCAGCGTCGTTTCACCAAGTGGAGTGTATGGGACTGTCCGCGTAGGTCGCTCATGGGTTTTCGAACACTTCTACGTCTGTGAAGCGAGACGTAGACTGAAAGATGGCTGGCTGCGCCACCGTTTTTTCCCGGAGTAGACTGGAAGGCACTTCCCCTGTAGCTTCTGCATAGGGTTTTCAAACCCTTGGGACAAGTGACCCCAGAAGTTATTTGAGAGACGGTTTGAGCACAGTCAGTGTTGGTTGCGAAAGTTGAGGACGTGACACTTTCTGTGTAGAACCCGCAGAGCTCTGCAGCCACTTCTGCCTCCGTGAAACGAGAAGTCAGGCGAGAGATGAATTCCCCCTCGGTGTTGTTACACGGCGTTGGCTCGATGGCACTTGGTAGGCCCCACATGGATTTTCAAACGCTTCTAACTTTGTGAAACGGGATGACAGTTGCACGCTGATTCCACCACAGCGTTGTTCACCTAGTTGCGTGCGTGGCACTTTTCCGCCGAGGCCGCGCCTACGTATCAATCCCTTCTCAGTGAGCGAGAACGACGTCAGCTGCAAGATGGCTTTCCAAGTGTTGTGCCACGGAGGGGAGTACATTGCAGTGTCCGCACGGGCCGCGTCGAGCTGCCATACCATCTACCTTAGCGAAAGCGAACGTCACTTGAAAGGTCTTCTCATCACAATGTGGGTTTCTTAGAGTTGAGTATACATGGCACTTTCCTTGTAGGCCTCGCATAGGTTTTCAACCACTTGCAGCTTTGCGAAGCCAGATGCGGCACCAGATGGTTTCCCCCACAGTGTTGTTTGACAGAGTGGCGCCTGCGGCAGTGTCCGCCTAGGCACCGCATGTGTCTTCAAACACTTGCAACTTATTGAAACCTGACGTGAGGTGAAAGGGTTCTGTTTCACAGAGTTGAGTGTATGGCACTTCCCGCGTCGGCCCCGCATCGAGTTTCCGGCGCTTCCGACTTCGTGGAAAGAGATGAGAGTTGAAAGGTGGTGTCACCACAGCGTTAGATCACGCAGTTGAGAGTCTGGCACTCTTCCGCATTAAGGCCTGCGTAGTTTGCGAGCGAGAGTTTAGCTTCGTGAAACCGGACGCTAGTGGAAAGACGGTTTCGCCGAACTTTCCCCCCCTCCCCTGCCCTCCCCCAGAGTCGAGGGTATGGCACCTTGTGGGGAGGCCTCGCAGTGGTGTCCCAACCCTTCTTACTTAGAGGAAGCAGATGTCCGTCGAACGATGCTTTACCGACAGTGTCGTTTCCCAGAGTTCAGTGTATGGCACTTGCCTTGCAGGCCCCGCATAAGTTCGCGGACACTTCTTCCCTCAGGGAAACAAGCGGTTCGTCGAAAGAGGGGATACCCCACAGCGTTTCTGAGAGTTGAGTGTGTGACCCGTTCGGGGTAGGCCCCGCGTTGGTTTTCAAAGGCAGGTCACGTAGGGAAAGGAGACCCTCGGTTGACTGACAGGTTCCCCTACAGTGCTGCTTCAGAGTTGAGTGTAGGCAACCTTCCTGCCTGGGCTCCGCAGGAGTTTTCAGAAACTGCTGAGTGAGTGAAAGGAGACGTTAGTTGCAAGATGGTTTCCCCACAGTGATTCGCAGCGCGGAGCCTAGGGAACGTACCGCCTGGGCCCCGGATAGTGTGCAAACACCTTGTCTGCTGGTGAAGTGCAGCCGCTGTGAGTTGAAAGAGCGTTTCCCCAGAGTGATTCCCGGAGCTGAGCCCAGGGCCCTTTCGGGGTAGGCCCCGCCTTGGTTTTTCAAGCAAGGCTTGGTGAAAAGAGAGGCTAGTGGAAGGACGGTTTCCCCAAAGTGCTGCATGAGAGAGTTGAGTCCATGGAACTTGCCGCAGTCTCCGCCATGGTTTCCAAACACTTCTAACTTAGTGAGATGAGACTTTCGTTGAAACACGGTTTCGCCCTCTGTCACGATGCTCTTTGACAGAGTTGCGTATAACTGGCACTCTCCGCATGGGTTCGCGAACCATGCCCACTTTGTGACTCGCGGTGGTAGTTGAAAGAGGGTGTCCCTTCCGTGTCGTTTCACCAAGTTGAGTCTTTGGCACTTGCCCCGTAAGTGGCGCACGGGTTTTCAAACACTTGTAACCACGTGAAACGAGGGGCTACTTGACAGAGGAAGCCCCCCACAGGGTTGCTATTAGCAGGGTTGACTGTGATACAGAGTGGACAGCACGTTGGCTGTAGGCCCCGCCTGGGTTTTCCGGCGCGTCTGACTTTGTGAAACGAGACGGTCGTTGAAAGACGGTTTCCCCCACAGTGTTGTTTGCCAGAGTGGAGCCTGTGGCGCTCTCGGCCTAGGCGCCGCACGTGCTTTCAAACACCTGCGACTTACTGAAACCTGACGTTGGGCGAAAGATTGTTTACCCAGGGTTTCGTTTAACAGACCTGAGTCTGGGCGTGTGGCACTTTCCCGGTAGGCCCCGCGTAGTTTTCAAATACTCCTAACGTAGGGAAACAAGAGTGTGTGTCGTTGGAAGATGATGCTTTTCTCGCCGAGGTGTCTCCCGGAGCTGAGGCTACTGCACTTCCCTCACGGTATCCAGGGATGGGTCTTCAGACAGTTGTGGCTTTGGGAAACGAGGCGAGAGTTGAAAGACGGTCTCCCCGCGGTGTTGTTTGACAGAGGTGAGCCCGCGGCACTCTGCGCCTAGGCCACCGCACGTGTTTTCAGACACCGGCAACTCATGGAAACCTGACGTTGGGCGAGAGGTGGTTTACCCGGAGTTCCGTTTCACCGAGTCGAGCGTATGGCACTTTCCCTGGAGGCCCCGCGTAGTTTTCAGACACCACTAACGTAGTGACACAAGAATTCAGTTGGAAGGTGCTTTTCTCGCCCAGCTGTCTCCCAGAGCTGAGGATACTGCTCTTCCCTCGTGGTTTTCCCGCACGGGTTCTCAAACAGGACCAACTCACCGAAGCAAGATGCTCTGTGAGGAGGGATTCCCCCACAGACTTGTCTGACAGACTCCAGTGAACGGCGCTTTCTGCCTAGGCCCCGCATGGGTTTTCAGGCACCTGTGAGTGGAGCCAGAGGTTAGGCGACAGACCCGTCCACCCATCGTGCGGCGTCCCAGAGTTGAAGTGTACGGCGCCTTCCCGTAGGCCTCGTTATAGGTTTGGAAACCCTTCTAAGGTAGTGCAAGCAGAGGCTAGTTGAAAGGCAGCCTCACCACAGTGTTCCTTCACAGAGCTGACTACACGCCACACACTGTGCGTAGGCGCTGCGTAAGTTGTATCTGCTTGAAACTTTTGTCTGCGTGAAACCAGGTGCTACTTGAAATCTGGACTCCCCCACAGTGTGGCTTCACCGAGTCGAGTGTAGGGCCCCACCCCCGTAGACCCCCGCATGTGTCTTCAGACACTCGTGACTGAGTGAAACTTGATGTTCGGTCGGTAAAAGACTGTTTCCTCACAGTGTGGTTTTACAGAGCTGCCTCTACGGCACCTCCGGTGTGGGCCCTGCGTGGTTTTCAGACCCTCCTTGCAGTGAGTCAGCCACAGAGCTGAGTATCACAGAGAGCTGAGCGTGTGACCCTTCCCTCGCAGTTGCCCGCCCGCGTTTTCAAGCACGGCTGGCTTAGAGAAACAAGAGGTTGCTCGAAGGATGGATTCCCCGCAGAACTGCCGGACAGACGCGAGTGTCGGGCACTTTCTGCATAGGCCCCACCCACACCGGCTTCCCAGCTCTTGGAACGTGGTGACACAAGCCGTCAGCTGAAAGAGCTTTTCCTCACAATGTGGTGTCACAGAGTTGAGTGCCTGTGGCACTCTCCTTGTAGGCCTCGCAAAGGTTTGCAACCACTTCTAACTGAGTGAAACGAGATGGTTGAAAGACGGCTTCCACAAGCTGGTCCCTTGAAAGACGGTTTCCTCTCTGTCACGGGTCACAGAGGTGAGTCTAGTGCACTTTCCACCGAGGCCCCGTATCAGTTTCAAAAGTCTCAGTAAACTGAAGTGAAACCCGATGTCCGTTGGGAAGATCCTCCTGTCACCACATCGTTGTTTTCGGGGTTGAGCCGATGCCTCTTTCTCCGTGTGGGCTCGCCTAGGTTGTCAAACACTTCTCCCTTAGGGAAACCAGATGTTCGCTGAAAGACGGTTCGGTTTGCCCACCAAGAGCTGTGCTCTTTGGCACAGCTGCGCGCATGGCTCTATCCCCCAAGGCACCGCCCGTGGCGTCAAACGCTTGGTAACTCAGCGAAACTTGGTGGGAGCTGAAAGGTGGTTCCCCCGCAATGTTGTCGAACACAGTTGAGTGCACGGCCCTCTCGACGTAGGCCCCGCATGGCTTTCAGACACGACTACTGTCGTGAAACGAGAGGTTCGTTGCAAGATGGTTCCCCGCCCTCCGCCCCCCCCCCCCCCCACGGAGCTGTATTCACAGAGCCGAGTACCTGGCAACGTCCCTGAGTTACATGGCTGCCCGCAAGGGCTTTCGAACAGTACTAACGTAGCGAACGAAGATGTTGCCTGGGAAGACGGACGGCCGCAGTGTCCCTAGACAGGAAGGGAGCGTAGGGCACTTTCTGCATCGGCCCCGCCTAAGTTTGCAAACACGTCGCACGTGGTGTGCCAGGATGTTCGTTGAAAGATCTTTTCAACACGCCGTGGTTTGTTTCACGCTTGCGAATGTGGCCCTGTCCCTGTGAGCCTCGCCTAGGTTTCCAGACACTTCTAACTTGGTGGAGCCAGAAGTCAGTTGGAAGCCTGTTTCCCCCGTGTTCTTTCACAGAGTTGAGGACATGGCACGTTCTGCTCAGACGCCGCACAGGTTTTCAAACACGGCAATCTTCGTGAAACCGGGTGTCACTTGAAAGATGGCTCCCCCACAGTGTGGTCTCACAGAGTTGAGTACGCGGCCCGTTCCGAATAGCACCCGCATGGGTGGTCCCACACGTCTAACTTCCTGAGGCAAGATGTGGGCTGAAACCCGGTCTCCCCCAAATGCTCTTTGACCCTATGGGAGTACAATGGCACTTTTCGCCTAAGCCCCGCACCGGGGGGGGGGGGGGTCAAGGGGGTCAAACGATTCGAACTCTGTGAGGCGAGGTGGCAGTCGAAAGATGGTTGCAGCTCAGCGTCGTTTCACCAAGTGGAGTGTATGGGACTGTCCGCGTAGGTCGCTCATGGGTTTTCGAACACTTCTACGTCTGTGAAGCGAGACGTAGACTGAAAGATGGCTGGCTGCGCCACCGTTTTTTCCCGGAGTAGACTGGAAGGCACTTCCCCTGTAGCTTCTGCATAGGGTTTTCAAACCCTTGGGACAAGTGACCCCAGAAGTTATTTGAGAGACGGTTTGAGCACAGTCAGTGTTGGTTGCGAAAGTTGAGGACGTGACACTTTCTGTGTAGAACCCGCAGAGCTCTGCAGCCACTTCTGCCTCCGTGAAACGAGAAGTCAGGCGAGAGATGAATTCCCCCTCGGTGTTGTTACACGGCGTTGGCTCGATGGCACTTGGTAGGCCCCACATGGATTTTCAAACGCTTCTAACTTTGTGAAACGGGATGACAGTTGCACGCTGATTCCACCACAGCGTTGTTCACCTAGTTGCGTGCGTGGCACTTTTCCGCCGAGGCCGCGCCTACGTATCAATCCCTTCTCAGTGAGCGAGAACGACGTCAGCTGCAAGATGGCTTTCCAAGTGTTGTGCCACGGAGGGGAGTACATTGCAGTGTCCGCACGGGCCGCGTCGAGCTGCCATACCATCTACCTTAGCGAAAGCGAACGTCACTTGAAAGGTCTTCTCATCACAATGTGGGTTTCTTAGAGTTGAGTATACATGGCACTTTCCTTGTAGGCCTCGCATAGGTTTTCAACCACTTGCAGCTTTGCGAAGCCAGATGCGGCACCAGATGGTTTCCCCCACAGTGTTGTTTGACAGAGTGGCGCCTGCGGCAGTGTCCGCCTAGGCACCGCATGTGTCTTCAAACACTTGCAACTTATTGAAACCTGACGTGAGGTGAAAGGGTTCTGTTTCACAGAGTTGAGTGTATGGCACTTCCCGCGTCGGCCCCGCATCGAGTTTCCGGCGCTTCCGACTTCGTGGAAAGAGATGAGAGTTGAAAGGTGGTGTCACCACAGCGTTAGATCACGCAGTTGAGAGTCTGGCACTCTTCCGCATTAAGGCCTGCGTAGTTTGCGAGCGAGAGTTTAGCTTCGTGAAACCGGACGCTAGTGGAAAGACGGTTTCGCCGAACTTTCCCCCCTCCCCTGCCCTCCCCCAGAGTCGAGGGTATGGCACCTTGTGGGGAGGCCTCGCAGTGGTGTCCCAACCCTTCTTACTTAGAGGAAGCAGATGTCCGTCGAACGATGCTTTACCGACAGTGTCGTTTCCCAGAGTTCAGTGTATGGCACTTGCCTTGCAGGCCCCGCATAAGTTCGCGGACACTTCTTCCCTCAGGGAAACAAGCGGTTCGTCGAAAGAGGGGATACCCCACAGCGTTTCTGAGAGTTGAGTGTGTGACCCGTTCGGGGTAGGCCCCGCGTTGGTTTTCAAAGGCAGGTCACGTAGGGAAAGGAGACCCTCGGTTGACTGACAGGTTCCCCTACAGTGCTGCTTCAGAGTTGAGTGTAGGCAACCTTCCTGCCTGGGCTCCGCAGGAGTTTTCAGAAACTGCTGAGTGAGTGAAAGGAGACGTTAGTTGCAAGATGGTTTCCCCACAGTGATTCGCAGCGCGGAGCCTAGGGAACGTACCGCCTGGGCCCCGGATAGTGTGCAAACACCTTGTCTGCTGGTGAAGTGCAGCCGCTGTGAGTTGAAAGAGCGTTTCCCCAGAGTGATTCCCGGAGCTGAGCCCAGGGCCCTTTCGGGGTAGGCCCCGCCTTGGTTTTTCAAGCAAGGCTTGGTGAAAAGAGAGGCTAGTGGAAGGACGGTTTCCCCAAAGTGCTGCATGAGAGAGTTGAGTCCATGGAACTTGCCGCAGTCTCCGCCATGGTTTCCAAACACTTCTAACTTAGTGAGATGAGACTTTCGTTGAAACACGGTTTCGCCCTCTGTCACGATGCTCTTTGACAGAGTTGCGTATAACTGGCACTCTCCGCATGGGTTCGCGAACCATGCCCACTTTGTGACTCGCGGTGGTAGTTGAAAGAGGGTGTCCCTTCCGTGTCGTTTCACCAAGTTGAGTCTTTGGCACTTGCCCCGTAAGTGGCGCACGGGTTTTCAAACACTTGTAACCACGTGAAACGAGGGGCTACTTGACAGAGGAAGCCCCCCACAGGGTTGCTATTAGCAGGGTTGACTGTGATACAGAGTGGACAGCACGTTGGCTGTAGGCCCCGCCTGGGTTTTCCGGCGCGTCTGACTTTGTGAAACGAGACGGTCGTTGAAAGACGGTTTCCCCCACAGTGTTGTTTGCCAGAGTGGAGCCTGTGGCGCTCTCGGCCTAGGCGCCGCACGTGCTTTCAAACACCTGCGACTTACTGAAACCTGACGTTGGGCGAAAGATTGTTTACCCAGGGTTTCGTTTAACAGACCTGAGTCTGGGCGTGTGGCACTTTCCCGGTAGGCCCCGCGTAGTTTTCAAATACTCCTAACGTAGGGAAACAAGAGTGTGTGTCGTTGGAAGATGATGCTTTTCTCGCCGAGGTGTCTCCCGGAGCTGAGGCTACTGCACTTCCCTCACGGTATCCAGGGATGGGTCTTCAGACAGTTGTGGCTTTGGGAAACGAGGCGAGAGTTGAAAGACGGTCTCCCCGCGGTGTTGTTTGACAGAGGTGAGCCCGCGGCACTCTGCGCCTAGGCCACCGCACGTGTTTTCAGACACCGGCAACTCATGGAAACCTGACGTTGGGCGAGAGGTGGTTTACCCGGAGTTCCGTTTCACCGAGTCGAGCGTATGGCACTTTCCCTGGAGGCCCCGCGTAGTTTTCAGACACCACTAACGTAGTGACACAAGAATTCAGTTGGAAGGTGCTTTTCTCGCCCAGCTGTCTCCCAGAGCTGAGGATACTGCTCTTCCCTCGTGGTTTTCCCGCACGGGTTCTCAAACAGGACCAACTCACCGAAGCAAGATGCTCTGTGAGGAGGGATTCCCCCACAGACTTGTCTGACAGACTCCAGTGAACGGCGCTTTCTGCCTAGGCCCCGCATGGGTTTTCAGGCACCTGTGAGTGGAGCCAGAGGTTAGGCGACAGACCCGTCCACCCATCGTGCGGCGTCCCAGAGTTGAAGTGTACGGCGCCTTCCCGGTAGGCCTCGTTATAGGTTTGGAAACCCTTCTAAGGTAGTGCAAGCAGAGGCTAGTTGAAAGGCAGCCTCACCACAGTGTTCCTTCACAGAGCTGACTACACGCCACACACTGTGCGTAGGCGCTGCGTAAGTTGTATCTGCTTGAAACTTTTGTCTGCGTGAAACCAGGTGCTACTTGAAATCTGGACTCCCCCACAGTGTGGCTTCACCGAGTCGAGTGTAGGGCCCCACCCCCGTAGACCCCCGCATGTGTCTTCAGACACTCGTGACTGAGTGAAACTTGATGTTCGGTCGGTAAAAGACTGTTTCCTCACAGTGTGGTTTTACAGAGCTGCCTCTACGGCACCTCCGGTGTGGGCCCTGCGTGGTTTTCAGACCCTCCTTGCAGTGAGTCAGCCACAGAGCTGAGTATCACAGAGCTGAGCGTGTGACCCTTCCCTCGCAGTTGCCCGCCCGCGTTTTCAAGCACGGCTGGCTTAGAGAAACAAGAGGTTGCTCGAAGGATGGATTCCCCGCAGAACTGCCGGACAGACGCGAGTGTCGGGCACTTTCTGCATAGGCCCCACCCACACCGGCTTCCCAGCTCTTGGAACGTGGTGACACAAGCCGTCAGCTGAAAGAGCTTTTCCTCACAATGTGGTGTCACAGAGTTGAGTGCCTGTGGCACTCTCCTTGTAGGCCTCGCAAAGGTTTGCAACCACTTCTAACTGAGTGAAACGAGATGGTTGAAAGACGGCTTCCACAAGCTGGTCCCTTGAAAGACGGTTTCCTCTCTGTCACGGGTCACAGAGGTGAGTCTAGTGCACTTTCCACCGAGGCCCCGTATCAGTTTCAAAAGTCTCAGTAAACTGAAGTGAAACCCGATGTCCGTTGGGAAGATCCTCCTGTCACCACATCGTTGTTTTCGGGGTTGAGCCGATGCCTCTTTCTCCGTGTGGGCTCGCCTAGGTTGTCAAACACTTCTCCCTTAGGGAAACCAGATGTTCGCTGAAAGACGGTTCGGTTTGCCCACCAAGAGCTGTGCTCTTTGGCACAGCTGCGCGCATGGCTCTATCCCCCAAGGCACCGCCCGTGGCGTCAAACGCTTGGTAACTCAGCGAAACTTGGTGGGAGCTGAAAGGTGGTTCCCCCGCAATGTTGTCGAACACAGTTGAGTGCACGGCCCTCTCGACGTAGGCCCCGCATGGCTTTCAGACACGACTACTGTCGTGAAACGAGAGGTTCGTTGCAAGATGGTTCCCCGCCCCCGCCCCCCCCCCCCCCACGGAGCTGTATTCACAGAGCCGAGTACCTGGCAACGTCCCTGAGTTACATGGCTGCCCGCAAGGGCTTTCGAACAGTACTAACGTAGCGAACGAAGATGTTGCCTGGGAAGACGGACGGCCGCAGTGTCCCTAGACAGGAAGGGAGCGTAGGGCACTTTCTGCATCGGCCCCCCGCCTAAGTTTGCAAACACGTCGCACGTGGTGTGCCAGGATGTTCGTTGAAAGATCTTTTCAACACGCCGTGGTTTGTTTCACGCTTGCGAATGTGGCCCTGTCCCTGTGAGCCTCGCCTAGGTTTCCAGACACTTCTAACTTGGTGGAGCCAGAAGTCAGTTGGAAGCCTGTTTCCCCCGTGTTCTTTCACAGAGTTGAGGACATGGCACGTTCTGCTCAGACGCCGCACAGGTTTTCAAACACGGCAATCTTCGTGAAACCGGGTGTCACTTGAAAGATGGCTCCCCCACAGTGTGGTCTCACAGAGTTGAGTACGCGGCCCGTTCCGAATAGCACCCGCATGGGTGGTCCCACACGTCTAACTTCCTGAGGCAAGATGTGGGCTGAAACCCGGTCTCCCCCAAATGCTCTTTGACCCTATGGGAGTACAATGGCACTTTTCGCCTAAGCCCCGCACCGGGGGGGGGGGGGGGTCAAGGGGGTCAAACGATTCGAACTCTGTGAGGCGAGGTGGCAGTCGAAAGATGGTTGCAGCTCAGCGTCGTTTCACCAAGTGGAGTGTATGGGACTGTCCGCGTAGGTCGCTCATGGGTTTTCGAACACTTCTACGTCTGTGAAGCGAGACGTAGACTGAAAGATGGCTGGCTGCGCCACCGTTTTTTCCCGGAGTAGACTGGAAGGCACTTCCCCTGTAGCTTCTGCATAGGGTTTTCAAACCCTTGGGACAAGTGACCCCAGAAGTTATTTGAGAGACGGTTTGAGCACAGTCAGTGTTGGTTGCGAAAGTTGAGGACGTGACACTTTCTGTGTAGAACCCGCAGAGCTCTGCAGCCACTTCTGCCTCCGTGAAACGAGAAGTCAGGCGAGAGATGAATTCCCCCTCGGTGTTGTTACACGGCGTTGGCTCGATGGCACTTGGTAGGCCCCACATGGATTTTCAAACGCTTCTAACTTTGTGAAACGGGATGACAGTTGCACGCTGATTCCACCACAGCGTTGTTCACCTAGTTGCGTGCGTGGCACTTTTCCGCCGAGGCCGCGCCTACGTATCAATCCCTTCTCAGTGAGCGAGAACGACGTCAGCTGCAAGATGGCTTTCCAAGTGTTGTGCCACGGAGGGGAGTACATTGCAGTGTCCGCACGGGCCGCGTCGAGCTGCCATACCATCTACCTTAGCGAAAGCGAACGTCACTTGAAAGGTCTTCTCATCACAATGTGGGTTTCTTAGAGTTGAGTATACATGGCACTTTCCTTGTAGGCCTCGCATAGGTTTTCAACCACTTGCAGCTTTGCGAAGCCAGATGCGGCACCAGATGGTTTCCCCCACAGTGTTGTTTGACAGAGTGGCGCCTGCGGCAGTGTCCGCCTAGGCACCGCATGTGTCTTCAAACACTTGCAACTTATTGAAACCTGACGTGAGGTGAAAGGGTTCTGTTTCACAGAGTTGAGTGTATGGCACTTCCCGCGTCGGCCCCGCATCGAGTTTCCGGCGCTTCCGACTTCGTGGAAAGAGATGAGAGTTGAAAGGTGGTGTCACCACAGCGTTAGATCACGCAGTTGAGAGTCTGGCACTCTTCCGCATTAAGGCCTGCGTAGTTTGCGAGCGAGAGTTTAGCTTCGTGAAACCGGACGCTAGTGGAAAGACGGTTTCGCCGAACTTTCCCCCCCTCCCCTGCCCTCCCCCAGAGTCGAGGGTATGGCACCTTGTGGGGAGGCCTCGCAGTGGTGTCCCAACCCTTCTTACTTAGAGAGAAGCAGATGTCCGTCGAACGATGCTTTACCGACAGTGTCGTTTCCCAGAGTTCAGTGTATGGCACTTGCCTTGCAGGCCCCGCATAAGTTCGCGGACACTTCTTCCCTCAGGGAAACAAGCGGTTCGTCGAAAGAGGGGATACCCCACAGCGTTTCTGAGAGTTGAGTGTGTGACCCGTTCGGGGTAGGCCCCGCGTTGGTTTTCAAAGGCAGGTCACGTAGGGAAAGGAGACCCTCGGTTGACTGACAGGTTCCCCTACAGTGCTGCTTCAGAGTTGAGTGTAGGCAACCTTCCTGCCTGGGCTCCGCAGGAGTTTTTCAGAAACTGCTGATGTGAGTGAAAGGAGACGTTAGTTGCAAGATGGTTTCCCCCACAGTGATTCGCAGCGCGGAGCCTAGGGAACGTACCGCCTGGGCCCCGGATAGTGTGCAAACACCTTGTCTGCTGGTGAAGTGCAGCCGCTGTGAGTTGAAAGAGCGTTTCCCCCCAGAGTGATTCCCGGAGCTGAGCCCAGGGCCCTTTCGGGGTAGGCCCCGCCTTGGTTTTTCAAGCAAGGCTTGGTGAAAAGAGAGGCTAGTGGAAGGACGGTTTCCCCCAAAGTGCTGCATGAGAGAGTTGAGTCCATGGAACTTGCCGCAGTCTCCGCCATGGTTTCCAAACACTTCTAACTTAGTGAGATGAGACTTTCGTTGAAACACGGTTTCGCCCTCTGTCACGATGCTCTTTGACAGAGTTGCGTATAACTGGCACTCTCCGCATGGGTTCGCGAACCATGCCCACTTTGTGACTCGCGGTGGTAGTTGAAAGAGGGTGTCCCTTCCGTGTCGTTTCACCAAGTTGAGTCTTTGGCACTTGCCCCGTAAGTGGCGCACGGGTTTTCAAACACTTGTAACCACGTGAAACGAGGGGCTACTTGACAGAGGAAGCCCCCCACAGGGTTGCTATTAGCAGGGTTGACTGTGATACAGAGTGGACAGCACGTTGGCTGTAGGCCCCGCCTGGGTTTTCCGGCGCGTCTGACTTTGTGAAACGAGACGGTCGTTGAAAGACGGTTTTTCCCCCACAGTGTTGTTTGCCAGAGTGGAGCCTGTGGCGCTCTCGGCCTAGGCGCCGCACGTGCTTTCAAACACACCTGCGACTTACTGAAACCTGACGTTGGGCGAAAGATTGTTTACCCAGGGTTTTCGTTTAACAGACCTTGAGTCTGGGCGTGTGGCACTTTTCCCGGTAGGCCCCCGCGTAGTTTTCAAATACTCCTAACGTAGTGAAAACAAGAGTGTGTGTCGTTGGGAAGATGATGCTTTTCTGCGGGTCCGAGGTGTCATCCCGGAGCTGAGGCATAACTGCACTTCCCTCACGGTATCCCAGGGATGGGTCTTCAGACAGTTGTGGCTTTGGGAAACGAGGCGAGAGTTGAAAGACGGTCCTCCCCGCGGTGTTGTTTGACAGAGGTGAGCCCGCGGCACTCTGCGCCTAGGCCACCGCACGTGTTTTCAGACACCGGCAACTCATGGAAACCTGACGTTGGGCGAGAGGTGGTTTACCCGGAGTTCCGTTTCACCGAGTCGAGCGTATGGCACTTTCCCTGGAGGCCCCGCGTAGTTTTCAGACACCACTAACGTAGTGACACAAGAATTCAGTTGGAAGGTGCTTTTCTCGCCCAGCTGTCTCCCAGAGCTGAGGATACTGCTCTTCCCTCGTGGTTTTCCCGCACGGGTTCTCAAACAGGACCAACTCACCGAAGCAAGATGCTCTGTGAGGAGGGATTCCCCCACAGACTTGTCTGACAGACTCCAGTGAACGGCGCTTTCTGCCTAGGCCCCGCATGGGTTTTCAGGCACCTGTGAGTGGAGCCAGAGGTTAGGCGACAGACCCGTCCACCCATCGTGCGGCGTCCCAGAGTTGAAGTGTACGGCGCCTTCCCGGTAGGCCTCGTTATAGGTTTGGAAACCCTTCTAAGGTAGTGCAAGCAGAGGCTAGTTGAAAGGCAGCCTCACCACAGTGTTCCTTCACAGAGCTGACTACACGCCACACACTGTGCGTAGGCGCTGCGTAAGTTGTATCTGCTTGAAACTTTTGTCTGCGTGAAACCAGGTGCTACTTGAAATCTGGACTCCCCCACAGTGTGGCTTCACCGAGTCGAGTGTAGGGCCCCACCCCCGTAGACCCCCGCATGTGTCTTCAGACACTCGTGACTGAGTGAAACTTGATGTTCGGTCGGTAAAAGACTGTTTCCTCACAGTGTGGTTTTACAGAGCTGCCTCTACGGCACCTCCGGTGTGGGCCCTGCGTGGTTTTCAGACCCTCCTTGCAGTGAGTCAGCCACAGAGCTGAGTATCACAGAGCTGAGCGTGTGACCCTTCCCTCGCAGTTGCCCGCCCGCGTTTTCAAGCACGGCTGGCTTAGAGAAACAAGAGGTTGCTCGAAGGATGGATTCCCCGCAGAACTGCCGGACAGACGCGAGTGTCGGGCACTTTCTGCATAGGCCCCACCCACACCGGCTTCCCAGCTCTTGGAACGTGGTGACACAAGCCGTCAGCTGAAAGAGCTTTTCCTCACAATGTGGTGTCACAGAGTTGAGTGCCTGTGGCACTCTCCTTGTAGGCCTCGCAAAGGTTTGCAACCACTTCTAACTGAGTGAAACGAGATGGTTGAAAGACGGCTTCCACAAGCTGGTCCCTTGAAAGACGGTTTCCTCTCTGTCACGGGTCACAGAGGTGAGTCTAGTGCACTTTCCACCGAGGCCCCGTATCAGTTTCAAAAGTCTCAGTAAACTGAAGTGAAACCCGATGTCCGTTGGGAAGATCCTCCTGTCACCACATCGTTGTTTTCGGGGTTGAGCCGATGCCTCTTTCTCCGTGTGGGCTCGCCTAGGTTGTCAAACACTTCTCCCTTAGGGAAACCAGATGTTCGCTGAAAGACGGTTCGGTTTGCCCACCAAGAGCTGTGCTCTTTGGCACAGCTGCGCGCATGGCTCTATCCCCCAAGGCACCGCCCGTGGCGTCAAACGCTTGGTAACTCAGCGAAACTTGGTGGGAGCTGAAAGGTGGTTCCCCCGCAATGTTGTCGAACACAGTTGAGTGCACGGCCCTCTCGACGTAGGCCCCGCATGGCTTTCAGACACGACTACTGTCGTGAAACGAGAGGTTCGTTGCAAGATGGTTCCCCGCCCCCCCCCCCCCCCCCCCCCCCCACGGAGCTGTATTCACAGAGCCGAGTACCTGGCAACGTCCCTGAGTTACATGGCTGCCCGCAAGGGCTTTCGAACAGTACTAACGTAGCGAACGAAGATGTTGCCTGGGAAGACGGACGGCCGCAGTGTCCCTAGACAGGAAGGGAGCGTAGGGCACTTTCTGCATCGGCCCCGCCTAAGTTTGCAAACACGTCGCACGTGGTGTGCCAGGATGTTCGTTGAAAGATCTTTTCAACACGCCGTGGTTTGTTTCACGCTTGCGAATGTGGCCCTGTCCCTGTGAGCCTCGCCTAGGTTTCCAGACACTTCTAACTTGGTGGAGCCAGAAGTCAGTTGGAAGCCTGTTTCCCCCGTGTTCTTTCACAGAGTTGAGGACATGGCACGTTCTGCTCAGACGCCGCACAGGTTTTCAAACACGGCAATCTTCGTGAAACCGGGTGTCACTTGAAAGATGGCTCCCCCACAGTGTGGTCTCACAGAGTTGAGTACGCGGCCCGTTCCGAATAGCACCCGCATGGGTGGTCCCACACGTCTAACTTCCTGAGGCAAGATGTGGGCTGAAACCCGGTCTCCCCCAAATGCTCTTTGACCCTATGGGAGTACAATGGCACTTTTCGCCTAAGCCCCGCACCGGGGGGGGGGGGGGGTCAAGGGGGTCAAACGATTCGAACTCTGTGAGGCGAGGTGGCAGTCGAAAGATGGTTGCAGCTCAGCGTCGTTTCACCAAGTGGAGTGTATGGGACTGTCCGCGTAGGTCGCTCATGGGTTTTCGAACACTTCTACGTCTGTGAAGCGAGACGTAGACTGAAAGATGGCTGGCTGCGCCACCGTTTTTTCCCGGAGTAGACTGGAAGGCACTTCCCCTGTAGCTTCTGCATAGGGTTTTCAAACCCTTGGGACAAGTGACCCCAGAAGTTATTTGAGAGACGGTTTGAGCACAGTCAGTGTTGGTTGCGAAAGTTGAGGACGTGACACTTTCTGTGTAGAACCCGCAGAGCTCTGCAGCCACTTCTGCCTCCGTGAAACGAGAAGTCAGGCGAGAGATGAATTCCCCCTCGGTGTTGTTACACGGCGTTGGCTCGATGGCACTTGGTAGGCCCCACATGGATTTTCAAACGCTTCTAACTTTGTGAAACGGGATGACAGTTGCACGCTGATTCCACCACAGCGTTGTTCACCTAGTTGCGTGCGTGGCACTTTTCCGCCGAGGCCGCGCCTACGTATCAATCCCTTCTCAGTGAGCGAGAACGACGTCAGCTGCAAGATGGCTTTCCAAGTGTTGTGCCACGGAGGGGAGTACATTGCAGTGTCCGCACGGGCCGCGTCGAGCTGCCATACCATCTACCTTAGCGAAAGCGAACGTCACTTGAAAGGTCTTCTCATCACAATGTGGGTTTCTTAGAGTTGAGTATACATGGCACTTTCCTTGTAGGCCTCGCATAGGTTTTCAACCACTTGCAGCTTTGCGAAGCCAGATGCGGCACCAGATGGTTTCCCCCACAGTGTTGTTTGACAGAGTGGCGCCTGCGGCAGTGTCCGCCTAGGCACCGCATGTGTCTTCAAACACTTGCAACTTATTGAAACCTGACGTGAGGTGAAAGGGTTCTGTTTCACAGAGTTGAGTGTATGGCACTTCCCGCGTCGGCCCCGCATCGAGTTTCCGGCGCTTCCGACTTCGTGGAAAGAGATGAGAGTTGAAAGGTGGTGTCACCACAGCGTTAGATCACGCAGTTGAGAGTCTGGCACTCTTCCGCATTAAGGCCTGCGTAGTTTGCGAGCGAGAGTTTAGCTTCGTGAAACCGGACGCTAGTGGAAAGACGGTTTCGCCGAACTTTCCCCCCCTCCCCTGCCCTCCCCCAGAGTCGAGGGTATGGCACCTTGTGGGGAGGCCTCGCAGTGGTGTCCCAACCCTTCTTACTTAGAGGAAGCAGATGTCCGTCGAACGATGCTTTACCGACAGTGTCGTTTCCCAGAGTTCAGTGTATGGCACTTGCCTTGCAGGCCCCGCATAAGTTCGCGGACACTTCTTCCCTCAGGGAAACAAGCGGTTCGTCGAAAGAGGGGATACCCCACAGCGTTTCTGAGAGTTGAGTGTGTGACCCGTTCGGGGTAGGCCCCGCGTTGGTTTTCAAAGGCAGGTCACGTAGGGAAAGGAGACCCTCGGTTGACTGACAGGTTCCCCTACAGTGCTGCTTCAGAGTTGAGTGTAGGCAACCTTCCTGCCTGGGCTCCGCAGGAGTTTTCAGAAACTGCTGAGTGAGTGAAAGGAGACGTTAGTTGCAAGATGGTTTCCCCACAGTGATTCGCAGCGCGGAGCCTAGGGAACGTACCGCCTGGGCCCCGGATAGTGTGCAAACACCTTGTCTGCTGGTGAAGTGCAGCCGCTGTGAGTTGAAAGAGCGTTTCCCCAGAGTGATTCCCGGAGCTGAGCCCAGGGCCCTTTCGGGGTAGGCCCCGCCTTGGTTTTTCAAGCAAGGCTTGGTGAAAAGAGAGGCTAGTGGAAGGACGGTTTCCCCAAAGTGCTGCATGAGAGAGTTGAGTCCATGGAACTTGCCGCAGTCTCCGCCATGGTTTCCAAACACTTCTAACTTAGTGAGATGAGACTTTCGTTGAAACACGGTTTCGCCCTCTGTCACGATGCTCTTTGACAGAGTTGCGTATAACTGGCACTCTCCGCATGGGTTCGCGAACCATGCCCACTTTGTGACTCGCGGTGGTAGTTGAAAGAGGGTGTCCCTTCCGTGTCGTTTCACCAAGTTGAGTCTTTGGCACTTGCCCCGTAAGTGGCGCACGGGTTTTCAAACACTTGTAACCACGTGAAACGAGGGGCTACTTGACAGAGGAAGCCCCCCACAGGGTTGCTATTAGCAGGGTTGACTGTGATACAGAGTGGACAGCACGTTGGCTGTAGGCCCCGCCTGGGTTTTCCGGCGCGTCTGACTTTGTGAAACGAGACGGTCGTTGAAAGACGGTTTCCCCCACAGTGTTGTTTGCCAGAGTGGAGCCTGTGGCGCTCTCGGCCTAGGCGCCGCACGTGCTTTCAAACACCTGCGACTTACTGAAACCTGACGTTGGGCGAAAGATTGTTTACCCAGGGTTTCGTTTAACAGACCTGAGTCTGGGCGTGTGGCACTTTCCCGGTAGGCCCCGCGTAGTTTTCAAATACTCCTAACGTAGGGAAACAAGAGTGTGTGTCGTTGGAAGATGATGCTTTTCTCGCCGAGGTGTCTCCCGGAGCTGAGGCTACTGCACTTCCCTCACGGTATCCAGGGATGGGTCTTCAGACAGTTGTGGCTTTGGGAAACGAGGCGAGAGTTGAAAGACGGTCTCCCCGCGGTGTTGTTTGACAGAGGTGAGCCCGCGGCACTCTGCGCCTAGGCCACCGCACGTGTTTTCAGACACCGGCAACTCATGGAAACCTGACGTTGGGCGAGAGGTGGTTTACCCGGAGTTCCGTTTCACCGAGTCGAGCGTATGGCACTTTCCCTGGAGGCCCCGCGTAGTTTTTCAGACACCACTAACGTAGTGACACAAGAATTCAGTTGGAAGGTGCTTTTCTCGCCCAGCTGTCTCCCAGAGCTGAGGATACTGCTCTTCCCTCGTGGTTTTCCCGCACGGGTTCTCAAACAGGACCAACTCACCGAAGCAAGATGCTCTGTGAGGAGGGATTCCCCCACAGACTTGTCTGACAGACTCCAGTGAACGGCGCTTTCTGCCTAGGCCCCGCATGGGTTTTCAGGCACCTGTGAGTGGAGCCAGAGGTTAGGCGACAGACCCGTCCACCCATCGTGCGGCGTCCCAGAGTTGAAGTGTACGGCGCCTTCCCGGTAGGCCTCGTTATAGGTTTGGAAACCCTTCTAAGGTAGTGCAAGCAGAGGCTAGTTGAAAGGCAGCCTCACCACAGTGTTCCTTCACAGAGCTGACTACACGCCACACACTGTGCGTAGGCGCTGCGTAAGTTGTATCTGCTTGAAACTTTTGTCTGCGTGAAACCAGGTGCTACTTGAAATCTGGACTCCCCCACAGTGTGGCTTCACCGAGTCGAGTGTAGGGCCCCACCCCCGTAGACCCCCGCATGTGTCTTCAGACACTCGTGACTGAGTGAAACTTGATGTTCGGTCGGTAAAAGACTGTTTCCTCACAGTGTGGTTTTACAGAGCTGCCTCTACGGCACCTCCGGTGTGGGCCCTGCGTGGTTTTCAGACCCTCCTTGCAGTGAGTCAGCCACAGAGCTGAGTATCACAGAGCTGAGCGTGTGACCCTTCCCTCGCAGTTGCCCGCCCGCGTTTTCAAGCACGGCTGGCTTAGAGAAACAAGAGGTTGCTCGAAGGATGGATTCCCCGCAGAACTGCCGGACAGACGCGAGTGTCGGGCACTTTCTGCATAGGCCCCACCCACACCGGCTTCCCAGCTCTTGGAACGTGGTGACACAAGCCGTCAGCTGAAAGAGCTTTTCCTCACAATGTGGTGTCACAGAGTTGAGTGCCTGTGGCACTCTCCTTGTAGGCCTCGCAAAGGTTTGCAACCACTTCTAACTGAGTGAAACGAGATGGTTGAAAGACGGCTTCCACAAGCTGGTCCCTTGAAAGACGGTTTCCTCTCTGTCACGGGTCACAGAGGTGAGTCTAGTGCACTTTCCACCGAGGCCCCGTATCAGTTTCAAAAGTCTCAGTAAACTGAAGTGAAACCCGATGTCCGTTGGGAAGATCCTCCTGTCACCACATCGTTGTTTTCGGGGTTGAGCCGATGCCTCTTTCTCCGTGTGGGCTCGCCTAGGTTGTCAAACACTTCTCCCTTAGGGAAACCAGATGTTCGCTGAAAGACGGTTCGGTTTGCCCACCAAGAGCTGTGCTCTTTGGCACAGCTGCGCGCATGGCTCTATCCCCCAAGGCACCGCCCGTGGCGTCAAACGCTTGGTAACTCAGCGAAACTTGGTGGGAGCTGAAAGGTGGTTCCCCCGCAATGTTGTCGAACACAGTTGAGTGCACGGCCCTCTCGACGTAGGCCCCGCATGGCTTTCAGACACGACTACTGTCGTGAAACGAGAGGTTCGTTGCAAGATGGTTCCCCGCCCCCCCCCCCCCCCCCCCCCCCACGGAGCTGTATTCACAGAGCCGAGTACCTGGCAACGTCCCTGAGTTACATGGCTGCCCGCAAGGGCTTTCGAACAGTACTAACGTAGCGAACGAAGATGTTGCCTGGGAAGACGGACGGCCGCAGTGTCCCTAGACAGGAAGGGAGCGTAGGGCACTTTCTGCATCGGCCCCGCCTAAGTTTGCAAACACGTCGCACGTGGTGTGCCAGGATGTTCGTTGAAAGATCTTTTCAACACGCCGTGGTTTGTTTCACGCTTGCGAATGTGGCCCTGTCCCTGTGAGCCTCGCCTAGGTTTCCAGACACTTCTAACTTGGTGGAGCCAGAAGTCAGTTGGAAGCCTGTTTCCCCCGTGTTCTTTCACAGAGTTGAGGACATGGCACGTTCTGCTCAGACGCCGCACAGGTTTTCAAACACGGCAATCTTCGTGAAACCGGGTGTCACTTGAAAGATGGCTCCCCCACAGTGTGGTCTCACAGAGTTGAGTACGCGGCCCGTTCCGAATAGCACCCGCATGGGTGGTCCCACACGTCTAACTTCCTGAGGCAAGATGTGGGGCTGAAACCCGGTCTCCCCCAAATGCTCTTTGACCCTATGGGAGTACAATGGCACTTTTCGCCTAAGCCCCGCACCGGGGGGGGGGGGGGGTCAAGGGGGTCAAACGATTCGAACTCTGTGAGGCGAGGTGGCAGTCGAAAGATGGTTGCAGCTCAGCGTCGTTTCACCAAGTGGAGTGTATGGGACTGTCCGCGTAGGTCGCTCATGGGTTTTCGAACACTTCTACGTCTGTGAAGCGAGACGTAGACTGAAAGATGGCTGGCTGCGCCACCGTTTTTTCCCGGAGTAGACTGGAAGGCACTTCCCCTGTAGCTTCTGCATAGGGTTTTCAAACCCTTGGGACAAGTGACCCCAGAAGTTATTTGAGAGACGGTTTGAGCACAGTCAGTGTTGGTTGCGAAAGTTGAGGACGTGACACTTTCTGTGTAGAACCCGCAGAGCTCTGCAGCCACTTCTGCCTCCGTGAAACGAGAAGTCAGGCGAGAGATGAATTCCCCCTCGGTGTTGTTACACGGCGTTGGCTCGATGGCACTTGGTAGGCCCCACATGGATTTTCAAACGCTTCTAACTTTGTGAAACGGGATGACAGTTGCACGCTGATTCCACCACAGCGTTGTTCACCTAGTTGCGTGCGTGGCACTTTTCCGCCGAGGCCGCGCCTACGTATCAATCCCTTCTCAGTGAGCGAGAACGACGTCAGCTGCAAGATGGCTTTCCAAGTGTTGTGCCACGGAGGGGAGTACATTGCAGTGTCCGCACGGGCCGCGTCGAGCTGCCATACCATCTACCTTAGCGAAAGCGAACGTCACTTGAAAGGTCTTCTCATCACAATGTGGGTTTCTTAGAGTTGAGTATACATGGCACTTTCCTTGTAGGCCTCGCATAGGTTTTCAACCACTTGCAGCTTTGCGAAGCCAGATGCGGCACCAGATGGTTTCCCCCACAGTGTTGTTTGACAGAGTGGCGCCTGCGGCAGTGTCCGCCTAGGCACCGCATGTGTCTTCAAACACTTGCAACTTATTGAAACCTGACGTGAGGTGAAAGGGTTCTGTTTCACAGAGTTGAGTGTATGGCACTTCCCGCGTCGGCCCCGCATCGAGTTTCCGGCGCTTCCGACTTCGTGGAAAGAGATGAGAGTTGAAAGGTGGTGTCACCACAGCGTTAGATCACGCAGTTGAGAGTCTGGCACTCTTCCGCATTAAGGCCTGCGTAGTTTGCGAGCGAGAGTTTAGCTTCGTGAAACCGGACGCTAGTGGAAAGACGGTTTCGCCGAACTTTCCCCCCCCTCCCTGCCCTCCCCCAGAGTCGAGGGTATGGCACCTTGTGGGGAGGCCTCGCAGTGGTGTCCCAACCCTTCTTACTTAGAGGAAGCAGATGTCCGTCGAACGATGCTTTACCGACAGTGTCGTTTCCCAGAGTTCAGTGTATGGCACTTGCCTTGCAGGCCCCGCATAAGTTCGCGGACACTTCTTCCCTCAGGGAAACAAGCGGTTCGTCGAAAGAGGGGATACCCCACAGCGTTTCTGAGAGTTGAGTGTGTGACCCGTTCGGGGTAGGCCCCGCGTTGGTTTTCAAAGGCAGGTCACGTAGGGAAAGGAGACCCTCGGTTGACTGACAGGTTCCCCTACAGTGCTGCTTCAGAGTTGAGTGTAGGCAACCTTCCTGCCTGGGCTCCGCAGGAGTTTTCAGAAACTGCTGAGTGAGTGAAAGGAGACGTTAGTTGCAAGATGGTTTCCCCACAGTGATTCGCAGCGCGGAGCCTAGGGAACGTACCGCCTGGGCCCCGGATAGTGTGCAAACACCTTGTCTGCTGGTGAAGTGCAGCCGCTGTGAGTTGAAAGAGCGTTTCCCCAGAGTGATTCCCGGAGCTGAGCCCAGGGCCCTTTCGGGGTAGGCCCCGCCTTGGTTTTTCAAGCAAGGCTTGGTGAAAAGAGAGGCTAGTGGAAGGACGGTTTCCCCAAAGTGCTGCATGAGAGAGTTGAGTCCATGGAACTTGCCGCAGTCTCCGCCATGGTTTCCAAACACTTCTAACTTAGTGAGATGAGACTTTCGTTGAAACACGGTTTCGCCCTCTGTCACGATGCTCTTTGACAGAGTTGCGTATAACTGGCACTCTCCGCATGGGTTCGCGAACCATGCCCACTTTGTGACTCGCGGTGGTAGTTGAAAGAGGGTGTCCCTTCCGTGTCGTTTCACCAAGTTGAGTCTTTGGCACTTGCCCCGTAAGTGGCGCACGGGTTTTCAAACACTTGTAACCACGTGAAACGAGGGGCTACTTGACAGAGGAAGCCCCCCACAGGGTTGCTATTAGCAGGGTTGACTGTGATACAGAGTGGACAGCACGTTGGCTGTAGGCCCCGCCTGGGTTTTCCGGCGCGTCTGACTTTGTGAAACGAGACGGTCGTTGAAAGACGGTTTCCCCCACAGTGTTGTTTGCCAGAGTGGAGCCTGTGGCGCTCTCGGCCTAGGCGCCGCACGTGCTTTCAAACACCTGCGACTTACTGAAACCTGACGTTGGGCGAAAGATTGTTTACCCAGGGTTTCGTTTAACAGACCTGAGTCTGGGCGTGTGGCACTTTCCCGGTAGGCCCCGCGTAGTTTTCAAATACTCCTAACGTAGGGAAACAAGAGTGTGTGTCGTTGGAAGATGATGCTTTTCTCGCCGAGGTGTCTCCCGGAGCTGAGGCTACTGCACTTCCCTCACGGTATCCAGGGATGGGTCTTCAGACAGTTGTGGCTTTGGGAAACGAGGCGAGAGTTGAAAGACGGTCTCCCCGCGGTGTTGTTTGACAGAGGTGAGCCCGCGGCACTCTGCGCCTAGGCCACCGCACGTGTTTTCAGACACCGGCAACTCATGGAAACCTGACGTTGGGCGAGAGGTGGTTTACCCGGAGTTCCGTTTCACCGAGTCGAGCGTATGGCACTTTCCCTGGAGGCCCCGCGTAGTTTTCAGACACCACTAACGTAGTGACACAAGAATTCAGTTGGAAGGTGCTTTTCTCGCCCAGCTGTCTCCCAGAGCTGAGGATACTGCTCTTCCCTCGTGGTTTTCCCGCACGGGTTCTCAAACAGGACCAACTCACCGAAGCAAGATGCTCTGTGAGGAGGGATTCCCCCACAGACTTGTCTGACAGACTCCAGTGAACGGCGCTTTCTGCCTAGGCCCCGCATGGGTTTTCAGGCACCTGTGAGTGGAGCCAGAGGTTAGGCGACAGACCCGTCCACCCATCGTGCGGCGTCCCAGAGTTGAAGTGTACGGCGCCTTCCCGGTAGGCCTCGTTATAGGTTTGGAAACCCTTCTAAGGTAGTGCAAGCAGAGGCTAGTTGAAAGGCAGCCTCACCACAGTGTTCCTTCACAGAGCTGACTACACGCCACACACTGTGCGTAGGCGCTGCGTAAGTTGTATCTGCTTGAAACTTTTGTCTGCGTGAAACCAGGTGCTACTTGAAATCTGGACTCCCCCACAGTGTGGCTTCACCGAGTCGAGTGTAGGGCCCCACCCCCGTAGACCCCCGCATGTGTCTTCAGACACTCGTGACTGAGTGAAACTTGATGTTCGGTCGGTAAAAGACTGTTTCCTCACAGTGTGGTTTTTACAGAGCTGCCTCTACGGCACCTCCGGTGTGGGCCCTGCGTGGTTTTCAGACCCTCCTTGCAGTGAGTCAGCCACAGAGCTGAGTATCACAGAGCTGAGCGTGTGACCCTTCCCTCGCAGTTGCCCGCCCGCGTTTTCAAGCACGGCTGGCTTAGAGAAACAAGAGGTTGCTCGAAGGATGGATTCCCCGCAGAACTGCCGGACAGACGCGAGTGTCGGGCACTTTCTGCATAGGCCCCACCCACACCGGCTTCCCAGCTCTTGGAACGTGGTGACACAAGCCGTCAGCTGAAAGAGCTTTTCCTCACAATGTGGTGTCACAGAGTTGAGTGCCTGTGGCACTCTCCTTGTAGGCCTCGCAAAGGTTTGCAACCACTTCTAACTGAGTGAAACGAGATGGTTGAAAGACGGCTTCCACAAGCTGGTCCCTTGAAAGACGGTTTCCTCTCTGTCACGGGTCACAGAGGTGAGTCTAGTGCACTTTCCACCGAGGCCCCGTATCAGTTTCAAAAGTCTCAGTAAACTGAAGTGAAACCCGATGTCCGTTGGGAAGATCCTCCTGTCACCACATCGTTGTTTTCGGGGTTGAGCGATGATGCCTCTTTCTCCGTGTGGGCTCGCCTAGGTTGTCAAACACTTCTCCCTTAGGGAAACCAGATGTTCGCTGAAAGACGGTTCGGTTTGCCCACCAAGAGCTGTGCTCTTTGGCACAGCTGCGCGCATGGCTCTATCCCCCAAGGCACCGCCCGTGGCGTCAAACGCTTGGTAACTCAGCGAAACTTGGTGGGAGCTGAAAGGTGGTTCCCCCGCAATGTTGTCGAACACAGTTGAGTGCACGGCCCTCTCGACGTAGGCCCCGCATGGCTTTCAGACACGACTACTGTCGTGAAACGAGAGGTTCGTTGCAAGATGGTTCCCCGCCCCCCGCCCCCCCCCCCCCCCCCACGGAGCTGTATTCACAGAGCCGAGTACCTGGCAACGTCCCTGAGTTACATGGCTGCCCGCAAGGGCTTTCGAACAGTACTAACGTAGCGAACGAAGATGTTGCCTGGGAAGACGGACGGCCGCAGTGTCCCTAGACAGGAAGGGAGCGTAGGGCACTTTCTGCATCGGCCCCGCCTAAGTTTGCAAACACGTCGCACGTGGTGTGCCAGGATGTTCGTTGAAAGATCTTTTCAACACGCCGTGGTTTGTTTCACGCTTGCGAATGTGGCCCTGTCCCTGTGAGCCTCGCCTAGGTTTCCAGACACTTCTAACTTGGTGGAGCCAGAAGTCAGTTGGAAGCCTGTTTCCCCCGTGTTCTTTCACAGAGTTGAGGACATGGCACGTTCTGCTCAGACGCCGCACAGGTTTTCAAACACGGCAATCTTCGTGAAACCGGGTGTCACTTGAAAGATGGCTCCCCCACAGTGTGGTCTCACAGAGTTGAGTACGCGGCCCGTTCCGAATAGCACCCGCATGGGTGGTCCCACACGTCTAACTTCCTGAGGCAAGATGTGGGCTGAAACCCGGTCTCCCCCAAATGCTCTTTGACCCTATGGGAGTACAATGGCACTTTTCGCCTAAGCCCCGCACCGGGGGGGGGGGGGGGTCAAGGGGGTCAAACGATTCGAACTCTGTGAGGCGAGGTGGCAGTCGAAAGATGGTTGCAGCTCAGCGTCGTTTCACCAAGTGGAGTGTATGGGACTGTCCGCGTAGGTCGCTCATGGGTTTTCGAACACTTCTACGTCTGTGAAGCGAGACGTAGACTGAAAGATGGCTGGCTGCGCCACCGTTTTTTCCCGGAGTAGACTGGAAGGCACTTCCCCTGTAGCTTCTGCATAGGGTTTTCAAACCCTTGGGACAAGTGACCCCAGAAGTTATTTGAGAGACGGTTTGAGCACAGTCAGTGTTGGTTGCGAAAGTTGAGGACGTGACACTTTCTGTGTAGAACCCGCAGAGCTCTGCAGCCACTTCTGCCTCCGTGAAACGAGAAGTCAGGCGAGAGATGAATTCCCCCTCGGTGTTGTTACACGGCGTTGGCTCGATGGCACTTGGTAGGCCCCACATGGATTTTCAAACGCTTCTAACTTTGTGAAACGGGATGACAGTTGCACGCTGATTCCACCACAGCGTTGTTCACCTAGTTGCGTGCGTGGCACTTTTCCGCCGAGGCCGCGCCTACGTATCAATCCCTTCTCAGTGAGCGAGAACGACGTCAGCTGCAAGATGGCTTTCCAAGTGTTGTGCCACGGAGGGGAGTACATTGCAGTGTCCGCACGGGCCGCGTCGAGCTGCCATACCATCTACCTTAGCGAAAGCGAACGTCACTTGAAAGGTCTTCTCATCACAATGTGGGTTTCTTAGAGTTGAGTATACATGGCACTTTCCTTGTAGGCCTCGCATAGGTTTTCAACCACTTGCAGCTTTGCGAAGCCAGATGCGGCACCAGATGGTTTCCCCCACAGTGTTGTTTGACAGAGTGGCGCCTGCGGCAGTGTCCGCCTAGGCACCGCATGTGTCTTCAAACACTTGCAACTTATTGAAACCTGACGTGAGGTGAAAGGGTTCTGTTTCACAGAGTTGAGTGTATGGCACTTCCCGCGTCGGCCCCGCATCGAGTTTCCGGCGCTTCCGACTTCGTGGAAAGAGATGAGAGTTGAAAGGTGGTGTCACCACAGCGTTAGATCACGCAGTTGAGAGTCTGGCACTCTTCCGCATTAAGGCCTGCGTAGTTTGCGAGCGAGAGTTTAGCTTCGTGAAACCGGACGCTAGTGGAAAGACGGTTTCGCCGAACTTTCCCCCCCTCCCCTGCCCTCCCCCAGAGTCGAGGGTATGGCACCTTGTGGGGAGGCCTCGCAGTGGTGTCCCAACCCTTCTTACTTAGAGGAAGCAGATGTCCGTCGAACGATGCTTTACCGACAGTGTCGTTTCCCAGAGTTCAGTGTATGGCACTTGCCTTGCAGGCCCCGCATAAGTTCGCGGACACTTCTTCCCTCAGGGAAACAAGCGGTTCGTCGAAAGAGGGGATACCCCACAGCGTTTCTGAGAGTTGAGTGTGTGACCCGTTCGGGGTAGGCCCCGCGTTGGTTTTCAAAGGCAGGTCACGTAGGGAAAGGAGACCCTCGGTTTGACTGACAGGTTCCCCTACAGTGCTGCTCTTCAGAGTTGAGTGTAGGCAACCTTCCTGCCTGGGCTCCGCAGGAGTTTTCAGAAACTGCTGAGTGAGTGAAAGGAGACGTTAGTTGCAAGATGGTTTCCCCACAGTGATTCGCAGCGCGGAGCCTAGGGAACGTACCGCCTGGGCCCCGGATAGTGTGCAAACACCTTGTCTGCTGGTGAAGTGCAGCCGCTGTGAGTTGAAAGAGCGTTTCCCCAGAGTGATTCCCGGAGCTGAGCCCAGGGCCCTTTCGGGGTAGGCCCCGCCTTGGTTTTTCAAGCAAGGCTTGGTGAAAAGAGAGGCTAGTGGAAGGACGGTTTCCCCAAAGTGCTGCATGAGAGAGTTGAGTCCATGGAACTTGCCGCAGTCTCCGCCATGGTTTCCAAACACTTCTAACTTAGTGAGATGAGACTTTCGTTGAAACACGGTTTCGCCCTCTGTCACGATGCTCTTTGACAGAGTTGCGTATAACTGGCACTCTCCGCATGGGTTCGCGAACCATGCCCACTTTGTGACTCGCGGTGGTAGTTGAAAGAGGGTGTCCCTTCCGTGTCGTTTCACCAAGTTGAGTCTTTGGCACTTGCCCCGTAAGTGGCGCACGGGTTTTCAAACACTTGTAACCACGTGAAACGAGGGGCTACTTGACAGAGGAAGCCCCCCACAGGGTTGCTATTAGCAGGGTTGAGACTGTGATACAGAGTGGACAGCACGTTGGCTGTAGGCCCCGCCTGGGTTTTCCGGCGCGTCTGACTTTGTGAAACGAGACGGTCGTTGAAAGACGGTTTCCCCCACAGTGTTGTTTGCCAGAGTGGAGCCTGTGGCGCTCTCGGCCTAGGCGCCGCACGTGCTTTCAAACACCTGCGACTTACTGAAACCTGACGTTGGGCGAAAGATTGTTTACCCAGGGTTTCGTTTAACAGACCTGAGTCTGGGCGTGTGGCACTTTCCCGGTAGGCCCCGCGTAGTTTTCAAATTACTCCTAACGTAGGGAAACAAGAGTGTGTGTCGTTGGAAGATGATGCTTTTCTCGCCGAGGTGTCTCCCGGAGCTGAGGCTACTGCACTTCCCTCACGGTATCCAGGGATGGGTCTTCAGACAGTTGTGGCTTTGGGAAACGAGGCGAGAGTTGAAAGACGGTCTCCCCGCGGTGTTGTTTGACAGAGGTGAGCCCGCGGCACTCTGCGCCTAGGCCACCGCACGTGTTTTCAGACACCGGCAACTCATGGAAACCTGACGTTGGGCGAGAGGTGGTTTACCGGAGAGTTCCGTTTCACCGAGTCGAGCGTATGGCACTTTCCCTGGAGGCCCCCGGTAGTTTTCAGACACCACTAACGTAGTGACACAAGAATTCAGTTGGAAGGTGCTTTTCTCGCCCAGCTGTCTCCCAGAGCTGAGGATACTGCTCTTCCCTCGTGGTTTTCCCGCACGGGTTCTCAAACAGGACCAACTCACCGAAGCAAGATGCTCTGTGAGGAGGGATTCCCCCACAGACTTGTCTGACAGACTCCAGTGAACGGCGCTTTCTGCCTAGGCCCCGCATGGGTTTTCAGGCACCTGTGAGTGGAGCCAGAGGTTAGGCGACAGAACCGTCCACCCATCGTGCGGCGTCCCAGAGTTGAAGTGTACGGCGCCTTCCCGGTAGGCCTCGTTATAGGTTTGGAAACCCTTCTAAGGTAGTGCAAGCAGAGGCTAGTTGAAAGGCAGCCTCACCACAGTGTTCCTTCACAGAGCTGACTACACGCCACACACTGTGCGTAGGCGCTGCGTAAGTTGTATCTGCTTGAAACTTTTGTCTGCGTGAAACCAGGTGCTACTTGAAATCTGGACTCCCCCACAGTGTGGCTTCACCGAGTCGAGTGAAGGGCCCCACCCCCGTATAGACCCCCGCATGTGTCTTCAGACACTCGTGACTGAGGTGAAACTTGATGTTTCGGTCGGTAAAAGAAGTTTCCTCACAGTGTGGTTTTACAGAGCTGCCTCTACGGCACCTCCGGTGTGGGCCCTGCGTGGTTTTCAGACCCTCCTTGCAGTGAGTGGAGTAGCCACAGAGCTGAGTATCAAAGAGCTGAGCGTGTGACCCTTCCCTCGCAGTTGCCCGCCCGCGTTTTCAAGCACGGGCTGGCTTAGAGAAACCAAGAGGTTGCTCGAAGGATGGAATCCCCGCGAAACTGCGGGACAGACGCGAGTGTCGGGCACTTTCTGCATAGGCCCCACCCACACCGGCTTCCCAGCTCTTGGAACGTGGTGACACAAGCCGTCAGCTGAAAGAGCTTTTCCTCACAATGTTTTATGGTGTCACAGAGTTTGAGTGCTTGTGGCACTCTCCTTGTAGGCCTCGCAAAGGTTTTCAACCACTTCTAACTGAGTGAAACGAGATGGTTGAAAGACGGCTTCCATAGCTGGTCCCTTGAAAGACGGTTTCCTCTCTGTCACGGGTCACAGAGGTGAGTCTAGTGCACTTTCCACCGAGGCCCCGTATCAGTTTCAAAAGTCTCAGTAAACTGAAGTGAAACCCGATTGTCCGTTGGGTAGATCCTCCTGTCACCACATCGTTGTTTTTCGGGGTTGAGGCGATGCCTCTTTCTCCGTGTGGGCTCGCCTAGGTTGTCAAACAATTCTCCCTTAGGGGAAAACCAGATGTTCGCTG